>NW_006921655.1:11049585-11068815 GCF_000298275.1 Orycteropus afer afer | reverse complement strand
GAGGAGTGGCTGGTGGGTTTGAACCGCCAGCCTTCTGGTCTCCATCTTACTAGGTTGTTATAAATCAGAATCAACAGCACAAACAACAACAATCTCCATGGAAGCAGATTTCCAGAACTTTCTTCCACAGTGTGTGCTGCTAGGCGACTTTGAACTCCCAACCTTTTGATTAACAGTCAAGTGAAAATTGTTTGTGCCACCCAAAGGCCTAAGAGAGAAGACAACATGGCTGAATCATTGTGAAGAATCCTGTATCTTCTTCCAATACCCAATAAATTATCAAGTTTGGGCCAAGAACCCTAAAGAAATTGAACCGAAAACCCAAACTCATTGCCACTGAATCAATTCTGACTCCCAGCAACCCCCATTGGGTTTCCAGGACAGTAAATCTTTTTGGAAGCAGAATGCCTCATCTTTCTTCCACAGAGCAGCTGGTGGATTCAAACCACTGACTTTTTCGTTATCAGCTAAGTGCCTTAACCACTACACCACCAGAGTTCCTTAAAGAAATTGAAAGGACTATTTGGTTTCATTTGTGAGTTAAATGAAAAACTCAACACATTATTATTTTACTCATCTAACGATTTAGCAATTCTACCTGTCTAGTCCAGCCGTAAATATATTGCTTTCAAATTCTATTTATAAACAGATGAAGTCTTGAAGTTATCAAAAGTACATTTATTTGGCTGCATGGAAAGTGAAAGCTCAGTAGAGACATACTGGTTCAGAAGTTTAGGTCTTCCAGCCTTTTCTTAGAAAAGGCTACCTGTGTTTGAGAATTACTATGGAATTTCTGATCTTGTGACATGTGGAAGGATAAGAGCAAGCAGGCATAATTAATATATTTCTTACCATTTGAGGGGTTGCCAAGGTCACTTCACATTCAGGAATTCATTGGAAGTATTCACAAGATTCAGCATATAGTTGAACTCATGGCTAAGATTTATTCCAGCCACATAGTAAACATACAGAGCTGGATCATAAGGGGAAGAAACACAGGTGGGTTCTGGAGAAATCCATGCACAGGTTCCTTGTGATCTTTCCCTCTTGAAAGGAGGCACACTTGAACGTGCTCTTTTCTCTAACCACTAAAAATACAGTAACACACAAACACTTGCACAGTGTTTCTGCCCAAGAAATTCAGTTAGAAACCTAGTGACCAAGGTTTTTTTTTATTAGGAGATGGTCACATAGGCACCTTTCTTTAGGACATATCAAAATTCCAATCTCCCAGAAGGAAAACAAGTGTTCAGCATAAATCATATTATTTGTACACTCTAGGTACAGTGGACCCCTACGCCCCTATCTCTTAGGGAACAGGCCAAATGCCAAATTTTCAAATGCCAGCCAAAGGCCAACACTGTAAATAGATCCTTCTAAAGATAGCACACCTTCTACCCTGTGAATAAAGAGTTATGAAACAAATGGGGCAAGTCTTTCATCTTTTTTAGCATCATAAAGGGAGCAGATAAATGATTTAGTAGGAAGTTTTGTAGGAATTCTCTTCTGCAGTGGCTTGGTCTGAGGGGTTTAGAAATGTCAGTGGTAAGTAGTTCAGCTGAAGTTTGCCTTTGCTGTTGTGTGCCACCTAGACAATTCTGACACAGAGTGCCGCTACAGGACAGGGGAGAACTGCCCATAAGGTTTCCTAGGCTGCAATGTTAATGGGAGTAGATCACCAGGTCTTTTCTCCCACAGAGCCTCTGGGGATTTGACCTGCAGACCTTTTGGTTAACAGCTGAGTGCTTAATCCCTGCACCACGGCTCTTTAGCTGAAGTTGAGGCATCTCCATTTTGAAGCCCATCCAAGGCCAGCCAAAAGAATGGGCCAACTAGAAAACTCTTAGTTTATAAGCCTAGAACACACAATACAAATGGTTTATACTTAATGATGGCTTTCATTTGAAAAATATTAACCACCAAGATTTCATCCTTTCTTCTGACTCCAACAGCAAGACTCTGCTTGGAATGAAAGTACAGATTTCCTAGCAATGAAGCCAACTCATCCAGTGACATAAAATCCATTTACCACAAACAAACCACATTTTCAGCAATAATTTACATATTTGAAGTGAGAGAAATTGGAAACTGATCAGCACAGCACAAACAAATGGTCTCTTCATTGTAACTCTTTTATAGCCAAAGTGCCCTTTCTTAGTGTCAAAGGAGCATATTTAGAGGATACCATTTTCTTATGTAGTTCACTGTCACATTACATTTTCATAAATGTAATGTAAAACAGCTATCTATAATAGCCCATAAATACTAAACTGTGTCTTTGAAAAACCAATGTAAAAATATGAAATACATTTTTGCAAAGAGAAATCACTGTTTCACACAACACATCTATTTATCTAAATATTAACTTTTAGCTTCTGACCACATGTATATATATTTATAAAGTTATAATAATACTGGACATTTATTTCTTATGCTTTTAACATATTACATGTTCTCCATATTTCTCCATTGACATTAAAAAATTATAATTATCCCATTCCATTATTTGTTGCACTAGGATGACATTTTACTTTTAATATCTATTAAATAAATTCTTAATTTCTAGTCAAAATAAAATATACATACAGTTAAAAATTAAAGTCAAGAAATGATTTCTACTGAATGAAAAGCCACACTCTCCCACCTTAACCACACCCTAGCGACTGTGTCATTTCCCATGATTAGGTATCAATGAGTCAGTTTGGACTCATAGTGACCCCATGTACAACAGAACAAAACATTGCCAGGTTCTGTGCCATCCTCACATTCCCCACTAGTGACCATTTTTATTTAAATATTTCTGTTTTCAGTTTTTCTACTGATTACCATCATTTTCCTAAATAATATATTTAATATCATGATTTGTCAATTTATTAATTTTAAATATTACCTATTGATTCCCATTTCTAGTTCACTGGTTGCCCTAATAATTAGATAACCATACTTATCCCTTCATTTCTTCTTATATCTACTACAACTAGTATTTTTTTTTAACTCTCCACTTTGTCAGAATAAAAAGTTATTAATTCCCTTATATTTCTCCTCTCCAACTTCCAACTCTGAACTTCTGTTGTTCACACTTCTACTTGTATAGTGTAACATTTGAAAACATTCACATGCTATTCTGCAGCCATGACTTTCTTCCATGCCTTGCCTATAGGTCAATTCTGAAAGTTGAAATCAATAAAGTGTCTATATAATGATTCCATAAATACTGTTCACTCTTAGAGTCAAATGGTACAATATGGTTATATTTCCTTTCTCTCTGGTGGCGTAGTGCCTAAGGCATCTGACTGCTAACCAGGAGGCTGGTGGTTCAAATCCACCAGCCACTCCTCAGAAGGAAGGTTGGTCAATCTACTTCTGTAGTGATACCACCTCGGAAACCCCAAGGAGGGGTCTCTATGAGTCAGATCCAACTCTACAGCAGTGAGTTTGGTTTGGTTTTTGTATTGTTTTCTCTCTTGCAGTGTTTGTATCACCTGAATAATAGTATCTAAAGAGTAAAAGATAAAACTGAATCTGTGAAATATCTTTCCTGCTCTGATATCTCCCTCTCAAAGAAATCTTTCCTCCTGCTCCCAGCAGGACTAACTGTTGCCTATCAGTCAGTCTAATCCAACTGATAACATGGTATTCTCCTTCCTTACTCTCTTGGGTTAAATAATTATTTCCATAATACCACTTCCCTTTTTTTTATTGTTTTCTACACCTTAGAACATATCCAAAAATATCTGTATTCTACCCTTAAACTTTGGGTAGAACAACTCAAATTGAGGAGAAACAGCCGCAAACATCAATTAATAATCGGAACATGGAATGTACAAAGCATGAATCTAGGGAAATTGGAAGTTGTCAAAATGAAATGGAGCATATAAAGATTGATAACCTAGGCATTAGTGAGCTGAAATGGAATGGTTTTGGTCATTTTTAATCAGACTACCATGTGGTCTACTATGCTGGGAATGGCGATTTGCATGGCATTCATCATCACAAAGGATGTTTTAAAATCTGTCCTGAAGTACAATGCTGTCAGTGAAAGGATAATATCCATACGCCTACAAGGAAGACTCGGTGACAGTACTATTACTCAAATTTATGCACCAACTACCAAAGCCAAAGATGATGAAATTGAAGATTTTTATTAGCTTCTGCAGTCTGACATTGACCAAACATGCAATTAGGATGTGTTAATTATCACTGGTGACTGGAATGCAAAAGTTGGAAACAAATAAGAATCACCAGTAGTTGGAAAATTTGGCCTTGGTGACAGAAATGATCCTGGAAATCGCATGATAGAATTGTGCAAGACCAACGACTTATTCATTGCAAATACCTTTTTTCAACAACACAAACGGTGGCTATAAACGTGGACTTCACCAGATGAAATACACAGGAATCATATTGACTAATGTGTGGCAAGAAGCAATGGAAAAGCTTAATATCTTCAGCCAAAACCAGGCCAGGAGCCGACTGTGGAACAGACCATCAACTGCTCATATGCAAGTTCAACTTGAAGTTAAAGACAGTTAAAACAAGTCCAAGAGAGCCAAAATATAATATTGAATATATTCCTCCAGAATTTAGAGACCATCTAGAGAACAGATTTGATGCATTGAACACCAATGACCAAAAACCAGAATAATTGTGGGATGACATCAAGAACATCATCCATGAAGAAAGCAAGAGATCACTAAAAGAGACAAGAAAAGATCAAAATGGATGACAGAAGAAACTATAAAACTTGCCCTTGAGCAGAGAGTAGCAAAGCAAATGGAAGAAATGACAGGATAAAAGAGATGAACAGAAGATTGCAAAGAGCAGCTCGAACAGACAAAGCCAATTACTATAATGAAATGTGCAAAGACTTGGAGTTAGAAAACGAAAAGGGAAGAACACGCTCGGGATTTCTCAAGCTGAAAGAACTGAAGAAAATTTCAAGCCTCGAGTTGTAATATTGAAAGAATTTAAGGACAATATATTAAAAGAAGGGGGAAGGAATACAGAGAGTCACTGTACCAAAAAGAACTGGTCGATCTTCATCCATTTCAGGAGGTGCAATATGATCAAGAACTAATGGTACTAAAGCAAGAAGTTGAAGCTGCACTGAAGAAATTGGTGAAGAGCAAGGCTCCAGGAATTGATGGAATACCCATTGAGATGTTTCAACAAACAGATGCCCCACTGGATATGATCCTGCACATAGAAAACTCAAGGGACTCAATTTAAAAAAAATAAAAATAAAAATACTGAAACTAATAGAGAAGTTCAGCAAAGCAGCAGGATACAAGGTCAACATACAAAAATCAGTTGGATTCCTCTACACCAACAAAGCATCCTCTGATAAAGAAATAGGGGAAACAATACCTTTCACAATAGCTACTAAAACAACAAAATATCTAGGAATAAACCTCACCAGAGACACAAAAGACCTATACAAAGAAAACTATAAAACACTGCTACAAAAGACAACAAGAGCACTAAATAAATGGAAGAACCTACCTTGATGGATAGATAGACAGAATATTGTGAAAATGTCAATACTACCTAAAGCAATCTACACATTTAACACAATCCCAGTCCAGATTCCAACAAAATTTTTTAAGGACATGGAAAAACCAATTACTAACTTCATATGGAAAGGAAAGAGACCTTGGATAAGCAGAACACTTCTGAAGAAGAAGAAGAAAGTGGGAGGTCTCACACTCCCAGATCTTAAGAACTACTATACAGCTACAGTAGTCAAAACAGCATGGTATTGGTAAAATGACAGACAGATAGATCAATGGAACAGAATCAAAAGTCCAGATGTACACCCATCCTTCTATGGACAACTGATCTTTGACAAAGGTCCAAAACCATTAAATGGGGAAGAGACACCCTCTTTAACAAATGGTGCTGGCAAAACTGGATATCCCCTTGCAGAAAAATGAAACAAGACCTATACCTCACCCCCTACACTAAAACAAACTCAAGCTGGATCAAAGACTTAAATGTAAAACCCAAAACTATAAAATTCATCAAAGATAAAATAGGGGCAAATCTGAGAGCCCTAATTTACAGCATAAATGGACTATCAAGCATAACCCAGAATGCACAGGAGGTAGAAGAGAAGCTAGATGACTGGGGCCTTTAAAAACTGAATTCTTATGCCCATCATAAGACTTTGTCAAAAGGATAAAAAGAGAACCTACAGATTGGGAGAAAATATTTGCCTATGACATATCTGACAAAGGACTTATCTCCAAAATCTATAGAAATCTTCAACACCTCAACACCAAAAAGACAAATAATCCAGTTCACAAATGGGCAAAAGACTTGAACAGACACTTCACCAAAGAAGATATACTGGCAGACAACAAACATATGAGGAATTGCTCGTGATCATTAGTCATTAGAGAGATGCAAATTAAAACAACGAGGAGATAGCATCTCACCTTGGCAATAATAGCAAAGTTCAACAGGACAGAAAATAACAAATGCTGGCGGGGTTGTAGAGAGATTTGGAACTCTAGTGTATTGCTGGTGGGATTGTAAAATTGTACAACCATTGTGGCAATTACATTAAGGAATGTATGGCATTTCCTTAAAAAACTGAAAATAGAAATATCATTTGACCCAGCAATTCCATTACTAGAAATATATCCTAAAGAGGTGAGAGGCAATGCAAAAACAGACATATGTACACCTATGTTCATTGCAGCACAATTCACTATACCAAAGATATGGAAACAACCTAAATGCCCGTCAATGGATGAGTGGATAACCAAATTATGGTACATGCACACAATGGAATACTATGCTACATTAAGGAACAATGAGGGATACGCAAATTCTCTCACAACGTGGATGAACCTGGAGGATATTACGCTGAATGAAATAAGTCAATTGCAGAAAGACAAGCACTGTATGAGTCCATTACTGTAAAAAGACAAAGAAGGGTTGCTTGGGAAAGGGAACTCACTTTGTAGGTTACTGGGATAGGGAAGGAGAAGGAGGGAAAGGGAGGGATTAATTTCAGGCTAGTTGGGGCCTACATGCTGATGTGGGTAAGGGGAGAGATATACGGAAACAGTCTGTGACCACCATGGTAACATTAGGAAATGGGAGGACACTGAACTGTGCACATAAGAGATAGATGACAGATGCTAATACCAATCAATGTGTCCACAATACCACATTACCATTAACACCAAACACCAGGCTATAGATAAACACATAAACACCTGAGAGGATTGGGTGTGGGAGGTCAGTGAACAGGATTATACTCCAGACCAAGCATAGATTCAGCTGAGGCTAATCTTGCACAGACACCAGTGATACAAAATACCTGCAATCCTTACAGAAGTAATAGAAGACAGACAGAAGGTAATCCCTCACAGACACCCAGACACTATGGGAGAGAGATCCAATAGATCTACCATCTCAGGACCATAGTACTGGGGGTCACCAGACTCAACTGGCACAACAAAATACATAAAAGCCTTATTTTACATCCAACATTGGTGAGTAGCAACTGGAGTCTTAAAAAGCTTTCAATCGGCCATCTAAGATGCAGCTAATGGTTGCCTAGCATAGGAAGCAAAGAAGAATGAAAAAAAAAAAAAAAAAAAACGGAATTTGGAAGCAATCAGCCATAGGACACGATGGCCCTCAAGACCAGAAAAACTAGATGATGCCTGGCTGCCAATGCCAACCACTCAGGAAAGAGTCAAATCTGAAGATCCTGGATAGAGTGGGTGGGAAAATGTGGAACAAAATCTGAAAACTCAATAATGACCAGAATTACTGGTCAGATGGAGTCTGATGAGACACCCAATACCATGGCCCCAAAATATTTTGTGCCTGGAATAAAACTCATTCCCAGGAGCTAGTTCTCAGCCCAACAGTTAACAAGATGTATATGCAGACCACTCAACCCAGGATGACGCACTCATATACTATATGATAATACATCTCTTAGAGAAATAGATCACAGGGCACCAGAGGGGCAACATTCACACTGAGAAAATGCAGGACAAACAGGAGTGCCTAACTATGAGCGGCAGAGGCGGAGGGTTATTGGGCTGGGAGGGGAGGAGACTGGGTTAGGGTTGGGCATGGTAAATGGGGAGTGAAACTAAATGTACATGTAACATTGAATGTAAAACAAACTCTTAAAATAAAAGAATATCATACATGAAGAAAGCTTTTAAGTTCATTAAAAATACAAGAAAGGAAGAAAAGACCAAAATGGATATCACAAGAGACTCTAAAACTTGCTCTTGAAAGGGAAGTTGTTGTTGTTGCTATGTGCCGTCAATTCGGCCCCAACTCATAGCAATCCCTCCTTGGGTTTCCGAGGCGGTATCACTACAGAAGTAGATTACCCAACCTTCCTTCCAAAGAGTGGCTGGTGGGTTTGAACCACCAGTCTTCTGGTTAGCAGTCAAATGCCTTAGGCACTATGCTACCAGAGCTCCTTGAAAGGGAAGTAGGCAATGCAAATGGAAGAAATGATGAACTAAAAGATCTGAAAAGAAGTCAAACATCAGCTCAAGAGGAAAACGCAGTGTTGCAATGAAAGGTGTAAAGACCTGGAAATGGAACATCAAAAGGGAAGGACACACACAGCATTTCTCAAGCTGAAAGAACTGAAGAAAAATTCTAGCCTCAAATTGCAATACTGAAGGATTCTATGGGCAAAATATTGAATGATGCAGGAAGCATCACAAGGAAAGAATACAGAGTCTGCACCAAAAAAAATTGGTCACCATTCAGCCATTTTAGGGGGGAGAATATGATTTTGAACCCATGGTACTGAAGGAAGAAGTTCTGGGCTACAGCGAAGGAACTGGGAAAAACAAGACAGGAATTAAAGGAATACCCACTGTGATAGTTGAAGATGTGTCAACTTGGCTGGACTCCAGTTGTGAGTGGTGGTTCCCATGATGGATCACATGACTGGGTTCTGAGCGGCCGGTCTGCCCGGAGGGAGTTTCCCCGGAGGTGTGGTCTGCCTGCAGTGCTATCCCAGGGACAGGCTGGAAGAACGCATTCCGGACAATATACTTCCTTGAGTGAGCGGCTCGCCTCTCGCTCTGGAGGTTTCTGATTCATCCTTTGTTGGGAACAGCAACCAGCGTGCTGCATGCCAGGAACCAGGCGGCTCCGGGCCTCATCTCCTCCAGAGACGAACTTTGTGGCTTGAACTCCTCTGCCGTGCATGCGAAAGCCAGGCGGCTCCGGGCCCCATCCCCCTCCAGAGACGAACTTTTCAGCTTGAACTTGTCGGCTTCTACACGCTTGTGAGCCATTTACCTAAGATAAATCTCTCTCTCTCTCTCTCTTTCTCTCTCTATAAAGATATATATACACTTTGCTGGTTTTTGTGTTTCTCTAGAGAACCCAATCCAACACACCCACTGAGATGTTTCAAAAAATAGATGCAGTGCTGGAGGTGTTCACTTGAATATGCCAAGAAATTTGGAAGACAGCTACCATATTTGTGCCCATTTCAAAAAAGGTGATTCAATAGAATGCAGAAATTTTCTAACAATATCAATATCACACACAAATAAAATTTTGCTGGAGATAATTGAAAACAGTTGCAGTAGTATATTAACAGGAAACTTCCAGAAATTCAAGCTGGACTCAGAACAGGACGTGGAACAAAGGACATCATTGATGATGTCAGATGGATCTTGGCTGAAAGCAAAGAATACCAGAAAGATGTTTACCTGTGTTTTATTGACTATGTGAAGGCATTTGACTGTTTAAATCATAACAAATTATAGGTAACACTGTGAAGAATGGGAATTCCGGAACACTTAATTGTGCTCATGAGGAACCTGTACATAGACCAAGAGGCAGTCATTCAAGCAGAGTAAGTGGCTACTTCATGGTTTAAAATCAGGACAGGTGTGCATCAGGTTTGTATTCTTTCACCATACTTACTCAATGTGTATGCTAAGCAAGTAATCAGAGAAGCCACATTATATGAAGAAGAATGTGGCATCAGCATTGGAGGAAAACTCATTAACAACCTGCTATATGCACATGACATAACTTGCTTGCTGAGAGTGAAGACCTGAAGCACTTATTGATGAAGATCAAAAACTACAGCATTCAGTATGGATTACATCTCAACATAAAGAAAACTCCTCACAATTGGACCAATAAGTAACATCAGCACAAATGAAGAACAGATTGAAGTTGTTAAAGATTTCATTTTACTTGGATCTACAATCAACAGCCATGGAAGCAGCAGTCAAGAAATAAGTGGCACATCATATGGGGAAAATCTGCTGCAAAAGACCTCTTTAAAGTGTTAAAGAGCAATGGTGGCACTCTGAGGACAAAAGTGCACTTGACCCAAGCCATGGTATTTTCAGTAGCCTCATATGAATATGGAAGCTGGACAGTGAATAAGGAAGACCACAGAAGAATTGATGCAATGAATTGTGGTGTTGGCAAATGTTTTGGTTATTTCATGTCGCTCTAACAGAAAGATACCACAAACAGGGACTTTAACAAGCATAAGTTTATTCTTTTACAGTTTTGGAAGCTAGAAGTCCAAGTTCAAAGTGCCAGGCTCTAGGTGAAAGCCCCTTGACCTCGGGCTTCAGCTCTGCCCCTTGCTCCCAGCCCACTGAAGCTGGAGGCTTTCTTCACTCAGGCAGCTGCTGGACATCTACCCAAAGTCGACAAGTAAAAAGGTACAGTCCAACTACTACCAAACCACATGACAGGGCACCCATTCAAGTCCATAAAGAGTCCCAAGATAGGCAGATAATGTAGCAGGCTGCTGAAGAATGACTCGGTTACACATAGGATTCAAGAGAGCCAAAAACTACAAAACATTCCTAAAGCTTCTCATATACTGGGAGCAGACCACATCCCTAAGGCAGCTACTCAGCTGCTCCAGTAGCTTCCACCATGGAGTTGATTACCAGCCTCATAATGGGGAATACTACATCTAGCTGCCCAGCCACTCAAACCCAGGCCCAGCCAAGTTGACACATAACCTTATCTACCACAGCAAAGAATAGCGAATGTACCAGGTCTGCCAGAAGAATGAACAAGTCTGCCTTGGAGGAAGTACAGCCAGAACATTATTAAAAAAGAGAATGGCCAGACTTCATTTCTCATACTTCGGTCATGTTGTCAGAAGGGACCAGTCCCTAGAGAAGGATTTCACACTACATAAAGCAAAACAGGGGATGACCTTTCAACAAGATGGACTGACACAGTGGCTGCAATGATGGGCTCAAGCACAGCAAGAACTGTGAGGGTAGCACAGGACCGGGAAATGTTTCATTCTGTTGCACAGAGTCTCTGTGAGCTGGAACCAACTTGACCTAACAACAACAGTTGCTATGGTTCTTGTTCTTCTATGGGTAGCTATGTGTATATGTGTGTGTATGTCTTGTTGTATTCCTCAAGAAGCTCATAAAAGTTTCCATTTATCCCAGAAACTCAGAACTTTCACAGTGTGTTTCTTTATAGATCATATTTTATTAATTTTTGCTCGATATTCAGTGAATTCTTTCATTCTTGTACTTAACTTTTAAGTTCCTTTAAAATAGTTGATATTTTCTCCTTTTTTTAAAATTTTTCTGGACCTCCAAAACTGATTCTCCATGACATCTTTGTTTTTATCATATTTTCCATCTCTTTATTCTACTTTCTAAGAGGTTGTCTCAACATTATCTTCCATCTTTACAGGTGATTTTTTTTTTTTTAATTGCAGAAGCCATACTTTAAATGTTTTGTTATTTGTTCATTTTATAGAGGTTCCTGTTTTATGAATGCAGTAGATACTCAAATTTTTCTGAAAATTATTAAAAAAAGAAATCAAACCTGCTCTCTTGTTCTTTTTTTTTTTTTTTTTTTTTTTTGGGGGGGGGGGGGGGGTTTTTTTTTTTTTTTTTTTTTGGTGGCAGGGAGGAGGCCATTTTTTCTGTTTATTCAATTTATTTTCTCTTTTATTTTTCAGGTTTTCCTTAAATGTCTGGTAATCTTTAGTTGTTCATATTTAAGAATCAGTCAATGAAAAGATGACACATAATTGTCATAGAGGCACTGGAGTCCTCATTATCTTCTCAGTAGTTACCATTTCAGCTCATGCTGGCATGTTTCCAACTGGATTTGAGTGTAACAGTTCATAGCAACTTTTCAATTTAGGATACCTTAATATTCAATATTAAGACTGCACATTTACAGAAGCATTTATCTCAAGGGGATGGCTCCTAGACCCCTTACAAGTTATTCTGTATTTGGAAATGGTCTGTGGTTATGATAAAACTGAGGCATCAAGGTATGAAAGGCTAGTAGGCTGAACAAACTGCTTAGAACTTAGGAGTTCTGATTCTTATTGCCTATCACCTAAGAAGATATAAACAATCAAAAGGGGGAGGGGTGGAAGAAAAGAAATTTCAGGCTGTATAAATGAAATGAAATGCTACCAATTTGAGAAGAAAAGTTGACTTATAAGGGAGACAAAAGATTTCTCTAAACGATCAGTTATTTTAAAACTATATTCTTTTCTTGAAGTAGTCTCTCTTTTCTAGTGGTAGACATTTTTAGAGAAAATTGAAAAAGAGAGCATTGGATCAGCAGCTCATTTTATGAAAATCCTTGACACATAGAGGCAAGTCATTCTTGCCAAAAGTAAAAACACAGCAGATGAGTATTCGGGTTTCCCATTCAGATTTCAAACTCACTTTGAGCTTTTGTTTTTGTTTTTTTAATAATACATTTTATTGGAATTTAATTTATGTACAGTGAAATACACGAAACTAAGTGACATGGGTCAATGTTTTTTTTTTTTTTTTCTTTTTTTGCAGTGTTCCCTCTCCTCCCCACATACTCCTGGTAACCAACAAAGAAAGTTTCCTTTCACATATAAGACTTTCCTTGACTCTGAGCTATCTATAATGCAGGAAAATAGAAAGTACTTTTTAACTTTGGGGTCTCCTAACACCACAAATAAAACTGGTGGTAGGGGTAGCTCCAGAACTTTTTTTAAAAAAAGACTTAAATTATACCAGTCATCATTCAGCTAAAAATAATCAGTCAAGCTTAAGTATCCTGGCATTTATAGGAACAAAGAAAATTTCTATTGTCACTGTTCTCAGCAAACAGAAGATATTTCTTCACTTTCTACACAGAAACTAAAACTAAATAAATAAATAAACCCATTAACATAAAGGGATACCCCTGGCATTAATTCAATTCTGCCAAGAGGCCCAGAAGTAATCAATAAACACTTATTAACTAATCATACGGCACCTCTGCTTCTGTGAGTGAAATGGTGAGTGCTGTACTTTTCCAGGAAACAAACTTTGATAAAGAGGAAAACGTAGGGGAATGAAGAAAAAGTCATGATGAATGACTAGTTTTACATCAAATTTTGACAGATTTCTTCTTTCCTAACCTTGTTGGGACCATCTAAGTAGGGAAAACAAAAACATCAATGTTAATGTATCTCAATCATATTTTACTATTCTCTCAATAGTTGCCTTTAAGCTCTGGTGGTGCAGTGCCTAAGGCATTTGACTGCTAACCAGAAGGTTGGTGGTTCAAACCCACCAGCCACTCCACAAAAGGACGATTGGGCAATCTATTTCTGTAAAGATTTACTGCTTCAGAAACGTAATGGGGGGTGCTATGAGTCAGAATCAACTCAATGGCAGTGGGGTTTTTTTTGGTTTAATAGTTGCCTTGTATTTTTCATTGTTTATAATAGAGCTTTGGAAATTTCTCACCACTCTCAATCAACCTTTATAAAATCATTAGCAAAAAGCAAGTGCAAAGTACCCAGTTTGAATCTATAAACTTAAAATTCAATTAAAGAAGTAAAGAAATTAACTGATGTCTATGGCCTGTATTATTCAGTAAAATAACTGTCACTTCTTCATTCACTTTACCTTGTCAAGTGCTGGGGGGGGGGCAGGTGCATGGGGAGAAGGAGAAAGATGATCTAGGCTGTCAGGTTCTTTGAAGGTTAAAAAGGATGAGCACTCAAACAGCTTTCTTCAGTTGAGGTCCAAAAACTCTTATATGCATATTTGAATTTGTAGTATATGAGTACGTCAACGTTCACACTAGCAAGGGTCCCAAGGGAAAACCTAGATTTATGGTTGCTATTGTTGAGTGCCAGTCAAGTGAATTCTGACCCTATATAAGACAGAGCAGAACTTCCCCATGGAGTTTCCTAGGCTGTACATAATCTTTATGGGAGTCTTCTCCCTTGTCACTGAACTTTCAGTTAACAGCCAAGTGCTTAACCGTTGTTCCACCAAAGCATAACAACCTCATTGTCATTGAGTCAATTCCAATGCATAGTGACCCCCACTGGGTTTCCAAGGCTATTAATCTTTACAGAAGTAGATTGCCCTATATTCCTTTTTGGAGAGGCTGGTGGGTTTGAACTGCTGACCTTCCGGTTAGCAGCCAAATGCCTCATCTACTATGCCAAGGCCTAGGGAACAGAATTTACCTTCTTGTAAAAGGGGGACAGAGTATAAAGAGCAATAATTGCTTTGTTTGTCTGTCTCCATGATCACAGTAACTAGAGACTGTGTGAGAACACTTGCAGTTTGAAAGCAAGACTCAGAAACTATGGAGTCCTTGAGAATGCTGGATATCAACACGTTATTGGGTATGAAATCTAGAAGGCAATCCTGGAAGACCCCAACAAGGGCCACCAGTTCTGTTCATCAAAGACTACTAATTGCCTAATAGTGACATCTCAAAGGTGGCGTAACCCAAAACTGCATTTATTTATTTATTTCACGTTGGCTAGCTGATGGCAACACTGGAGAGCTAGTTGCCACAATACAAATCTGGCACTTATGCTACACGCCCCTCTCCTTCCCTCACATGCATGTCCTGGAACTGTACCATGTTCATATTCAACTTGTCCATCTTGATCCCTTCTGCTGCACTCCCATTTCTTGTTGCTCGGATTCCTGCCAGAGCTTCCAACAACCTGGTCTTCATGCCTCTACTAGGCACTTCTTCCATTTTTCAGTCCTCACTATTGTACAATGAGGAGTTCTGGTAGCATAGTGCCCAAGACATTTGACTGCTAACTAGAAGGCTGGTGGTTCAAACCTACCAGCCACCCCTCAGAAGGAAGGTTAGGTAATCTACTTCCATAGTGATACCACCTTGGAAACCCAAGGAGGGGTCACTATGAGTCGGGTTTGGCTTGACGGCAGTGAGTTTGGTTTTTTAGTTTTATTGTCCAATGATCTGATTGTTTAGAAATGTGATCATGTCACTTCCTTATTTAAAATCCTTCAGGCATGCCCAATGATTCTAGATGTATATATTTGATCAATTTTAACTAAGTGATTTTTTCCAGTCAAAGTAACACAGATTCAAGTTTTAAAATAGTTCCAGAGGGCATACAATGAAATATAAGTTTTTTATTTATCCAAGAACCCCTGGTTCCTACTCCCGAACATCAGCCAATGAAAACTCAATCCACAACAAATCATGGGACAGGTGCGGGACTCGGCAGCATTTTGTTCAGTTGTGCATGGGGCCAACTCAACAACAGCTAACAACATATATCACAAAATTTTTTTTCTATGAGGAAAGAACAAATTTTACATAAATACTTTTTACCTAGTTTATATTGAAGATTATATCTTAACACATAGATCTATTTTGCTCCTTTTAACATTTGTTTAATATTCAGTTTAAAGTGTAAACCATAAGTTACTTAACTAGTACTTTTCTGAAAAAGCTCTGGTTGTGCAGTGGTTAAGGCATTTGGCTGCTAACCAAAAGGTCAGTGGTTCAAACCCACTCCAGTGCTCCATGGAAGGACGATGAGGCAGTCTGCTTCCTTAAAGATTTACAGCCTTGGAAACCCAAGAGGGCTTGCTATGAGTCAGAATAGACTCTATAGCAGTGAGTTTGGTTTTTGGTGAGTACTTTTCTGTGGACATTTATGTTGCTTTCTAGTCCTTTGCTTTCCGGAAGGAAAAAAAAAAAAAAAAGCTTTGTCTCTGCAGACAAAGGCTTTTATGATCTTCCGGCTGGCTGTACACTTTGCCTCATTTCCCCAGATGCACTCTTCCCTCCAGCCACAACAAGCTATTTGCAATTCCCAAAACTCTGTCCTGCTAGGCTACATCTGCCTCTAATCGCCTTCCTGCCCTGCTTTGTCTGGCCACCTCCCACTAATCTTTCGAAAATATTCAAATCATTTTCTAATTGTGATGCCTCCCTTCTATATACTCCCTTGATTCTTGTGCTAAACATTGCTCTGTGGGTTCTGGAAATAATTGCTATACCTACTACCAGCACTTAAAACAGAAGATGGATGAAGGTAGGAATAAAACATCAAATAGTAGAGACTACTGCATTAAAAATAAGGTGAGATAAGGCCTACAAGAGTCTGAATGAAAATCAACATCACACTCTATGGCATTGCCTCGCTCACCAGCAATATACACAGCACCTGAGTGACCGAGGGTGCTGAAGGATGCGAGCAAGACAACATGCTCATGGGAAGAAACCATCAACACAAGACAGCACGGGCTAAGTAAGTATTGTATATTGCAAATACCACAAGTGACCAAGTCAAAGACAGAATGCTAGGGTCTAGGGTTGTCTGTCAGCAATGATTTCAAAGAGTAGTAGGACTGAATTGAACCTTGAAGAAGGAAGCAAACTCAGAGGACCCTCAGGGTAGAAAGAATGTTATAAGCAAACACCTGGAGGGCATGATGTTAACCAATTAGGCTTGAGTGAGGGAAGTTTGTACAAGCAGTCAGCTGGGTTACAAATGAGATCCATTCCTAACTGTCTCCTTAAGTTGAGTTTGTAGGTAATTCAGGCAGATGCATACAGTTCTCACTTAGCCTTAATTAAGTGCAAAAAAAAAAGTCTCAGACTTTTCAATGACTTCAAAACTGCACATGCAGCAAGTGAAGATTGTGGTGAAGAATTTATTGTGAGCAAGGGCTGATTCAATCCTTTCAAAGTGAAGGCAAATTTACGTAATATTAAAGCGCAAGAACAAGTTGTCAGTAAGTCATACATTCGTAACCCTGGGACTTAACTATGCAGATAAGCAGGCAGATAGAAAGAGGACTGAATTGATGAGACTCTTAAGCTCTAGGCTTATTTCCTTCATAAATTTATTCAATAAATATTTATTGAGCACCCACTGTTCTGAACACTGATGACAAAGGTGTGAAGAAAATAAATATCCTGACCTCATGGAGTTTGCATTCCAGGTGTTCTACCACTAATTCCCAGTGTAACCCTGAGCAAATCACCTCACTACTCTAGTTCTTACGCCTAATTTATAGCATATGGGCCTTCAAAAAAAAAAACAATTCACTGCCTTCCAGTCAGATCCAACCCACATAGCAACCCCTCCTTGGGTTTCCAAGGCAGTATCACTACAGAAGTAGATTACCCAATCTTCCTTCTGAGGAGTGGCTGGTGGAGTTTGAACTGCCAGTCTTCTGGTTAGCAGTCAAATGCATTTCTAAATTCACTCTTTTCTCAAATATTCTAAAATGAAGAGGAAAAAAGTAGAACCAGATCATATCAAGCTAAGGACCCTGGACTCCCTTATCTAGGCAGTAGAAAGCATTTGTTGATTTGGGAATGGAAAACACTTCCAATATGGAAATTTAGGAAGATTGAGCTGACAGACTGATGACAGAAAAGAAAACTGAAGGTCTGGCACAACTTAGGAATTAACCTTAATAAGATGATAAGGTCCCATCCTAAGAATCCAAATCATGAATAAATAACACTAATTTGATAAATCATAAATAAGTTAATTGTTACTAAAATCCTGGCTCGAGTAAATAGCTAATTACAAAGGCTTCACTGTCACAATACTGAGTAAGATAGGTGAAACTGGGGGGAAGTTTTGCAGGCTAAATATGTTTTAGTGATTGATTTATTTTACTCAGCACAATGTTTTTAAGACTCATTCATGTTTTAGTGTGTATCAGGACTTCACCTCTTTTTAAGGCTGAGTAAAATTCCATTGTATATATATGCCATATTTTGTTTATCCATTCACTTTGACATACCTTTAAGGTGTTTCTACCTTTTGGCTATTGTGAACATGTGAACATGTGTACATGTGCCAACTAAGACATTTTTGGATCTCTGTATAAGGTGGGCTTAAGTGTACCTGTGCCATTGCAAAGGCCCCAAGGGAATGTCCCACGTGCCAGAGAGATACCATACAGCCTGTACCAGCTGCAAAACATTACCCAGGGTATGTCTTGGCAACATGTGTAAATATGGGTGGCTATATTTTGGAAGATGAATGAAGCGCCACTAGTGTGAACTGTCTCCCTTGGCATTCTGATAATAGTACAGCATGTAGAATTTGCTATCTTTAGCCCTCTCTAGAGAAAATTCTAGAGTACTTATCACCCTAGTAGTTAATCGCTCAGCCATCTCTAGTTCAGCCTTCCCCATGGCTAAAAGAACTTCAGAAGTCACTCAAAGATAAATGTTCCTGCCAGAAAGTGTTTTAAAATAGATTGTTGCACTGGTTTCCCTGGAGCGGGTAATAGGCATTTACTTAACTACTCTATCCCCAGTCCCACCTCCTGCCTCTAAGAACAGGCTCTCTGGTCAGTCCCCTTTGCTAAGCCTGCAACTCTAGGAGCCCCTTCACATCCTTCTTTAGGGAGAGAAGGCACTAATTTAGATATTGGAGTAGAGTTAAATGACTCAATTTTAGTTCCACTCCTTGACTTATGGATTCCATTATCCATTTCCAATTGGGTGAAAAACAAACAAACTAACAAACAAATTTAAAAGACTGATGAAATCTAGGGTGGTGGGACAGTTTAAGCCAAAGCCAAGTAAACTGTTAACAGAATAATGACAAAGGCAAAAAGGAACATCGTATGAGAAAAAATGCCCTCTTACATTGCCTATTCTGTCCCAATTCCCCAAACACGGACCTTCACTTCCATTCCTAGACTGTGGGAAGAAACAGCCACATGACTTCAATAGCCAACTATCATTTCCATCCTTATTTCACAATATGACATCAGCAAGTTTTCAAATTATTTTTTTATTTTTTTATTGTGATTTGGGTGATTTACAGAGCAAATTCACTTTCCATAAAGCAGTTCACATACACTTTGTCTGATGACATTGACCACAGTTTACCACAATGCAACAGCTCCCCTCCCACTTCCTCCCCATAGTTACCTCTTCCCAGTGTCCATCCCTCCATGCACT
>NW_006921655.1:11017906-11048590 GCF_000298275.1 Orycteropus afer afer | reverse complement strand
CCTCCCACCCCTGGTAACCAACAAAGAAAATTTCCTTTCATAGATAAACTTTTCCTTAACTTTTACAATAACAGACTAATGCAATATTTGTCCTCTTGTGATTGACTTATTTCACACAACATAATGTCCTCCAAGTTCATTCACGTTATGTGGCGTTTTGCAGATTCCACATTATTCTTTAGCGTTGTGTAGTATTCCATTGTGTGTATGTACCATAGTTTGATTCTATCTTGCAACTCTCTTAACTTCCTCACCATTTAGAAGTTCTGTAACTACACAGTCTTTTCCCTCTTTTTGTCTGTAGTTGTCCTCACTTGCCAAATGATGTCTCTGGTTCCTTGTTTACAATCTTGTAAGCTCATTTTACTATGGATATGTCCATAGCTGTGGTTTCTGGGTTATGTCATCTTGTGTATTAACGGTCGGTTGTTATAGGCTATTTTTGGTAGTTTTCAAATTCTTGAAAACAATGTTTTCTAATGTATGGACAAGCATTTCTCCAGCTGTATCTGATTACCAAGCACCAGAACGGCTTGTACTCCTCTCCACCCCTCATCAGAAGAGTAAAATATCCTGTCTTTTACAATCTCCATGTTACACAGGTGTGGAGAAATTGATACCCAGAAGGCATCAAAAGAAAAGAGAATCTTTTAGTAATCCAGACACAGATTCCACTTGGATTAAATGTAATATTACATTTATTTTATTGAAAATATTACAAATATTTTCAGTCCTAATATTAACTTATGGCAAGCCAAACAAATACTTACGACCCAAACACCTTTCTGGTTTATTCCATAAAGAAATACTAGGTCCTCTCTCCTCATTTGCTTCTCATCTAAACAACTTGGGTTTCATCGGCTGTAACTGCAAACCAGCTTCTCAGCAACCACTTGGCCTCTGTCAGAGGTTAAGTGAAGCCTTCCAAATACCTAAAATTCAATGATATTTTAGACTAGGAATCCTTAAGAAAAAATTCTGCTGTGTATGGCCTTTGATCACTTGACAACACTTCTCCCAAAAAGCAAAACTGTAAGCTTAAAATGTTGTGAGCTCAGAGGCAGGCAGATGGGACAAGTTTCAATTCTGATGTTCTGGAGTTCCCAGGATCTTTGGAAGAAAATGCTGAAGAGAGTGGAAGGAAGCTGGAGTGGCTCCCCTGCTCTTGCCGAGGACTGGTTTCCTTCCTCGTTAAACTCAACTCATTCAAACAATATCTATGAGCTTCTATGGCTGTACGTGATTGTAATTTCTATTTATTAAGTGCTTATTTTTATTCTTTGTAAGTACTATGCTGATGGTTATATTTATACAAATTTTTTAAATTCTCACACTAATCCCTTAAGAATTATAGTCAACTCAATTTTACAAACAAAAAATCTAAGGAACCAAGAAACCTAGGCAACATGTTCAAGGTCACCCAAGTAGTAAGTGGCAGAACCAGGTTTGAACCTGGAGAAATCTAGCCCTAGAGCACATGCATCTACCAACTGTGCTATATATATATACACTCCCTCTGAAGATAAAAGTTACCAAACTCTAGTTTGTCCCCAATACCACTTCTTCCCCGACCCACTTGTGACAAAAACAATGCTCATGTTCACCAAATGCTACATTTATCAACCTTCTTTACTGCTAGGTGGGATCATGTGACTGGATTCTGGACAGATACGTGGAGAAGTGATTTGAGCATGTCTATGTAGGTCAGACACTTAGGAGCTCTGGTAGTTAAGGCTGCTCATCAAAGTGTTGGTGGTTCGAACCTGTCAGCTGCTCTGTAGAATAAAGATCAGGCAGTCTGCTGCCATAAAGATTTATAGCCTTGGAAGCCCAATGAGGGGTCACTTTGAGTCAGAATCAACTCGATGGCAATGAGTTTGATTTTGGAGGTCAGACACTTAAAAATGTCCAGTCCAGTCTTTCAACTCCTTCTTTCCCATCCATGGTGCCTTAGAAGGACCAAGTACTAGTTGCCATAGCTGTAAGATAGAAGAAGCCTAGGTCCCCAAGTCATTGCTTGGAGAAGGGCTGCCCAGGAGACCTACCCAACTCATATCAGGTAGTGATGTGAGCAAAGAATAAAATTCTACTAGGTTAAGCCCACTAGCCACTCCGTGAAAGGAAGACAGGGCAATCTACTTCTATAAAGATTTATCACCCCGGAATCCCCCAGTGGTTGTCATTATGTGTCAGAATCAACTCAATGGCAGTGGGTTTTTCTGGTTTGGGTTAAGCTACTGAAGTTTCAGAGTTTTTTTTTGTTTGTTTGTTTGTTTGTTTTGACTATGGCATAGACGAGCTCCTCTGAGCATATATCACCCAACTTACTTTAGGTCTTAAGTATTGCAGTTGTGAGTCAGTTCCCAATTTAAGAGATCCCATGTACAACGAACACTCTTTGGTCCTGTGCCATCCCCATGATAGGTTGTGGATGATCAGCCTGTTGTGATCTACAGGGTTTTCATTGGTTGAGTTTCAGAAGTAGATCACCAGGCTTTTCTTCCTAGTCTGTCTGAGTCTACAGGCTTTGCCAAAACCTGTTCACCATCGTAGCAAAACGCAAGTCTCCACTGAGAGATGAGCAGTGGCTCGGGGTAGTGGTTGTGCATGAGGTACACTGGCTGGGAACAGGTCTCCCACAAGAATCCTACCTCTGAACCACCACTGCCCTCACTTAACTATTAGGGTTTACTATGATCTAAATGAACCTACGTAACATATGCTGCTTTCCTCGATTTCCCAAACTAACAAATTACCTTCCTGATTTAAAAAGGGTACTATGTTTCTGCAAGATTTCTTCAACACATTGCTTCATATACAGATAAATAGATCAATGAAACAGAATAGAGAGTCCAAAAATAGACCCACACATATGTGGTCAATTGATTTTCAACAAGGCACCAAGGCAATTCAATAGGGAAAAGAAAGTCTTGTCAACAGATGATACCAGAGCAATTGGATATTTGTATGTTTAAAAAAAGAAAGAGCCTCAAATCCTATCTCATTCCATTCACAAAATAGATTTGAGATGGATCACAGACCTAAATGTAACAGTTAGAAGCATAAAACTTCTAGAAGGAAACCTAAAAGAAAGCATGAACACTGGGTAGGAGAAAATTTCTTAAGATGCTGTTGTGTGTCACCTGGACCTCTCCTTCAAGACCAAGGCTCTTATTCCCCCAGCTGTAGGTATTGGTTGTTGGTGCCTCACACCTAAGTCTCTCTCTCTTCAGGCTTTCCCTCAGCACAAGAATCTGCTTTGCCCTGGGCTGTATTCCATCCCCTTGTGGCAGCCTTCATCCAAAATGAGTTAAAATGCAGATGCGAACACCTAGTCCCCTTGTCTCGATTTGGGACACCTCTGAAAAAATAAAACATATGTTTACTACAAGTTTTATGCATGAATGTACGTAGCAGGCTTATTCATGATAGCCCCAAACTGAAACCCATTTGACTATCAGTAGAGAATGGATATACTAATTGTGGGATAGTCACACAAAGGAATACAATTCAGAAACAAAAAGAAAAAACTACTGATACTCCCAAAGCCAAGAATGATCTTAAAAATATTAGACTGAGTGAAAGAAGCCAGACACATAAATGTACATAAGGTATGATCCCATCTATATTAAGCACCAGATCAGGTACCACTTATGGTACTAGAATGTAGAAAGTTACTGTTTCTGGGGGTGGAGAGGGGAGGCTAAGTCAAAAAGGGGATAAAGGGAACTTTCTAGGAGACAGAAACGATCTCTATATTAAGCAGTTAACAGCAGTGCATGCAACTGTGAAAGCTCATTGAACTTTTAATCTGTGCATTTGACTCCATGAAAATTATGTTGTTGTTGTTGTTGTTATGTGCCATCGAGTCGGCCAATAAAAAATGAAGTTTGCCTCACATCTGGTCTTGCTCTCACCCCCACACGTGGGCAAGGCTCTCTCTCATTGTCAATCACACAGTGGTATATCTTAAGAGTGATTACCAACATGACTCTTATCGTTCGAGTCAGGGGACTTGAAACTTCATTATCTAGTTTCACCCAGAGTTCAACTCTCTCCTTTCACTCTCTCCTTTAGTGCACCTGGCTGGTTTTCCTTCCTTTCAGGAGTTTCCAGTTTTTTTTGAGAAATATGACAATTTCCCATATTTCCCCATCTTTGATTCCACTCCTTTCAGATTACTTTAAAAAAAAAAAAAAATGCCATGGAATCCATTCTGACTCATAGCAACCCTATATAATAGAGTAGAACTGCCCCCATAGAGTTTCCATGGCTGTAAATCTTTATAGAAGCAGACTACCACCATTTTTCTCTCTCAGAGTACCTGGTACATTCAAATGGTGTACTTTTCGGTTAGTAATTAAGTGCTATCCACTATACCAAGTGCTATCTGGAGCTCCTTTCCAGATGACTAACTCACGGCTGTCGAGTCAATCCCGACTCATAGTGACTCCTCCTTGGGCTTCTGAGGCGGTATGTCTATGGAAGTAGATTGCCCAGTCTTCCTTCCGAAGAGTGGCTGGTGGGTTTGAACCTCTAACCTTCTGGTTAGCTGTCAAATGCCTTAGGCACTACACTATCAGAGCTCCCTCAAAATGACCAGGCCCCCTATTTTTCCAGTTTCAGAACCAATTTCACCTCAGTCCCCAGACCAGTGAGGACTTAATAACACCAATAACAGTAATTGTCATTTCTTCAGAGCTTACCATGCTTCAAACAGTGTGCTAAGTGTTGTGTATACATCATCTCACTTAAATATTTAGGAGAACCTGTTAAGGCATGTATTATTATCCTTACTTTATAGATGAGGAAACTGAGACTTAAAAAATTTTACAACTTGTTCACAGTCATATAGCCAATAAGTAGAAAAAACACACCTTTAACCCAACTCTGACTCTAAAGGCTGGGTCTTCTCCACTAGATACTCCTTGCATTCAAAGCATGTTTAATGAAATGTCTCTTGCTTGAATTTTAAAAATGAGCTATATTATCAATAATGTATCAATTATATGTTCATGATAGTTTTTTAAAATAAATAATAGCATTTGGGAGGGAGTTTAAAAAGAAGGGGCATCAAGTTGCAAGCTCGAATTTAGGCTGAGTAAAGCCCACCCAGGGCTATAGATAAGCCAAATGCAGCTGCTGAGTGTCCTAGAGAGCCCCCAAAAGCCTTCCAAAATGTTTAAACACATGCTATCACAATTACCTTTCTGTTCATTGAATTTTTAGCACAATATATTTCACCTGCTCTCCATTATAACATTACTATTTCATTATAATTCAGAGCACAAATTTTGCTGTGGATGGAATTGTGTGATATGGAAGTTTTTTGTTTTGTTTTGTTTTGTTTTGTTTTAAATCTCAATGAGATTCAATTCAGGCCACCAGATATAATCTTAAACTCTCCAAAAGGGAAATGTTTGATCAGGTATGTTGAGAAATCTTTCTAGCTGCTCTTAAGCAGTGGGTATTTTCCACTTCCCTTTGTTAGGGGTTACTCAAAGCAAAGGTGGCAGAGGTGGCATTGACCATGATTTTGGGGGGCATTTGTCTGGTGTGTATCTGTGTCAGAGAAACAGAAAGAAAGCCAGAATCACAGAGATTGCCAAGACTAGGATCCCACAGACACCACTGGATAAATGATAGATGAGTAAGAACTGGCTACTTGTTAGTCAACCTGGGACATCAACCACAAAAAACAAAACAAAACAAAAAACAAACTCACTGCCGTCGAGTCACTTCCGACTCATAGTGACCCCTCCTTCGGTTTTTTGAGGCGAGCCACTCCTCGGAAGGAAGGTTGGGCAATCTACTTCCGTAGTGATACCGCCTTGGAAACCCAAGAAGGGGTCGCTATGAGTCGGGTCTGACTCAACGGGCACATAACAACAACAAACAACATCACTACAGAAGTATATTGCCCAGTCTGCCTTCCAGGGAGTGTGTGGTGGGTTTGAACTGCCAGCCTTCTGGTTAGCAGTCAAATGCCTTAGGCACTGCACCACCAGAGCTCCCCATCAACCACAAAATACTTCAATTATTCAGAAGCTGAGGATATACTCTCTCAAAGTAGCTGTTTATTTCTTAAAAAAAAAAAATGCTACTAGTCTTCCTCCTTCTAGTTAATAATCTTTTAAACATTTCATTACTGATTATCTGCTCCATTGGAGATTTGACATTGAAAATAAAAAGTTACCAAATTAAAACCAGCCATTTGTGTTTTCTGACAGCATCCCTGATTTAAGGCATATCAAAAAAGGTAGTTTAAACCATCCACTAAAATATGATCCCTTTTCTTTAATTATCTGTAAGTTTCAATTATCCTTTATAGGTCCTGGCCTCTTATCTGCTATTCCTACAGCAACACATTAAAAATTGGTTTTACCTCCCTTTTTATCTGTCCTGTATTTTTACAAAATATCATAAATATTGGCAGCTCCTGTGGAAAAATCATGAGTCAGGGCTTAAACACTAACTTTTGGGAGTCAAGACTGATACTGTGTAGGACCAAATCCCTTGCCATGAAATAGCTGTTTACTCAATCTCTCTGAGACATATATTATATTTTAAAGGCTGCAATGTCAGTACTCTCAGCTAGTTTTAAATCAAACGATATGCTTTCAGTTTCATGTTTAAGCTGCTTTTAAATTAAGCTATTTGGGTACTGCAGGACGTGCTCTGCTTTGGAAGCTGGAAGTGGTGAGGCCCATCACTGTTGATGTAGCATACCACAACTCACAGGGGTGGGGTGCCCAGTCCTGAAGAACATGGTTCCAAGCTCTTCCTGCCTCCCTCTCATGCAAATCCTGAGGATCAGCTGCACTTTGATACACCCACAATGGCCCTGAGACCAATTGGACAGCATGCTGCTTTTTTGTCATCTTTGTTTGCCACTTCCAAAAGCCCTCTGTTTAATTACTTTACAGCCAGTGTGTTGTTGTATGGTACAATTGAGTTGATTCCAACTCATAGCAATCCCATCCGACAGAGTAGAATAGCCCTATAGAGTTTTCTTGGCTGGAACCTTTATGGAGCAGATTGCCAGGTGTTTCTCCCACAGAGCCACTGGGTTGATTCAAACCACCAACCCTTTGATTAGTAGTCATGTGCTTAACCATTGCTAGTATAGAGGGAACCAATTTAATTGTTTTAGGCCTGCATCAGAACTAAGTACTTTGGTATCTTTTGTTGAAATTATATGTAATTTTAAATACATCATAACATAGATATTAACTGTCCTCCTAGAAATTTATCCTGGACAATAAAACAAGGACCAGCTATTACATCAATATCTGAAAATGCCTAGAAGTAAATATTGCTATTCCACTCAGAGGCATATGACCAACAACTCCTATTTTTCTTAAAACTGCTACTTTTTAGTAGATTTATCACCTACTATGTTAGACCCTTTGCATATATTATGTCATTTAGACCTTACAACAACTATGAAGTAGGTCAACCTATTTTTACAGATACAGCTATATGCTTCAAAGAAGTTAAGCAACTTGTTTAAAGTCCTTCATCTGGTAGGTGAGTGAGGAATAAATAATCGTATGATCTGTATCTGCTCTGGCATTTCTTTACAGATAGTGAAAAAGGAAAATGGAAATAAGTGAGAGCTCTGGTGGCATAGTGCCTAAAGCATTGACAGCTAACCAGAAGGCTGGCAGTTCAAACCCACCAGCCACTTTTCGGAAAGAAGACTGGACAATCTACTTTTGTAGAGATACCGCCTCAGAAACCCAAGGAAGGGTCACTATGAGCTGGAATCGACTCAACCACAGTTTTTTGTTTGTTCGTTTGTTTATGAGAACATATATGAAGATATATTTCTAGTGGGACAGAAGTTGTTGAACTATGATTCCCCAGTAAGTCATTTGCAGATGCATATTATTGGGGAATTGAAGAGAAACCAGGAAGGAGATCTGATCAGCATAAATCCATCATTTCTGGAAAACTAACTCAAAATGGACTGATCACTCAATACATTCATTGATAGGACCACTGGAGAAAGAGACACATGAGAAGTATGAAATGTTCAGGCCTGCAAAGGGATGTACAATCCAGAGTGATTGACAACTTAAACACAGAGACCATAAGCCATGCATGAGTGTCTTTTGTTTGTACTAAATTTAAACTCTTATGACTTTGGAAAGACAAAGGTTAACAGAGATTGGAGTAGTCCAGAATGTTAACCAAGAAGCTGATCAAAACTAAAGGGTGAAGGGAGACAAAAAGGAAGGTATCTTGCAAGTAGGAGGGTTGTTGTTGTTGTTGTTATGTGCTGCCGAGTCGGACCTGACTCATAGCAACCCCTCCTTGGGTTTCCCAGGCAGTATCACTATGGAAGTAGATTGCCCCATCTTCCTTCCAAGGTAGGAGGGTAGCAGAGGTTATGTTGTTATTAGCTGTCACTGAGTCAGTCCCTGACTCGTGGCAATCACATGCACAATGGAACAAAACTATGTCTAGTCCTGTTCCATCCCCATGATACAATTGAAGATTGGACCACTGTGATCCACAGGATTTTCACCGGCTGATTTTCGGAGGTAGACCATCAGGCCTTTCTTCTTCGTCCATCTCAGTCTCGAAGCATCACTGAAAACTGTTCTGCATCATAGCAACACGTAATTCTCCACTGACAGATGGGTGGTGGCTACACATGAAATGCTGGCTGGGAATCAAAATAGGTCTCCTGTACAAAAGCTGAAATTTCTACCTGAATTATCAATGTCCCTAGCAAAAGCATGGTTTAAGGAAAAGGAGAGAGAACAAAAGTGTGTTGGGTTACTGCCTATGTCTGCCGTGCATGGGGAGTAGCAGAAGAGTATCGTGAAAGGCCAGGCCCTTCAAAAATTGAGAGACACCTTCAATATCTAGACCTTTTAGCTGTTTTAGCTTTGTGTTTAGTGAAGAAGGAGCTGCTGAGCTTCCTGAGTTAAGCAGTGACACACAAAGCCTGAGTTTCTCGCCTATAAATTGGGAATAGCAGTAGTGTCTACTTCACTCCACTGCAAGAAACACTGAATGCAAGCAGTAACTCATGCAGAGTATTAGCACAGTGCCTGGCACATGATGACATCAACAAGGGTAAGCTATCATTTGCAAAGCATACAACAGTCGCAAAAGCAAATGCCTAGTTGGCTAAGGAGGAGCACTGGTAGCATAGTGCCTAAGGCATTTGACTGCTAACAAGAAGACTGGTGGTTCAAACCCACCAGCCACTCCTTGGAAAGAAGACTGGGCAATCTACTTTCACAGAGATACCACCTTGGAAACCCAAGGAGGGGTTGCTATGAGTCAGAACCTACTCCACGGCAGTGAGTTTAGTTTTTTTTTGGTTAGTTGGCTAAGATGAGCAAGCTTCAATTCAAGCCCTCTAGGCCGAAATACTCAATAAAAAATCTGGCTGGTGTTCAGGAGGGCTCCTGAAGAGTCAGCTGTGACTAATGGCTTACTCAGCTCACCAGCCTTCTGCATACTTCCCATCTCACAGCAGAGTCTGCACTCATAAGAAGAAATCTAGAAGCCAGACTATGCTGGCCATTGTCTGAAAGGCGTAAGTAGTTGCTACATTTCCTGCCTGTGCTGTCCTAGTTGGAAAATCAGTCACTGGATCCAAGAAGAAGGATTATGAGTCTTCTTGTTAGGTGGCAGTCTGTCCCTAACTCCAGACAGTCCTTGTCCCTGGTATCTTGTCTGCTGAAAGGTAACTCGTAGTAGTAGAAGGAGCTGCAGACCTGAGGCAGAAGCCTTGCAATGCCACTTTCTAGCTGAGTGACCACTTGTCTCTCAGCCCCTTTACCTTCTTGCCTGTTCTTCTCATTTCTAAAACAGGATAATAAACCTGTAACCAAACCCACTGCTGTCAAATCAATTGTGACTCTATAGGGCTGCCCCACAGAGTTCCCAAGGCTGTAATCTTTATGGAAACAGATTGTCATATCTTTCTTCCATGGAGCGGCTGGTGGGTTCAAACCACAGACCTTCTGGTTAGCAGCTGAGCACTTAACTCTGTGCTAACAGGGCTCCTTAAATTGGATAATATGTTCCTTCAAAGACTAATTATAAGGATCACATGATATAATGTGTGTGAATGTTTTCTGCTAAACTGTAAGTCACTAAATAAATAAATAAAATTGAAATAATTATCTGACCTGGGCTCATTTATTCATTGCCCATATATTTACTGAGCAGCTTTTATGTGTCAGGCACTGTGCCTGGAGGTGGGGATGACATAAGGGACAAAACACAACAAAACCCCTGCCTCATAACACGTATATTCTAGGGTCCATATCTGCCTAGAATGTAGACCATACACTGTGTGGCAAAGCACCCACATCTAGCAGCTACTGCTCTAGCTGTGAGTTATCTTTGTTTCTACTGTCTAATGTCTGTTTTTCCTGCCTGCCTAAAGTTGCCTTGACCCTGACCTTGCTTTATGTCTTGCTTCAATTCATGTTTTCCCTCTAGTTCCTCTGGATGCTTTACTGGCTCCATCCTGGCTCACAGCCTTGCTTGTCTTGCACCAAAGCTGCCAACATCCTGGCGTGACAATTCCCATAAAATGCCCAGCTGGATAATGAAAAGACTGGATACATATAACAAGTCCAAAAGTTTACTTTGCATCTGGGATACAATAGTGATTATCTATGTGAAAGATGAGAAGCAGCCACAAATTGAGAGTCAGCACTCCTTGTGGCCAGCTGTGTCCAATCTGTAAAAGCCCAGCTTGCCAGCTGTTTTTCTCAAGCCTTGGAGTTCTGGATGTTAGAGTTCTGAGCCAATGAGAGCACCAAGAGAATGATCACTGTTGATTTTCTGACATCATGATTACAGAGCTCAAAATAACTCATCAGTAACAAGGTGAGAGGTGGAGGTGGGGCAGGCCAGGTAGAAACTGTGTCAGAGGGTGGTAAGTGAAGGGCTCTACCTACTCAAACCTGCCCAGATTGAAACAACAGTCTTTTGTGGAAAGTGTCTGAGTACGTGATTTTTATAGCAGCAGGTAGAAGGAAAAGCTTTCCGCTTTAGGATGTACTTCCAAGTCAAACCAATTTGGTTGCCATGGTACCAAGGCTCCTCCAGGAGGAAAAAAAAAAAAGATGCATTTCCAAACACTTGTTGGCAGCACAGAAATATTCAAATAAATGGCAGTGTGATGGCTGAAAGCATCACGAGGTCACTAAGTCAAGTGAACAAACATCCACTGATGAGTGCTTTCTATGTGTTAAGCAACTGATTTTAAGTACTGGATGGATGCTGAGATGAATAAGATATTTTCCATACTCCAAACCTTAGTGCCAAGGTTTATAATCAAGTTTGGCAAAGAAAGATTTCACAAAGAGAACTAAAACACAACACAGAATGCCATAGCCACTAAAATGAAAGGCACACATATCTATCTATCCATTTATTTACTCATTCATTTAAGAGTCCCTACTATATACCAAAGGTAGGGAGAGATACAAGCAATAGATGAGACATGAAACAGATAATAATGGTGGTGGTGATGATGATGATGTTGATAGACAGGTGAACAAATAGGTAGAAGAGAGAAAGAGACAGATACATGATTAAGAACTGAGATACGTGCTAGGAAGGAAACAGACAAAAGGGTTCCTTTGAGCACAGAGGTGAGAGACTTATTATTATAGAAGAAGAAGGCAGGCTTCACGGAATTGGCAGCATGTGAACTTGGCCATGGATGACAAGTAGGTTTTTAATAAACAGGGAGAGGACCAAGGGCTTCTAAGAACAGGAAACTGAACAAAGACCCAGAGGCAGAACAGTGACAGCTGGACCTGTGGATAGTTAGATGGTTGGATCTGGCTAGAAAATAAGTAGAGTGCTTGAAGGAGGAATATATAGCTGCAAATGAGACAGACACCAAATCATGAATACTTTGAATATCATGCCTGAGAGTTTGAATTTTATACTGTAGAACACCATAAGGAAGCCAACAAGGCCCAAGACCCAGTACTGGAGCCAACCTGCCTGGTCCTGCCACATCCTCTGGGAAATGACAACTTTTCAGTGATTCAGTTTCCTTCTCTGAAAACTAGGGACTACAGAGTTGTTTTAAGGTTGAATGTTTTTATAGACAATTCAAATGTGTAAAGTGCTATTTGGTACATGGTAATAAATGTTACTATGGAGCAGAGAGGGGCTGCTCCATGTCAAGAACTTCTTACAGTACTGGTGCAAAGCAAAAGAGCTCATTGAAGGGCCCCCTCCCCAAACTTTGGGCATTGTCCTTGATGATGACTAAGAGGCCCCAGTATTTTGAGGCAAATTGATGTAGGAAAAAGCTTTCTTTCAGATTTAAATCTTCTCTTCTGGACCTTGCTGTGAATTTAGGCCTTAAAGTTTTTTTTTTTTTTCCTCAGATCAAGGCCCTAGAACATAAGAAAAGGGGCTTCCTTCCAGTGCTCTTCCTGCTGAAGGAGCTGACTGAAGGTGGAATGCTCTGGAGACCACAGGCCAGGAGTTCCCTGGGTGTCTCACTAACAGGGAACAGAAGAAGAGTACTCACAGCATTTCTCTAGGAAGCAATATACCCTGCTTAAGAACAGTGCTACTATTTTATATTAAACAGAATCAGTGAATTGAATACAACTAAGCATGGAACCAGGAGCCTATATATTCATCTCACCATCTTCCCATCGTCTCAGCTTAAGAGGCCTCAGGAAGACCCCAAAAGTAAAGCCAACATTAGTTGTGGCCCACACAGACCACTGTGGGGGCTACAGAATTTGAATCTGCTGCTTCTCTAAGCTACAAAACCCTTCTGACTCTACCTAAAAGGAGAGAAGCAAAGTATTTAGCCAGATCTCAGGACAACAAACCAGCATGAGAGAAAGAGAAGAAATCACAATTGGGAAACTAAACACCCATTCTCCAGTGCAAAACCAGGCTATGACCCAGAAGCTACTTCAGCTATTATATATTCGGGAGCTGAGGTAATTCAAACCCAGCAGGGGTTTGTTTGTTCCTTGTGCTGAGTCCTTACATCTTTTTGATTTACCTTTGTCAGTTGGTAGCTGGGCTGCTTTTTCCAAAGGGGATGATTACACTCAGGAAAGTTAAAGGGTTTTTGCAATTTATTGGCAGAATAACAAAATATGAATAAACCAGACCTTGGTGTATGCTTCTGTTCCCCCTTCCCATCTACACTACTAACAATATCTACTTTGATATTTCCATTATGAAAAATATGTCATATAAGCAAGGTGAAGGATAATTTTTGTTGTAAAAGACTATTTATTTCAGAGAAGCCACCCAACTTCACATCAAGACAGTTATCTCTGTGGGCCTCCATTTTCACATGTGCAAATTGCAACTCTCAAAGAGTTTCTGTATTCTTTGCAACCGCCAGTCAGGGAACTGAGGGAAATGTGTTGTCACCAGATTTTTATCAAAGCCTGGGCAGGATCCGAGAACCTTGTTTTCTCTTCTTTCTCTCTGTAAAGTTACTGTGTACATATTCTTACAACAGGAAAAGTTGTGTTTATTACAGAATGTCTTATTGCTCAGATTTTTTCATTAATTCAGTCTAACATTTTCATTTTAAATTAAATAAGCTCTATGTTAAAAACTTTAAAGGCTACAACAAGCCGAGTAAGAATTACCCAAAAGAAAGGACAAGGACAGGGACGTAGAAAGGAAAAAACAAAGAGAAAAGGGAGAATTAAGAGAAAATAAAGATGAGTTCTTTCTTTGATTATTTTTTTATCATTCAATTTCTTTCTTTATAAACTTTTTTCCAGAAATGCAATGTGACAGAATATAACAACTGGTAATACACTGTACATGTTGTGATTTGATGACATAACCATTAGGAGGTATCACAGGCTCTAACAGCTAGAAATAATTTATTTACAAAATAAAAATAATGTTTATTTATTTCTCATAGTTTGTAAATCATCTGCAATGCCATTGTCATTGTTGCCGTTAGGTGCTGTCGATTCAGCTCTGACTCATAGTGACCCTATGTACAACAGAATGAAACACTGTCTGGTCCTGTGCCAGCCTCACAATTGTTGCTGCATCTGAGCCCACTGTAGCAGCCACCCTTTACTTAGCATGCCATCCTTCTCCAGGCAATGATCCCTTCTGACAACATGACCAAAGTAGATGAAACCAAGTCTGGCCATTCTCGCTTCCAAGGAGCATTCTAGCTGCACTTCTTCCAGGACAGCTCTGTTTGTTCTCCTGGCAGTCCATGATACTTTCATTATTCTTCACCAATACAACTCAAAACCATCAACTCTCTGGTTTTCCTTATTTATTGTCCATTTTTCACACGCATATGACACAGCTGAAAACACCATTGCTTGGGTTAGGCACACTTTAGTCTTCAAAGAGACATCTTTGCTCTTCAGCACTTGAAAGAGGTCTTTTGCAGCAGATTTCCCCAGTGCAATACGTCATCTGAATTCTTGACTGCTGCTTCCACTGGTGTTGATTGTAGAACCAAATAATATAAACTCTTTGACAACTTCAATCTTTTCTCCATTTATCGTGATGCTGCTTATTGGTCCAGTTGTGAGGATTTTCATTTTCCTTATGTTGAGATATAATCCACACTGAAGACTGTAGTCTTCAATCTTCATCAGTAAGTGCTTCAAGTCATCTTCACTTTCAGCAAGCAAAGTTGTATTGTTGCCTATTGCAGGTTGTTAATGAGTCTCCCTCCAATCCTGATGCCGTGATCTTTTTCATACAGTCCAGGTTCTTGGATTATTTGCTTAGCATATAGATTGAATAAGTATGATGAAAGGATACAACCTTGACACACTCTCTTCCTAATTTTAAACTATGCAGTGTCCCCTAGTTCTGTTTAAATGACAGCCTCCTGGTCTGCACAGAGGTTCCTCATGAGCACAATTAAGTGTTCTGGAATTCCCATACTTCTCAATGTTATCCATATTTTGTTAGGATCCACACAGTTGAATGCTTAGGCATAGTCAATAAAACACAAGTAAACATCCCTCTAGTATTCTTTGCTTTCAGCCAAGATCCATCTGACATCAGTAATGATATCCCTGTTCCATGTCCTCTTCTAAATCCAGCTTGCATTTATGGAAGTTCCCTGTCAATATACTACTGCTACCATTTTTCAATTACTTTTCAAATTTTAAATTTTACCTGCATGTGATATTAATGATATTGTTCAATAACTTCCACACCCTGTGGGATCACCTTTCACTGGAATGGGTACAAATATGGATCTTTTTCAGTCAGTTGGTCAGGGAGCTGGTCTTCCAAATTTCTTAGCATAGACAAATAAGTAAGGAGCTCAGGTGGCACAGTGCCTAAGGCATATGTCTGCCAACCAGAAGGCTGGTGGTTCAAATTCACCAGCCACTCCTCAGAAGGAAGACTGGGCAATCTATTTCCGTAGAGATACCACCTCAGAAACCCAAGGAGGTCGCTATGAGACAAGTAGGTGCCTCCAGTGTAGCATCCATTTGTTGAAACATCTCAATGGGTATTCTATCAATTACCAGGGCCTTGTTTTTTGCCAATTCCTTCAGTGCAGCTTCAACTTCTTCCTTCAATACCATTGGTTCTTGATCATATGCCACTTCTTAAAATACATGAACATTGACCAATTTTTTTTGGTAAAGTGACTCTGTGTATTCCTTCCATCTTCTTTTGATGTCTCCTGAATCATTCAATATTTTGCCCATAGAATCTTTCAATACTGCAACTCAAGGTTTGAATTTTTTCTTCAGTTATTTCAGCTTGAGAAATGCCAAGAGTGTTCTTCCCTTCTGGTTTTCTAACTCCAGATTTTGCACATTTCATTATAATAATCAACTTTCTCTTCTGGAGCTGCTCTTTAAAATTTTCTGTTCAGCTTTTTTATCTTGTCATTTCTTCCATTTGCTTTAGCCATTCTCTGTTCAAGAGGTAGTTTCAGAGTCTCTTCTGACGTCCATTTTGGTCTTTTCTTCCTTTCCTGTCTTTTCAATTACTTTTTGCTTTCTTCATGGATGATGTTCTTCATGTCATCCCACACTTCCTCTGGGTTTTGGTCTTCGGTTTTTCAATGTGTCAAGTGTGTTCTATAGATGGTCCCTAAATTCAGGAGGGATATAATCAAGGTCATATTTTGGCTTTCATGGACATCTTTTAATTGTCTTCAGCTTCAACTTGAAGTTGCATATGAGCAGTTGATGGTCTATTCCATGGTCAGCTCCTGGCATTGTTTTGGCTGAAGATACTGAGCTTCTCCATCGCCTCTTGCCACAGATGTAGTTGATATGATTCCTGTGTATTCCATCTGGCACAATTCACATGTATAGTCACCATTTATGTTGTTGAAAAAGGTATCTGCAATGAATAAGTTGGTCATGCAAAATTCTATCATGCAATGTCCAGCATCATTTCTATTTCCAAGGTCATATTTTCTAACTACCAGTGATTCTTTTTTGTTTCCAACTTTTGCATTCCAATCACCAGTAATAATCAATACATCTTGATTTCATGTTTGGTCAATTTCAGACTGCAGAAGTTGGTAAAAATCTTCAGTTTCCTCATCTTTGGCTTTGGTGATTGATGCATAAATTTGAATAATTGTAGTATTAACTGGTCTTCCTTGTAGGTGTATGGATCTCATCCTATCACTAATAGCACTGTACTTCAGGATAGCTCTTGAAACACTCTTTCTGGAAATGAATGCTATGCCATTCCTCTCCAATTTGTCATTGCTGGCATAGTAGATCATATGGTTGTCTGATTCAAAATGACCAGAAACAGTCATTTTAGGTCAGTAATGCCTAGGATATCGCTCTTTATGTGTTCCATTTCATTTTTGACAACTTCCAATTTTCCTAGATTCATACATTCCATGTTCCAATTATTAATGGATGCTTGAAGATGTTTCTTGCCATTTCGAGTTGTGCCACATCAGCAAATGTAGGTCCCAAAAGCTTTACTCCATCCACATCTTTAAGGTCAACTCTACTCAAAGGAGGCAGTTCTTTCCCAGTTGTTATTTTGAGTGCCTTCCAACCTAAGGGGTTCATCTTCCAGCACTTTATCAGAATTGTTTCAGGGCTATTCATAAAGTTTTCCAGTAATATATAAGATAGTGTTTCACTCTTATTCATAAGGTTTTCACTGGCCAATACTTTGAGAAGTGGATGGCCCTTCCTTCTTCCAAGTCTGTCTTAGTCTGGAAGCTCCACTGAGACCTGTCCACCAGGGGTGCCCCTGCTGGTATTTGAAATACTGGTGGCATAGCCTTCAGCCTCACAGCAACATGCAAACCACCACAGTACAACACACTGACAGATCAGTGGTGGGCAATGCTTTTACTAGCATTTAAGCATAATATTTTATTCATTCATTCATTTAAATACAACACCTTTAGTAGCATTTTAATGAATGAATGAATAAAATATTATGCTCTCAGTGCTAGAATCTTTCTCTGTTATAAGATAAACCTCCAATGTCACAGACATCCTTCCATCCCTCCAGAGATGGAGTGGCTTATTTCTGCCTGTGGTATTCTATTTCATCTTAGATGTTAGAAAATGCTTGTTCCATTTAAATCAGCCTCCTTTAATTTCCACTGGTTGGTCCTATTTTTCTCCATTTGGGCCATATATAGCCAGGCTACTTCTCTCATATTTTGAGTATTTAAAGCCATTTACTATATGTTTCTAAGATCTCTAGGCAGCTCAAACATTTTGCACTTGACTACTAACCTAAGGTTAGCAATTTAAACCCACCCAGTGGTACTATGGATGATAGGGCTGGTGTTCTGGTTACCTAGTACTGCTCGACAGAAATATACCACAAATGGGATGGCCTTAACAAAAAGGAGTTTATTCTCTTACAGTTTGGAGGCTTTAAGTACAAGTTCAAAGTGCCAGGCTCTAGGGGCTGTGTGAAAGCCCCTCAACCTTGAGCTTCAGCTCTGCCTCTTGCTCCCAGCCCACTGAAGCTAGAGGCATCTCTTCACTCAGGCAGCTACTAGCTGCTGAGGCTAACAAGCCCAAGGTCGACAAATAAGATGGCATAGTCCCAATGTTACCAAACCACATGGCAGGCCATTAATTCAAGTCCTTTTTAAGTCCCAAGGTCGGAAGAGCATGGCAGGCTGCTGAACAACTACATGGCTACATGCAGGATCTAAGTGCGCCATAAGCTAGAGACCATTCTCAAAGCTGCTGCTTATATATGGGAAGTAGACCACATACCCAAAGGCAGCTACTCAGCTGCTCACAGTAGATTCCACTATGGAGTTCATTACCAGTCTCATCATGGGGAATACTATATCCAGCTGCCCAGCCACTCAACCAGGCCCAGCCAAGTTGACACACAAACTGAACTACCACAGCTGGTGATCTGTTTTCATTAAGATTACAGCTAAGAAAGCCCCATGGAGCCATTCAACTCTGTAACATATGGGGGGGTTACCATGAGTCAGCATCAACAGCAACTGATTAACAACTGCAACTTATGTGTCCAAGCTACATGTTCCCCATGATGCCAACCACTCATTCCAGGACATGATTCTCGGACCCCTTAACATTCCAGCCATTTTCCTATCAAATGTCTATTTATCTTTCTCAATCTCAATGTGGCCCAATTTTATATTAGTTCTTTCACAGGCACACCATGTTGTTGACTCATATTGACTTTATTATTCATTTAAAACCTCTAAGTCTTGTTCACGTGTACTGCTGCTGCTAGTTCTCTTAGCATTTTGGAATGGTATGGCTTCTCATTTACTCCTATTAAAAGTCATCTTCTTATATGAGGCCCATCATTCTTATCAAGGTCATTTTACATTCTGCTATTCAATATATTAGCTTTTTCTGAACACTTCATGGGATCTGCAAATTGACAAGCATGTCCTTTTGTAACTTTACTTATTTCATTGATAAAATTGTTCAATGGACAAGACCAAGAAGAGGAAAAATGACACATGACTAGAAAATGAATAATCTATGATAATCATTAGTAGATTATCAATCTATATTTTTCATATTAATCAACTCAAAAAAATTGTATCGACCACCAATTTTGTAAAAAGCACTTAAGTGCCAAAGAAACAATGGGAAACAAAACAAAAATTATGCTCTCATGGGGTTTACATTCTAGGAATGTAATAAATAATAAGTATCCAATGTTTTTGAGTTGTGGTGTTGGCAAAGAATGCTAAAAGTACCATGGACTGCTAAAAGAACTAACAAATCTGTCCTGGAGGAAGTGCAGCCAGAATGCTCCTTAGAAGCAAGATCGGCCAGACTTCATCTCACCTACTTTGGTCATGTTGTCAGAAGGGATCATTCCCTGGAGAAGGATGGCACGCTTGGTAAGGTGAAGGGTCAACGAAAGAGGGGAAGGCCCTCAACGAGATGGATTGACACAGTTGCTGCAGCAATGGGCTGAAGTATAGCAAGGATCATGGAGCTGGTGCAGGCCTGGGCAGTGTTTTTTCTGCTGTGAACAGGGTCTCTATAAGTCGGAAAGGGCTCGATGGCACCAAACAACAACAACATCCAATGGCAAGACTTCAACACGCTTATGTTGGACATGTCATGAAGAAAGACCAATCACTAGAAAAGGACGTCATATTTGGTAAAGTAGAGGGGCAGGACAAATGAGGATAACCCACAAATAGATGGTCCGATACCACACCTGCAACAATGGACTCAAATATGCCAACAATCATGAAGATGGCAGAAGAGTGGGCAAGGTTTCATTCTGTTGTTCATTCTCTTATACATTCATTCTGTCAGAGCCAACTTGACAGCAAGTAACAACAAAAAATCCTTTCAGTATAGGCATTAGTAAGGAGCTCTGGTAGCGCAGCGCCTAAGGCACTTGACTGCTAACCAGAAGGCTGGTGGTTCAAACCCACCAGCTACTCCTCAGAAAGAAGGTTGGGCAATCTACTTCCATAGTGATATCACCTCGGAAACCCAAGGAAAGGTTGCTATGAGTCAGGTCTGACTCAACGGCACATAACAATAACAATGTAGGCATTAGTTACCAAAAAGTATTCTGGTATCATTCAGTTTACATTTCTCAATTTGGTTCACAACCCTTTCACAAGAGACCTAAAGTTCCTTACAAACTGCAGATACATATGCAAAATACTATCCCCATCTTTGAGGCCAATAATGCTAACAATTACAGAAGCAACCACTCAGAGATGACTTATTTTTGGTGAACTCAGTATGGCTCCTACTCATGACTGATACGTTTTCTTTCATGTTCACCACCAACCTCTTCATAATCTATACTAGAGTCCTGCCAGGAACTGATGTTGAGCTCCCTATGCTAGAGTCTTCACAATGTACTCTCTTCCTTTTTAAATCTGGAAGCTCTATATGCCCTTCCCCAACCACCTACCTTCATCTAGAACTTCTCTTGTCTCTCAGTCTCTTAAAGATTGCCAGAAGTTCAATAAACTTATTGATGGCATTTTGGTCCCATTAGATGTAATTCATCTAGGCCAGGAGCCATGAGCTCTCAATTCCTTGCTATTAATTAATGTTCATTTTGCCAATATCAGACAAAAATAAGTGCTATGGCCCCAGCAAAAGGTCTACACAAACTCTCCTCCTTTTGCTCTTTCTGCATCAACCTAACTAATGCGGCTCTTAATGTGACCATTATTTTTCACATGTATCAGCTGATCTGAACTCTCTAGGTACAGTTCTTACAAGTTGCTTCTCTGACATACTCCTATTGGTTACATGTCCTTCTGTCCATCTTTGATATGTGCTCTCTTTGCCTTTGAGCTCTTCAGAGAGCTCCTAAGCATCCATAATGCAATTGCAAATGATCTTATGGAAGAAGACACATTCTTAAATATATTCTTAAATATTTTCCTTTCTTCCTTGCTGAGATCATTTGTAGTGGCAGTGGCAGCATTATTTTTTTGAGATTTCCTAAACACTGAAGCCCTCCTTCCTGTTAGAAATGCATGCCCTGGTATCACCTCTACCACTTTTTTCTGAGGTTTCTGAAGTATGCCTTGCTCAAGTCCAGGGTACCTGTGCCTAGTCTTCTACAGCTTTGTCCTGATGAGCTCTAAGCATAAAATCACCTTCTCCCTAGGATCCCTTTATTCTCTAGCTTATCAACCTAAGTCTGCCTTGTTAGACAGAAGTTAGCACATTATGTCACTTCCTTAACCACTTAGGAGGTATATTTTTCAGCAAACTATGTCAATGTGTAATCTGACAGTTTGCTTTTAAGTGGAATGACCATCAAGTCGACTCTGACTCATAGCCACCCCCTTTGGGTTTCTGAGGCCATAAATCTTTATGCAGTAGATTGCCCAGTCTTCCTTCCATGGAGTTGCTGGTGGATTTAAACCACATACCTTCTGGTTAGCAGTCAAATGCTTTAGGCACCACACCACCAGAGTGCCTTACGGATTAGCTAAAGATACTGTCAAATGCTAAGTAAGTAAGTAAACAAATAGAGGCATGTCTATTTTAATGGAGAAAGACCCTGGGTATGTTTCCTTATGGCTCCTGGAGGCTAAGATCCCAAACAGCCAGCAGTGCCCCAACAAAGAGAATGCCTAGCACCTCTCTGAGCACTGTCTGGGGTCCTGGCAGCCTGATCAAGCCATATTGTTAATTTGGACAATGACTCTATCTTGTTATCCTCATTTTACAGAGGAGGAAAGTGAAGCTCAGAGTAGATACGTGATTTATCAATGGTCATACAGCCAGGATTTAGACCCAACCTGATCCCATACTCTTCTCATTAATCTGCCAGAATAGAAGGAAAGAATAATGATGTAAAAGGCAGTAATATAGTCATCTGTCCCTGACAATTTCAAATATCACTACTGACTATATTGGTGTAAAAAGAACTTGCACATACTCTGCCCCACCCTATCCCACCCCCCACCTGCCATTCTTGGTGAAATTTTCCCACCTAGTTCAACACAGGCTTGCCATTCAGGTGTAGCACTATTCATCAAAAGACCCCAAACATGACCTGGTTGAATGGTGAAGGGGGTTGGGGATGATTGCCCTGTATGTTTAAAACAGTAGTTAAAAAGTAGTCAAAGAAGTTACTTATTGAAATATTTATAAATGAATTCTAATTTTTCTATATATTCATAACGATTACTGCCCATTTTCAATAGGCATTATAAAATATCATAATAGACAAAACTGTAGCACTTGGGAAATGTGGATGGCTAAGCCTGTTCAACTAGATTCTGATTTTATAATTGGAAGGATTTTGAAACTCACAGCAGTCCTGAAATGCAGGTGGGTGTTTTTCCTTAAATTTGACAGATTTGGGTGAGATGGAGTGACCTGTGATGTCACTGGGGGATGAGAGTGATGTCCAGGTCATGCTCTGGTCTAGGGAGCCAGACCCTTTCTCTTATCTGATGTGGCAACTGAGTTTTCCAAAATAAGTAAGTCCCTAAAAGAAAGTTTTGTTTTTTGTGTTTTTAAGGAAACAGTTCTCAGATCAATTCAAGAACAAAGCTGAAGTTATTTTTAAAGAAATCCAGTAGTAGCAAAATAAATAATTTAGGCCTGATAAGTGACAGAAAAGTAGGTCAGAGCCCTCTTTCAAAATGTGTAGACTTCTGTTTGCAACAACCACACATGTCCACTTCCAGGCCGTGTGGTAAGAAAGCAAAGATATAGATGGCAAACATTCAGGATAGACAGAGAAGGATAGAACACCACACTTGCTACTTCTTAAAGGCACTTCCAAGAGAGTCAGAGAATGTGTCACTTGGAATCGCTCCTTTCCACAGAATGACCCAGGCTAAATGATCTACTAATGAAAAATAATTAACTATTTAATGATGAATAGTATTTCTGAACTATCCAATAATGAATATCGCTGAACTATGACCTATAAAGTCATATTTTCTCATGTTATAACTATCACTATCTACCATTTATTGGATGGTTACTATGTGTTATTTCAGAGGAAAGTTAAACGTTGCATTAGCTAGCAGAGAACCAACCAACAACCTTATCCTACTGAGCAAATGCCTTAGGACTTGGGTGAAATTCTTCCCTTCTAGGTGTCAGAGCTTAGGCAGAGGCTTGCAGGCATCACACAAAAATACACTTGGGAGTCTACCCCAGAGACTCAGAAGACATGTTCCTCCTTTGTTTCCTATCCAGGTTTACACACTCCCATCTGGACGTGTTCGTGGCCTCCATCCTGTCTCTTGGTTCTCTTCTCAAGAGTCTCTTCAGAGGGGCTGCCTGGTTTTTGATTTCCATTTCATTCCTAGGATCTTCCTAGATCACTCCGTTCCATATTTTCTTGTAAGGCCTGCCTGACCCCCAGCCCCTGCCGAAGACTCCAGGAAAAAAGGCTGGCCCAGAGCACCAGGATCCTGCTTGTCCAGGAGGGGAGTATGGCCAGTGTTGCAGGCATAGCATCATAGATGATGGTATCTGGCATTACAAAGAGAGCAAATGCTGCTATTGTTACATTCATTTGTAAAATGAATCTCCCTTCAGCCAAGGCTGAATTAGAGTGGATAATCTAGTCCAATATGACATCTCTTAAAAACAGATTAGATTTACAGAGTGTTGATGGTTTGATCACTTATTCAGTTCAATTCCAGTGGCCTATTTTATTTACACACTTCAATTTCAGAAATCACCAAGTACATAATAAGATTTTAACAAAAGCATTCTCAGATCTTTTGCTAGTAAGCAAGTGCTTCTTACATAATAAATCCAACTAAAGACATTTCATATAAACTTTTAACAACAGCTTTTGCAAATTATTTTTGATGAGCTGTAACTTACCATAACAATTTATCATTCTAATTATTGTTTTGGAGTTAATGACTTTAGCTCTTTGACAGCCTAACTATGATGCTTAGGGAAGTTAATGAATCCATAAGCCCATCAATTTAATATTTTGTTTGGTTATATTCTTTCCAGCAAATGAAATTATCTCCATTTTTCCCTACACAATCTTAAGCAGTAATATCAGCTGATTTTTGTTTCCATTTCTGGCTCTCATCATTACCTATAAATAGCTCACCTGTGGCTACTGCAGATTCACTTGTGTTTCCTAGGTCCTTTGTCTCCAGCAAAAGAGCTCTGGTGGCATAGTGGATAAAGAACTGGACTGTTAACTGGAAGATAAGTTGTTCAAACCCACCAGCAGAAAGAAGATGGGGCAATCTACTTTTGTAAAAATTCACAGCCTCAGAAACCCAATGGGGGTCACTACAAGTCAGAAATGATTTGATGGCATTGAATATGTTTTTTTTTTCTTTTCTGTCTCTAGCAAGGAGCTCTGGTGGTGCAGTGGTTAAGGCATTCATCGGCTAACCAAAAGGTCGGCAGTTCGAACCCACCAGCAGCTCCACTGGACAAAGATGAAGCAGTCTGCTTCCAAAAAGATTTATAGCCTTGGAAACCCAATGGGGCAATTCTACGCTGTCCTGTAGGGTTGCTTTGAGCTGGAATCCACTTAATGACATTGAGTTTGGTTTAGCTTTGTGCTAGCTCTGCTGAACACCTCACCAATCTAAACAAGTGGTCCTGAGTAGAGGATTAATAAAAAAACATAGGAAATTTCTATTTGGTCTCATCTTTCTAAATACTTCTTGTTGTTGTTGTTGTTGTTAGGTGTTGCTGAGTCATCTCCGACTCCCAGCGACCATATGTATAGCAGACCAAAAGATTGCCCAGTCCTGTGCCAGTCTCACGATACCTACTATACCTGAGCCCATCGCTGTAGCCACTGTGCCAATCTATCTCGTTGAGGGCCTTCCCCTTTTTCATTGACCCTCACTTTACCAAGCAAAATGTACTTCTCTAGGCAATGGTCCCTTCTTATAACATGACAAAATAGGTGAGATGAAGTCTGGCTATTCTCACTTCCAAGGAGCACTCGGGCTGCACTTCTTCCAGGACAGATTTGTTAGTACCTTTAGCAGTCCATGGTATTTTCAGCATTCTTCGCCAACATCACAACTCAAAAGCATCAACTCTTCTTCAGTCTTCTTATTCACTGTCCAGCTCTCACATGCATATGAGGTGAATGAAAATACCATGGCTTGTGTCAAGCACACCTTAATCTTCAAGGAGGTATCTTTCCTCTTCAGCACTCGAAAAAGATCTTTTGCAGCAAATTTGTCCAGTGCAATACGTCATCTGATGTCTTGATGGCTGCTTCCATTGGTGTTGATTGTAGAACCAAGTAATATGAAGCTTTTAACAACTTCAATCTTTTCTCCATTTATCGTGATGCTGCTTATTGGTTCAGTTGTAAGGATTTTCGTTTTCTTTATTTTGAGGTATAATCCACACTGCAGACTGTAGTCTTCAATTTTCATCAGTAAGTGCTTCAAGTCATTTTCACTTTTAGCAAGCAAAGTTATGTTGTTGCATATCGCAGGTTGTTAATGAGTCTTCCTCCAATCCTGATGTCATATTCTTCTTATATAATCCAGATTCTCAGATTATTTGCTCAGCATACAGATTGAATAAGTATGGTAAAATGATACAACTCTGACACACTCCCTTTTTGATTTTAAATCATGCAGTGTCCCCTTGTTCTGTTTGAACAACAGCCTCCTGGTCTATGTAAAGGTTCCTCATGAGTACAATTAAGTGTTCTGCAATTCCCATTCTTCTCAATGTTATCCATAACTTATTATGATCCACATAATTGAATGTTTTTGCATAGTCAATAAAACACAGGTAAGCATCTTTCTGGTATTCTTTGCTTTCAGCCAAGATCCATCTGATATTAGTAATGATAACCCTTGTTCCATGTCCTCTTTTGAATCCAGCTTGCATTTCTGGAAGCTCTCTGTCAATATATTGCTGTAACTGTTTTTGAATTATCTTCAGCAAGATTTTACTTGCATGTGATATTAATGATATTGTTCAGTATTTCCACATCCTCTTGGATTCACCATTCTTTGGAATGGGCACGAATATCGATCTCTTCTAGTCACTTGGCAAGGGAGCTATCTTCCAAATCTCTTGGCATAGCCAAGTGAGTGCCTTCAGCAAAGCATCTGTTTGTTGAAACATTTCAGTGGGTATTCCTTCAATTCCTGGAGCCTTGTTTTTTGCCACTTTGTTTAGTTGCAACTTCGACTTCCTCCTTCAATGCCATTGGTTCTTGATCATATGTCACCTCCTGTAATGGATGAACATTGACCAATTCTTTTTGGTACAGTGACTGTATATTCCTTCCATCTTCTTTTGATACTTCCTGCATCAGTCAATATATTGCCCATAGAATCTTTCAATATTGCAACTTGATGCTTAATTTTTTTCTTCAGTTCTACATACTTAGTTTTATGGATTTCAATTCCATCACTAATAGTAACTAACATATAAGTTCATATTGATATATAAGCATGTTGTATAGTAATAATAACAGTTGCTATCAACTTTATTCCAACTCACATCACCCCATATGTTTCAGAGTGGAACTACCCTCCATAGAGTTTTCAATGGCTGTGATCTATTCAGTCGCAAATCTTTCAGTTAGTAGCTGAGCAAGTAACCATTTGTGTCATCCAGAGACTTCTATAGTAATAACAGTTACATGAGAATTGTAATAACAATTTTGTTGTTAGTTGTCATCCAGTTTGTCCTGATTCATGGTGACCCAATGCACAAAAGAACAAAGTATTGCCTGGTCCTGTGTCATCTTCATATTCATCTTCCAGCACTATATCAGACAATATACTGTGCCTGATCCATACGATTTTCATCGGCTAATTTACAGAAGGAGATCACCAGGCTTTTCTTCCTAGTCTGTCTTACTCTGGAAGCTTTGCTGAAACCTGTCTACCCTGGGTGCCTCTGCTGGTGTTTGAAATACCAGTGGCATACTTTCTAGCACCATAGCAATATGTAAATCACCACAGAACAACAAACTGACTGGCAGATAATAGATAATAATAATATCCACGATTTAGTGGATGCTTTCAATGTGCAAGGCACTTGCATAACAAACTCATTCACAGACAAGGTAACACAGGATGGAAACTTAAATGAGTCAAAGCAAGAGTTAGGGCTTCTGAACTATACACTAGATTACATTTAAATAATGATTGGGCCCACTGATGAGTGCTTGAAGGAGCCCTGGGTGGTGCAGTGGTTAAGCACTCAGATACTAACCAAAAGGTCAAAACCCACCACTCTCCAGGAGAAAGATTTGGCAGTCTGCTTCCATAAAGATTACACCTTGCAAACTCTTATATGGGCAGTTCTATTCTGTCCTATAGGGCTACTATGAGTTGGAACTGACTCAAAGACAGTGAGTATTGAGTGCTTAAAGGTCCCTAACATGGTACAAATGGTTTGCTCCTGACTGGTAACTTAAAGGGTAGCAGGTCAAACCCACCCAATAGTACTGTAGAAGAAAAGTCTTGGTGATCTACTTCTATTAAGATTAAAGCCAAGAAAACCCTCTGGAAAAGTTCTACCTTGTAACATACATGGTTGCCTTGAGTCAGAACTGACTTGGCAGAACCTAACAACAACACCGAGTGCTTATTATGTGTATGTATGTATGTTAAACTATATGTTTTATATACATTTTTTATCTTATTTAACCCTCAAAGTACCTTACAATGCTTTTCATAATCATTCCCAGTTTACTGAGCAATAAACCAAGATTCAGACAGATTAAGTGATTTAACCATTTTCTGTACATAATTTCATTTATTTAGCATGTTCTCAATTATCACTGTTTCTTTGCTAGTGCATCTGTTCCACATTAACAGGTCCACAAACAATTCAAATTCATATTTCTAAGCCCACCTCCAAACTAGCAGACTGTAACCAGTGGGTCAGTTCCAGCTGGTATACCTATACATTTTCTTTGTTTTACTCACTTGTTTAAAATAGCAACAACAATAATAATAATAATCACTGAGAATTTGATACCACATTACAAAGCATGTCAGTATACTTTATTCCTATCCTTGTGGTAATGCTGTAAAGTAAAAATGATAATGATTCTGCTGTAAGAGACAAGGAATCTTCCCACTAGGATATTTATCAAAAAAATCAGAAAACAAGTATTGGTGAGGATGTGCAGGAATTAGAACCCTCATCCATTAATGACTGGAATGTAAAATGGTTGAAGCTAAAGCTCTGGTGGTATAGTGGTTAAGGTATTTGGCTGCTATACAAAAGGTTGGTAGATCAAACCCACCACCTGTTCCACAGAAGAAAGATAAGGCAATCTGCTTCTAAAAAATGACAGCGTTGGAAACCCAATGGGGGTGGCAATGTGTTGGAATCAACTCTAAGGCAATGAGTTTGGTCTGGTTGTCAAGAAAAGTTTGAAAGTTCCTCAAAAAGTTAAACATAAAATTATCATGTGATCTAGAAATTCTACTCATAGGTATAATCCATAAAGAATTGAAAAGAGGGACTTAAATAAATACTTGTACAACAATGTTCAATAGCCAGAAGACAAACAACCCAAGTATACATCAACAAATGAATGGATAAATAAAATGCATATACATATAGTGGAGGTCATAAATAGAAACGAAGTTCTGATACATTCTATGGCAGGGATGAGCCTTGAAAACATTATGCTAAGTGGTCATAGTGGGAGACTTTAATACACCACTTGTAATGAAAGATAGAACAACTGGAAAGAAACTCAGCAAAGACACAGAAGAGCTAAACAATACAGTCCAATAACTTGACCTTATAGACACCTACAGAGCACTTCACCCAACAACAGCACAATATACATTCTTTTCCAATGTACATGGAATGTTCTCCATGAAAGAGCATATGTTGGGCCATAAAGCAAGCCTTAATAAATTTAAAAACTTTGAAATACTGCACAGCATCTTCTCAGATCAAACTGCTATCAAATTAGAAATCAATAGGAAGATCATTGGAAAAAGAGCAAACAAATGGAAACTGAATAACACACTCCTTAAGAACAATTGGGTAGGTTCTCAAAATGGTGTCTCTTTTGTAGTCCCCACGCTAGTTCCCTCTAGTATCTCAGTGCCTAAAAAACTAGGTGCAGCAGTTTGAAATGGGGATTCTGGTGCTCTGAACAGCTTATTAAGTCAAAGTATGCCAAATTCAGGGGAGTAGGATTAGCAAGGAGAAAGGGGCAGTGCAATTACCCAGAGAGGAAAAAAAGTAACAAAAAACAGGTGAACCTGCCCCACAGAGCACTGAACAACAGGCGAGAACTGCCATCAGAGACCTCCCTAGGGGAGTGCCAACCAGCAGGCGAGAAAGGCCTTTGGAAACTTTCCTGGGGCAGTGGAGAGAACCACACCAGAGAATCTGCAGCCACTCCACAGACATACCTTCAGTACCTGCTTTTATCAGTGAACTTGGGACTGCTGTGTGGGAGCAGAGATTTCTCTGGCTCTGGTACCACTGAAGCCCATGAACAAGAGAACATTAATGCTGCAAGTGTGTGGGCCCTGGGAGGAACTTCCATCGCAGATTGTAGATCGGGGCTGTTATCCTAGGTCACCTTTTTGGCACAGAGGAGCCAGCACCTGCTTTTATCAGTAAACTTGGGACCACTGGGTGCGAGCAGGGATTTCTCTGGCTCCAGTACCACTAAAGCCCGAGCAGAAAGAACGCTAATGCCACAAGTGGGCAGGCCCTGGGAGGAATTCCTGCCTTGGATCGGAGTTTGGGGCAGTTATCGTAGGTCAGCTTTTTGGCATGGAGGGGTCTCAAGAGCAGGGTTTTTGCATGTGTCTGACCTGGTAGAAAGTGGCGGCCCCCTGACGGTTGGAGTCTTTCCTGACCTTGAGCTGCGGGCCTGTGAATAATAGTACAACATCATCATTAGCAGCCTACTCAAAGCCGAGAAACTGCTCCTGGAACCTGGGAGCTTTTCTTCATTCTCTCTTCTCCTCCCACTTTCTCCACCTCTACCCTCCCTCATCCAATAGAAAAACCACTTTCAGCCACCATAATACCTGCCAGCTCGAATCCTAAACACCTTTTACAACAAATAGAAACCTGCATTCACATTCCACACAGCGATTCCATCATTACAAAGAAAATTGCAGAGCAACCCACCACACCTGAATTAATAGCCAAAAAAATAAAATACACCAGTTCCAGGTTTTCAAAATATTAAATCATAAAACCAAGACAAAACAAATCAATACATAATTAACAGTTAAAGACAACTTCAAAATGTCTAGGAAACAACAGGCAACCACAAATCAAACAAACAAACAAACAAACAAAAAACAGGACAAGACATTAGAAGTAAAATCCCAAACAAAGGTCTCATTAAGCATAGAGGAAGAGGAGACAACAGAATTATCTGAGAAGGAATTTAGAAGGTATGTTTATAGAGCTCTACAAGAGCCTAAGGAAACCCAAAACAGAAGCAAGGAGAACACAAACAGTTCCCTGGAAGAACTCAGGAAAACCATTCAAGAACGAAATAACAAGATTAATGCACAATCAGAACTCATACAAAAACAGCAGTTAGAAATCCAGAAGATGAATACCAAAATGACATAATTATACAGTACAGTAGAAGCACAAAGGAGTAGGATAGAACTGGCTGAAGAATGTGTTTCCCAACTAAAAGACAAATCTCTGGACATCAGCCTGTATGAAGAAAAATCAGAACAAAGATTTAAGAGAAATGAAGAGAACCTAAGTGTTATATGGGACAACATGAAAAGAAACAACATACACCTCA
>NW_006921655.1:10992450-11017741 GCF_000298275.1 Orycteropus afer afer | reverse complement strand
CAAAGAAAAAATTCTGTGAGCTGCCTGGGACAAAAGAAATATTACTTATAATAATTAAACAGTTAAGCTGAGCTCTGATTACTCAGCAGAAACCATGCAGGCAAGAAGGCAATGGGATGGCATATACAAAACACTGAAGGAAAAGAACTTCCAACCAAGAATCCTATATCCAGCCAAATTGTCCACATCAAAGATGAGGGTGAAATCAAGGCATTCTCAGACAAACAGGAATTAAGGGATTTTGTGAAAAGCAGACCAACCCTACAAAAAAATGCTTAAAGAAGTCCTTCCAATAGACAACCCACAACAGAGAACAACAAAATCAGGATATGTAACATCAACACTAAAACCAAATCAGAAATAGAAACTTGAAATAAGACCATAAAACACTGAACATTAATAATCAAGGAAGGCAATCTGCATACGACAACAGCAACTAACCAAATAGAAGGAATAAAAGTTCCAGGCACAAACTTCCAAATGGAGAGGAAAACAGGATAATGTCCTCATAGAACAGACTGTACTAAAAATGTAGAGACAGGAATTCACTCTAAGGTAACCACATAGAAAATTAACAATCCCCCTAAGCAAATCCAGAAGAAAGGAAAAATAGGGTTTAATAAGCACAAAACCAAGAGTAAAGAAGAAAAGAGAGAAAGCACTTGACAACAAATTGAACTCAGCACAGAAAAGTATTATATGGACCAAGGAAATACCAACACAATAAAAAAACACAACAGAATGACAGCATCAGTTCATACCTATCACTAATTACACTCCATGTTAATGGACTAAATGCACCAATCAAGACAAAGAGAGTGACAGACTGGATAACAAAAGAAGACTCATTGATATGCTGCCTACAAGAGACCTACCTTAGACACCAATATATAAACAAATTAAGAGTTAAGAGATGGAACAAATATACCAAGTCAGCAGTAACCAAAAAAGACCAGAAGTGGCAATATTAATTTCTGATAAATAGACTTTAAGGTGAAAAACAATGTAAGAGACAAAGAAGGACAATATATGATGCTGAAAGGGTCAACTGACAAAGAAGACATTATGATAACAAATATCTATACACACAATGAAAGTGCTCCAAAATACACGAAGCAAATATTAATTGAATTAAAAAGGACAATAGACAACTCTACAATAGTAGTAGGAGATTTATCACTTTCAAGGAGGGACAGATCAACTAGAAAAAAAACTCAACAAAGATACAGAAGAACTCAACAACACAATCAACCAACTCGATCTCATAGACATAGAGATTCCACCCAAGAAAAGCACAATTCACATTCTTCTCCAGTGACATGGATCCTTCTCCAGAAAAGATCATATGTTAGGACATAAAACAAGCCTCAATAAATTCAAAAATATCAAAATACTACATAGCATGTTCTTGGACCACAATGCTATAAAATTAGAAATTAATAATAGGAAGATAAAGGAAAAAAACATCAAACATGTGGAAGTTGAACAATTCACTGCTCAAAAACTACTGGGTAATAGAACAAATAAAAACTGAAATAAAAAAATTCCTAGAAACAAACAAAAATGAAGACACATCATACCAAAACCTATGGGACACAGCAAAAGCAGTACTCAGAGGTCAGTTTATAGCAATAAATGCATACATCAAAAAAGAGGAAAGAGAAACAAAATCAACACTCTCAACTCATAAACTCCAAAAACTAGAAAAAGAACAACAAAAGAACCCTACAGTATCTAGAAGTAAGGAAAAAATAAAGATCAGAGCAGAAATAAATGAAACAGAAAACAAAAACAAACAAAAAAAAAAAACAGAAAATCAACAAAACAAAAAGCTGGTTCTTCAAAAAGATTAACAAAATCGACAAACCATTGGCAAATCTAACAAAAGAAAGAGAAGATGCAAATTACAAGAATAGTAAATGAAAAGCGTGTCATCACAACAGAACCAACTGATATAGATACTGACAGAATATTATGAAATAATATACTCCAACAGATTTGAGAACCTAGAAGAGATGGACAAGTTTCTACAATCACAAGACCTATCTAAACTATCCTACTCAGAGATAGAATACTACAACAAAAGAAGACATTGAACAGGTCATTGAAAAAACTCCCCACAAAGAAAAGTCCTGGTCCAGATGGCTTCACAGAATTTTACCAAATATTCAGGGAAGAGTTGACACTTATACTACTCAAGCTATTCCAGAACATAGAAAAAGATGGAATACTCCCAAACTCATTTTATGAAGCAAGCATAACACTAATACCAAAACCAGGGAAAGATACCACCAAAAAGGAAAACAACAGACCAATATCCCTCATGAACTAGATGCAAAAATCTTCAACAGAATCCTAGGCAACAGAATCCAACAACATATCAAAAAAATAATACATCCTGACCAAGTGGGATTCATACCAGGTATGCAAGCATGGGTCAACATCAGAAAAACAATCAATGTAATCCACCACATAAACAAAACAAAAGAACCATATGATTATATCAATCGATGCAGAAAAGGCATTTGATAAAATCCAACACCCGTTCCTGTTCAGAACTCTCAGCAAAATAAAGGAAATTCCTCAACATAATAAAAGGCATATATGCAAAGCCAATGGCCAACATCATTATTAATGGAGAAAGACTTAAAGCATTCCCCTTACGAACGGGAACTAGACAGGGATGCCCTCTATCACCACTTCTATTTAACATTGTATTGTAAGTCCTGGCCATGGCAATAAGGCAAGAAAGAGAAACAAAATTGGCATACAAATTGGCAAAGAGGAACTAAAACTCTATTTGTGGATGATATCATCCTGTACTTAGAAAACCCAAGGGACTCAATAAAAAAAAAAACTACTGCAACTAATAGAGAGGTTCAGCAAAGTGGCAGATACAAGGTCAACATACAAGAATCAGTTGGATTCCTCTACACCGACAGAGTCCTCTGATAAAGAAATAAGGGAAACAATACCATTTACTATAGCTACTAAAAAGATAAAATGTCTACAAATAAACCTGACCAGAGACACAAAAGACCTATACAAAGAAAACTATAAAATATTGTTACAAGAGATAACAAGGGCACTACATAAACGGAAGAACCTGCCTTGTTCATGGATGTTGTTGTTGTTGTTGTTGTTATGTGCCCTCAAGTCGGACCCAACTCATAGGGAGCCCTCCTTGGGTTTCCGAGACAGTATCACTGTGGAAGTAGATTGTCCAACATTCCTTCTGAGGAGTAGCTGGTATGTGAAAATGTCAATACTACCTAAAGCAATCTACACATTTAACATAGTCCTGGTCTAGATTCCAACAAAATTTTTTAAGGACATGGAAAAACCAATTACTAACTTCATATGGAAAGGAAAGAGACCTCGGAAAAGCAGAGCACTTCTCAAGAAGAAAAACAAAGTGGGAAGTCTCACACTCCCAGATCTTAAGAGCTACTATACAGCCACAGTAGTCAAAACAGCACGGCACTGGTACAGTGACAGACAGATAGACCAATGGAACAGAATCGAAAGTCCAGAAATAGACCCATCCATCTAAGGACAACTGATCTTTGACAAAGGTCCAAAACCATTAAATGGGGAAGAGACAGCCTCTTTAACAAAGGGTGCTGGCAAAACTGGATATCCACTTGCAGAAAAATGAAACAAGACCCATACCTCACCCCATACACAAAAATAAACTCAAGCTGGATCAAAGACTTAAATGTAAAACCCAGAACTATAAAATTCATCAAAGATAAAATAGGGGCAAATCTGGGAGCCCTACTTTATGGCATAAATAGACTATCAAGCATAACCCAGAATGCACAGGAGATAGAAGAGAAGCTAGATGTCTGGGACCTTTTAAAAATTAAATTCTTATGCGCATCAACACACTTTGTCAAAAGGGTCAAAAGAGAACCTACAGAGTGGGAGAAAATATTTGCTTATGACATATCTGACAAAGGACTTATCTCCAAAATCCATAGAAAACTTCAACACCTCAATACCAAAAACACAAACAACCCAATTCATAAATGGGCAAAAAACTTGAACAGACACTTCACTAAAGACGATATGCTGGCAGCCAACAAACACATGAGGAATTGCTTGCAATCATTAGTCATTACAGGGATGCAAATCAAAACAATGATAAGCTATTTCACCCCAGCAATAATAGCAAAGTTCAACAGAACAGAAAATAGCAAATGCTGGCAAGGTTGTGGAGAGATTGGAACTCTTGTGCACTGCTGGTGGGATTGTAAAATGGTACAACCATTATGGCAAACGTACGGTGTTTCCTTAAAAAACTGAAAATAGAAATACCATTTGATCCAGCAATTCCATTACTAGGAATATATCCTAAAGAGGTGAGAGGCAGCAAATGAACGGACATATGTACACCTATGTTCATCACAGCACAATTTACCATAGCAAAGAGATGGAAACAACCTAAATGTCCATCAATGGATGAATGGATAACCAAATTATGGTACATGCACACAATGGAATACTATGCTACGTTAAAGAACAATGAGGGATACGCAAATCATCTCACAATGTGGATGAACCTGGAGGACATTATGCTGAATGAAATAAGTCAATTGCAGAAAGACAAGTACTGTATGAGCCCATGATGGTAAAAAGACAAAGGGTTTGCTTGGGAAAGGGAACTCACTTTGTAGGTTACTGGGATGGGGAGGGAATGGGAGGGATTAATTTTGGGCTAGTTGAGACCCACACGCTAATGGGTGTCAGAGGAGTGACATATGGAAAGACTCTGTGACAACCACAACATTAGGAAAAGGGAGGACACTGAATTGTGCACATAGGGGATAGATGACTGCAGTGTAGTAAATTACTTAGTGTGGCTTTTCTAAAAACCCGTAAGTCTTTGTAAACTCCAAGGTGGAATTTGCCACGAGCAACTGTGGAGTTCCTGATTGCTAAAGTTGCCCACCTGGGGTATTTCTTTTGGGAGCGGCACAAAACAATGTTCTAGGAGGTTCCCCCTCTCTCTCTCTCAGGTGCTTAGAATTCTGACGTTATAATTGGTGGGTTTGGCCACTTTTCCGGGCTCAAAAGGAGGCCTCCTAGAGGCAGAGCTCTGACTGCTGGCTGAGAAGGATGTGCTGCTGAGAAGAAACGTGCTCCTGAGGGACATGTGCTGCTGGGAAAGAGATGCAAGAGACACGCATTGCTGAGAGAAACACCAAGGGACACACACTGCTGGGAGAGAGACTGAGAGACTGTTGGGTGAGAGATGGCAGGCTGAGAGAGAATGAGTGTTTTTCCCAAACTTGAATTGTAATCTGGTGCTTCTCTAATAAACCCCATAATCTGTGAGTTCTGTGTGGCCACTGCAGTGAATTATCGAACCCAGGAGAGAGGTGGTGGATGCTCAGGGAGGAATGGTTAGTGAAAGGGCTGGTGGTAAGCAGCATGTCTGGCCTTGCAGGAATAGGCCTTGGGTTACTAAAGGTGATTCTGTCTTCCTCTTGTGGGGTTAGAGGAGGTAAGATGTGGCCTCCTTGCCTTTTTAGCAATGACAGATGCTAATACCAACCAGTGTGCCCACAATACTGCATTACCATTAACACCAAACACCAGACTATAGATAAACGCATAAACATCTGAGAGGATCAGATGGGGGTCAGTGAACAGGAGTACACTCTAGACCAAGAATAGATTCAGTGGAGGCTAGTCTTGCACAGATACCAGTGACACAAAATACCTACAATCCTTACAGAAACAACAGAAGACAGACATAGAGTAATCCCTCACAGATACCCAGACCCTGTGGGAGAGAGATCCAATGGATCTACCATCTCAGGACCATAGTACTGGAGGACACCATACTCAATTGGCACAACAAAATACATAAAACCCTTGTTCCTCATCCTACATTGGTAACTAGCGACTGGGGTCTTAAAAGCTTTTAAGCAGCCATCTAAGATGCAGCTAATGATCTCTTATTGTCGGAAGCAAAGAAGAGTGCAAAAAAAAAAAAAAAAAAACAAGGGCATTTGGAAGCAATCAGCCTTAAGACACGATGGCCCTTGAGACCAGAAGAACTAGATGGTGCCTGGCTACCAATGCCAATCACTCAAGAAAGAATCCAATCAGAGATACTGAATAGAGTGGGAGGAAAAATGTGGAACAAGATCGAAAAACTCAATAATGACCATAATTACTGGTGGGATAGATCAAAGACTTAAATGTGAAACCTAAAATTATCAAGTTCCTCAAGGAAAAAATAAAGGCAAATTTTGGGAGTTTTATACTATATGGCATAAATAGACTATCAAGCATAATCCAAAATGCAAAATCAGCAGAAGAAAAACTAGACAAATAGGACCTTCTAAAAATTAAATTTTTGTGTGCTTCCAAAGACTTCTCCAAAAGAGTAAAAAGAGAATCTACAGTGGGAAAAAAATATTTGGCAATGACATGTCTGACGAGGGATTTATGTCTAGAATTTACAGACAACTCCAACACCTCAATAACAAAAAGACAAATAATCCAGTTAAAAAATGGGCAGAAGACATCACCACAGAGGTTATTCAGGTGGCCAACAAACATGTGGAGAAATGCTCATGATCATTAGCCATTAGAGAGATGCAAATCAAAACAACAAGATACCATCTTGCCCCAGCACTAGTAGCAAAGTTCAACAAGACAGAAAATAACAAATGCTGGTGAGGGTGTGGAGAGACTGGGACTTGCATACACTGCTGGTGGGACTGTCAAATGATACAACCACTGTGGAAAGTAGTATGGCAATTCCTTAAAAAATTGGAATTAGAAATACCATTTGACCCATCCATTCTATTACTAGGTATATGGCCTAAAGAAGTTAGAGCCAGGACAAGAACAAATATATGCACACCCATATTCATCACAGCACTAGTTACAACAGAAAAAAAAAAAAAAAACCTAGGTGCCCATCAAAAGAAGAATGGATAATCAAACTATTGTAGATACACACACTGGAATACTATGCAATGCTAAAGAATAACGTAGAATCTGCAAAACACCACATAACATGGATGAACTTGGAAGACATTATGCTGAGTGAAATAAGTCAATCACAGGACAAATATTTTATTAGTCCATTATTGTAAAAAGTCAAGGAAAGGTCTATACATGGAAGGAAATTTTCTTTGTTGGTTACTAGGGGTGGGAAGGGAGAGGGGGGAACACCGTTAGATAAGTAGAGACAGGTATTGATTTGGGTGAAGAGAAGGGCAATGTGCCAAATGTGAGTGATAACACGGTGGCATTGGGGAAGAGGAAGACATAGAGAGGTGCATGGGAGGACAGAGAACAAAGATGAACCCTTTTGCACACACAGTACTGCGTTGTCAGTGAAGGCAGACATTGATATCCAGGTGGATAGATAAGTGGGCAGGCAGAACTATCAGGCATGTCTATGCAGGGGGGAGTGTGCCCATGACCATGTATAGGGTTGGCAGACAATGTATCTACAAGTGTATTTGTACATTCTGTGAGAATTCCCAAGTATATAGTAGAGCTGACAAGGGCCAAGGTTGTGCTCACTTGGCCACAGCCAGTGTGGTAGTTAAATTTGTATGTGAACTTAGCTGGGCCTGGTTGAGTGGCTGGGCAGCTGGTGGTAGTTATTTCCTATGATGAGACTGCCAATCAACTCCATGGTGGGATCTACCACAAGCAGCTGAGTAGCTGCCTTTGGGATGTGGTCTGCTTCCTGTGTACAAGGAGAAGTCTTAGGGATAGTGTCTAGTTTATGGCACACTTGAACCCTGCATATAGCCATGTCATTCTGCAGCAGCCTGCCATGCTCTGCCAACCTTGGGACTTACAATGGATTTGAATTAATGGCCTGCCATGGGGTTTGGTAATATCGGGACTGTGCCATTTTATTTATTGACCTTGGGCCTGCTAGCCTCAGCAGCTAATAGCTGCCTGAGTGAAGAGATGACTCTAGCTTCAATGGGCCAGGAGCTGAAGCTCAAGTTCAAGAGGCTTTCACACAGCCCCTAAAGCCTGGCACTTTGAGGTTGGACTTCTAGCCTCCCGAACTGTAAGAGAATAAACTCTTATTTGTTCAAGCATCTCGTTTGTGGTATATTCAAATCTGAGTGGCACTAGGTAGGTAACCAGAACAGCCAGCTACCCAGAGGGACATCAAGCTCAATTGGCATAACATACTTCACAAAAACATTGTTCCACATCCTACCTTAGCAAGTAGCGGCTGGGATCTTAAAAGCTTGCAAGCAGCCATCTAGATGCAATAATAGGTCTCTCCTCATCCAGAGCAAAGAAGAATGAAGAAAACCAAAGACGCATGGAAACAATTAGTCCAAGCGACTGGTACAGCATGTAATCCTCAGCCTATATGACTATGAGACCAGAGTAACTAGATGGTACCAGCTACCACTGTCAACCACTAAGAGAGGGATCTATGTAGGAGATCCTTGATAGAGTGGGATAACAATATGGAATAAAACTCAAAATCATTTAAAAAAAAAAAAAGAGAGAGAGAGAGAAAGAAACCAACTTTGCTGGTTTGATAGAGCCTGATGGAACCACTGAAACTATGGCCTCTAGGTGCCCTTCAGTTCTGGAATTGAACCCACTCCTGTGGCTTCCAGCCAAACAAAAGACAAGTATATGAGCTTAACATTTACATTAGGTAGATACACTCCTTGGAGAGACCAATCATGGGAGAACAGAAGGGCTGTGTATGGACAGGGAGACAGTTCAGGGGGCAGGAGTGCATGGGAGGGAAGACAGAGGGAAGAGGTAACTGCGAGGTGAGAGTGGGAGAGGAGCGGTTGCATTGTGGGAAACTGCAGTCAATGTCATGAGACAAAGTGTATGTGAGCTGCTGTATGGAAAGTGAATTTGTTCTGTAAACTTTCACCCAAATCACAATTTTTTTTAAAAAATACTTCTAAAAAAAAAAAGTGAATTTGCTCTATAAACTTTCTGCCAAATCACAATAAAAATTATGCTAAGTGAAATTAGTCAGGTACAAAAGGACAAATATTGTATGATCTCACTTATATGAAACACCTGTTGTTGTTGTGTTGTTATGTGCCGTTGAGTCGGACCCAACTCATAGCTACCCCTCCTTGGGTTTCCGAGGCAGTATCGCTACGGAAGTAGACTGCCCCATCTTACCTAAAATAGGCAAATACATAGAGATAAAAAATTTATTAGTGTTGGGGGCACTGGGGAAAGGAGAAATGGTGGTTATTGCTTAAGGGGTACTGAATTTCAGTTTGAAATGATGGACAAGTTTTGAATGTAGAAAGCGCTGAGGGTTATGCAAATAGTGAACGTAATTAATGTCACTGGATTATACACTTAAAAATGGTTAAAGTTGCAAATTTGGGGTTACATACACTTTACAACAATAAATATTTTAAAAATGGAAAGAGAGATAAGGGAACTTGGATTTAAGCTGAGGTTAAGAACCTTGCTTGCCAAAGGTCATGCATTTAGTAAGGCCAGAAGCAAGACTCAAGTACAAGCTTTCTCACTCCAAATTCTGGGCTCTTTCCAATAAATGTTGCTACTTCACTTAGATTCTGCAAACCTCATGATCTCATGACTCACAAATCTATATGCATAGTCCTTATCTATCTCCCAAATTCAAGTACAACTCTGCTGTCTATCGGCTGGATCTCTCTATCTGAATGACCTAGCTGAAGGTCTTATTGCTTCCTTCACAGTATCTGCTACAGGGTCCTGCATGAAGTTGGCAACTTAATATGTATTTTAAATAAATAATTGAATAATTTCAAAGATGAAAAATTCCAATAACTGAGCTAAGCAGCTGGGAACTGAGGATGGTAGGGACCAGGGAGATACTAAACTCTCTTCCTCGCCACCTTAGTTGATTACCACTGGCATCAGTGCCACCCAGCTCAGAAGACTAGGGGTGAGAGGAAACCATTTTCTTCTGGTTCACCTGGCCAAAAGGACCTCCAAGGAGCCAGCGGCACTGAGAGTAACACCAGATTGGGTGGTTTAGATAAATCTTGATGTCTCCCAATTAGAATAAAAGGCTCTTTATGCTTCCAGGAAGAAATATGGTGGGGGGAAAAAAAAAATCCTAGGAATGGACATCGTGGTTTTGATTGTCTTATGGTATCCACCGTAGCAGCAAACCTACCTCAAATGCTTCCAGCAGTGTGACCTTGCACAAACAACTTAAAGTTTCCAAACCTCAGTCTTTTCGTCTGTTCAGAAACCAAAACAAAACCCACTGCCTTCAAGTTAATTCTGACTCATATCCCCATTGGATTTCCAAGGCAGTAAATCTTTATGGAAGTAGATTGCCTTGTCTTCCTTCCACAGAATGGCTGGTGGGTTTGAACTAATAATCTTCTGGTTAGCAGTCAAATGCCATAGACTTTGTGCCACCAGAGTTCCTTTTCAACTGTTCAGGGAGGATGACAATATACCCCTAATAAGGGTGGTAAGGAACCCTGACAGAATGGTTAAGCACTTAGCTGCTAACTGAAAGGTCGATGGTTCAAAGCCACCAGAAGCTCCACAGGAGAAAAGACCTGGCAATCTGTTCCCATAAAGATTACAGCCTTGAAACCTTATGGGGCAGTTCTACTTCTGTTGTATGGGCTCACTATGAGTCAAAGTCAACTCAAGGGCACCTAACAATAACATAGATGGTAGAGGATGCTAAATGAGATACTGTATGGTACTAAATAAATACTAGACATTATAGCAATAAGTCTTATTCTCTTTACCATTAAGTAATGACTACAAGTTAGAAATATTCATAATTAAATACTGAAAAGGCAATCTCTCCTAATCCTATGCTTCATTTGTAATATAAGGATGACAAGCTTGCCAGAAGCAGCTAATGACATGATCTTGGCTATCTGGGTCCATGGTAAATGCTGCCATCCAGGCAGTTTTCAGCTGGTCCCGTCAGACACTGGCCAATAAAGACCAATTACATCACTTATGAATTGCTAAAGAAATTATGGATCAAAGAAAATGTAAGTTTACACATCAGCCTTGAAAAAGTATTCCTGAAAAGAAAATCTACTTATTTTATAAAGTGAATAAATGAGACCTACTGAGAAACTACTCTCCACAATTTCTCATAATGCACAGAAATCTGATGAAATCAATCCCAGAGCAGGTTTGCAAAGTAGATGAAAGGCCTGGTGTTCCTGAATAAGAAGAAGTCAAGAGCTGCATTATGAAGTGATACTTGACACGTAACAGTTTTCCTTTCTTGTAAAGATCTTTCATTTACAGGATTTCAAAAAGACTCTTGGTATTTTCCCATGGGTAGGTTCAAGGATTCATATGTGGCATTGTTAAAATGTGTTTGCCTTTGCAGAAAAAAAAGCAAATAGGAGGCAATGCTGTATCAGAACGGGTGAGGGGATGGAAAACAGAACAAATTCCAAAAAGAGAAATACACCCAACTGAACAGGAACAATAACAAATGGGCATCTTACTACATAGTTCCTTTATGGATGATTTCTTGGCGGATGCTACAGTGAGGTTATAATTTAACAGCTGCAAGGTCAAATGTATCTCTAAGGCATTCTCATCGAGGCCACCTGTATCTGAGAAAATGGAATGTTAAACATTTATTTTGGGTAGTGACAATAAATACTCATTGAATTTTGCATTTGCCACTTCTTTTACTGTGGAATTTGAACTATGTGCCAAAGTGATCTCAGGAGGTCATGTCAACCTTCCTTTTGATTCTGCAAAGCCCTTCAGATGGATGTCCAGTCTTCTCCTCAGAGATCTTTCAAGGGATATTTCATAGACTTCTACTTGCCAGACCAAAGCAACTCGAAAATTCTTCTTTTTCCTTTTCTTTTTTTTCTCTCAAATATATAGAAACTAAATCTCCCCTAAAGGGAAAGTACTTTCTTACACATAGGTGTCATAAAGATGGGATGTGTTATTCTTATATGAGATGTCTTCCTCAGAAATATGTGTCTGGGCCCTGGCAGAAAAAGTATTAAGGACATCATAAGATTGGAGGAAAATTGTTATGCAGGAATGTTTCACAGAATCACAGTAACGTAGAACTTTAGATCTAGGGAGAAACTTTATGATTTGTGAATCCAATTCTATTTTTAAAGTGTGTGTGTGTGCATGTGTGTGCAATCCCCCACTACGGTGATGATCCATCCAAGGTGGGGTTTCTGGGATGTGTAACTGTCTCAATGCTGAAATCTAGACAGTCCCAGGAAAATCAGGGCAGCTGATCATTCTATCTACCACTCAGATTCAATCTATCAGCAAGTCTTGTTAGCTCTACCTCACAAACACATTTCAGCCTGATGCTTTCACCCCCATTACACTGCAGTTACCTGGTCCAAGCCATTATCATCTGTAGCTTTGTCTATTGCAACAGCTACACAATGAGTTTCCTTACTTCTACTCTTGTTCCCCTAATATCCCTTCTCTATAAACCATCAACAGTAATCTCTTCAAAAAAAAAAGAAAGAAAGAAAGAAAAGAAAATTGCATCAATATCCTATTTAAAATCCTTCCCTTGGCAAGTGAAATAAAATACAAATGTCTTACCAAGGCAAAATTCAAACTTGGCTGTACCTTACTATTTTCCCCATAGCTGTCTTTGGCAGTTCTCATTGAAATTCAACCTAAATTCAAAGAATACATTCATTTGCCTTAGAGAAAATGAAACAATAATGGATTTGCTGCTCTAAATCTTTATACTTGACCTTACAAATGTTAGAAGAACACCTTGTAGAGCAGATCCTCTATTTTGGGAAGCATTTCAAAAGGACAGTTCATGTTAGGTCTTGAGCAGAGGTCAAGGTATGAAGGGAAGGAAGAAAGCACTGAGTGTATCAGAACAGCTGACTTTTGTCTACCATCAGAGGATTTCTACCATACAGTGACTCTGTGAGAGTAAAGATAATGGCAATTAAATTCAACAACACATAAAATACACTATTAAAAGAATGAAAAAACACACCACAGACTGGGAGAAAATATTTGCAACACAGATATCTAATAAAGGACTTGCATCCAAAATATACAAAGAACACTTAAAAGTCAACAATAAAAACCAACAACCCAATTTAAAAATGCACAAACATCTAAGCAGACACCTCACTAAAGAAGATATACAGATGGCAAATAAATATATGAAAAGATGTGCAATGTCATTTGTCATGAGAGAACTGCAAATCGAAACAGAGAATGAGATACCACCACAAATCTATAGTTGCTGTTAGGTGCCACCAAGCCACTTCTGACTCGTAGTGATCCTATGTACAACAGAACAAAACACTGCCCAGTCCTGCACCATCCTCACAATGCTTGCTATACTTGAGCTCATCATTGCAGCCACTGTGTCAATCCATCTTCTTGAGTGTCTTCCCCTATTAGAATGGCTAAACTCCAGAAAACTGAAAATATCAAATGCTGACAAGGATGTTAAGCAACAAAACTCTTCATTCACCACTGGTGGAAATGCAAAATGGTGCAATCACTTTGGAAGACAGTTTGCCAGTTTTTTACAATGCTAAACATAGTCTTACCATATAATCCAACATTCATACTTATAAAAAAAAATATGTTCACACAAAATCTGCAAATAAATATGTATTACAGTTTTATTCATAATTTCTATAAACTGGAAACAACCAAGATGTCCTTCAATAGGTGAATGGGTAAATAAACTGTGATACAGCCATACAATGCAACATTATTAAGTAATAAAAAAAAAAAAAAATGAGCTACTAAGCCACAAAAAGACCCAGAAGGCCTTAAATACATATCACTAAATGAAAGAAGTCTGGAAAAGGGAAAATTCTATAAATGGTTCAAAGATCACTGGTTGACAGGGATTTGGGAGCAGGGGCAGAGAGATGAATAGGTGAAACACAAGGGAACTTTAGGACAACAAAACTATTCTGTATGATACTATAAAGGTGGACACATGACACTATGCATCTATCAGAACCCACTGAACTTTACAGCACAAACAACCGTGATGTATGCAAATGTAAAACAAATCAGTTAGGAGGTTGGAGGATCCCAAGAAAAAATAAGGACTGTGACAAGAGACTCTAACTGTGTAACAAATACATGAAAAAGCCTCACTGCAGAGGGTGGAGAAAAGGTGTTGACCTAAGTAACTTTGGAAATGAGTTAGTCTGTAAGACTAAAGGCAAAACAAATTGCACATAAGCACTGTACTTTAGTTGTTTCCCACAGGGCTATAGGTTAACAATTCTCAAATTGCTATACATGTATAATGAAACAGAGCAATTAAGTATACGGATGGTGGATGGTGGAAGCCAGGCTTCTCACTACTAGAATGGGAAGTGGCCAGAACAGTCCATGTGACAATGGATCAGAATTAAAGATACCAGTAAGAACTCATAGTTAACTTAATATAGATAGAGATGGCTATGTATAGAAATATGCAATGCAACCACTGCCGTGGAGTCAGATCCAACTCACAGAGACCCCTCCTTGGGTTTCTAGGGCAGTATCACTACGGAAGTAGATTGCCCAACCTTCCTTCCGATCAGTGGCTGGTGGGTTTGAACCGCCAGCCTTCTGGTTAGCAGTCAAGTGCCTAGAGCTCCCATGTATAGAAATATATATATATATATATATATATATGCGCAAAGGTTGGGATGCACACATGTTTCTCTGCTCTGGCAGCTACAAGGGTATAAAAGAAATGACACACCAGTAGCAACAAGCACACCTAGAACCTGGAGCTCAGTTTCTATTGTGATTCTTCAACAAAAACAGCTAGGGCCCTTTGGGGAAATGACTGATTCTAGGGCAGGAAATACACAAGATTAGTCTGAGGCATCTTGTTGTTCCAGAAAGTAAAGAAGCACTGGGAAAATAAATAAATAAAAAGAAGAAGAAGAAAAGAAAACCCACATTAATGAGGATGTATCAAAAGGTGCCATAATCAATTGAAAGATATCCCAATTACCAAAGCTGAAATAATGTGAAAAACAAAATAAAGTGATATTGAATTACAACCTAAAATATAGAACATCCATGTGCCCATACTGATATAAGTAAATGAGTGAATGTTGGAGGTTCAAACCCCTCAGCCGCTCTGCGGAAGAAAGACAAGGCAGTCTGCTTCTGTAAAGATTTACTGCCTTGGAAACCCCAGGGGGGTCACTATGAGTCAGAATCAACTTGATGGCTGTGAGTAATAAATGAGAAAGAAGTGATAAATTTCACATGCAAAAAAATCCTTAAAACTTATGTAGATATTCTGCCCTTAAGGAGGTAAAGCATTTACTCCCCATTCCTTGAATGTGGGATGCACACACTGACTTATTAGGAAAGAGCACAGTATAGGAAGGGGCAAAGAAAGAGTAACTTTATAGCAAAGAAACCTTAAAAATGTGACATGATGCCACATGCCCAAAGACAACATCAACACTCATAAACTGTGTTGTTAGTATGCACCTTTAATGTGATGTGATAAAAATGTCAATTTACCTCTGTGATCTTCCTCTCAAAATGTTATAAGCCTAGTTTAACTGTGGAAAAAAAAAATCAGGCAAATTCAAGTAAAGGATCTTTCTTTAATATACCTCACCAACCAAACCAAATCAAACCCATAGCCATTGAGTTGACTCCCCATAGGGTTTCCAAGCCCATAATCTATATGGTAGCAGACTGTCACATATTTCTCCCATGAAATGTCTGCGGGTTTGAACTGCAAATCTTTTGGTTAGCAACCAAGTACCTAACCGCTGTGCTGCCAGGGTTTCTTATACCTGACTAGGAGTCCCCGAAACTGTTAAAGTCATCAAAAATAAAGACAGTCTGAAAAACCGTCACAGCCAAGAGGAGTCTAAGGAGACATAACAAATAAACGTAATGTGATATCCTGGATGGGATACTGGAATAGAAAAAGGAAATCAGGCAAAACCTAAGGAAATGTGAATAAAGCATGGACTTTAGTTAATAACAATGTATCAATATTAACTCCTTAATTGCAACAAATGTGCTATACTAATGTAACATATTAATAATAAGGGAAAGTGTGTAGAGGAAAGAAGAGTAATATGGAAACTCTCTACCATCTGCTTCTTTCTGTAAATATAAGTATTCTAAAAATTAAGGATTGTTATTTAAAAAAAAACACCACTACAAATTTGTTCTAAAGTGCTTTCAAGATATTTACAAATAAAGTAAGCACAATTATGCTAGTTACTTCTTCTCTACCATTCATCAGTTTGTTATACTGTGGTAGCTTGCATGTTGCTGTAAGGTTAGAGGATATGTCACTGGTATTTCAAATACCAGCAGGGTCAACCATAGTGGATAGGTTTCAGCCAAGCTTCCAAACTAAGACAGACTGAGAAAAAAGAATGGGCCATCCACTTCTCAAAATATTGGCCAGTGAAAACCTTATGAATAGTAGTGAAACACTGTCTTATATATTACTGGAAAACTTTATAAATAGCCCTGAAACATAGTCCAATACAGTGCCAGAAGATGAGCTCCTCAGGTCAGAAGACACTCAAAACATGACTGGAGAAGAGCTCAAAGTAGCAAAAACCAACCAAACGCAACTGCCATTGAGTTGGATCCGACTCATAGCAACTCCTCTTTGGGTTTCTGAGGCAATTTCACTACAGAAGTAGATTGTCCAATCTTCCTTCTGAGGAGTGGCTGGTGGGTTTGAACCACCAGCGTTCTGGTTAGCAGTCAAATGCCTTAGATACTATGCCACCAGAGCTCCTTCTCAAAGTAGAGTCAAACTTAATAACATGGGTAGAGTAAAGCTTTCAAGACCTCCATTTGCTGATGTGGCATGACTCAAAATGGAAACAGCTGCAATAATTTCATTATTAATAATCAGAACAGGGGATGCATGAAGTATGAATGCAGGAAAATTAGAAGCTGTCAAAAATGAAATGGAACACATAAAGATAAACATCCTAACTATTAGTGAGCTGAAATGAACTGTTTTTGGCCATTCTGAATCAGACAATCATATGCTCTACTATGCTGGGAATGATAAATTAAAGAGGAATGTTATGGCATGCATCATCACAAAGAATGTTTCAAGATCTATCCTGAGGTACAATGCTGTTAGTGACAGGACAATATCCACATGCCTACAAGAAAGACCAGTTAATGCTACTATTATTCAAATTTACACACCAACCACCAAAGCCAAAGATGAGGAAATTAAAGATTTTTACCAACGTCTACAGTCTGAAATTGACCAAATATGCAATCAAGATGTGTTGATTATTATTGGTGACTGGAATGTGAAAGTTGGAAACACAGAGGAATCACCAGTGTTTGGAAAATATGGCCGTGGTGACAGAAATGACGTTGGAGATTATATGATAGAATTTTCCAAGACCAATGACTTACTCATTGCAAATACCTTTTTCAACAATACAAATGGCAGCTATACATATGGACCTCACCAGATGGAATACACGGGAATCAAATTGACTACATCTGTGGAAAGAGGCAATGGAGAAGCTCAATATCTTCAGCTAAAATAAGGCCCCACCCCCAAGAGGTAGGAAGCAGGGGAAAGAGAAGCCAAGGGACCACAGACAGAGCGGCAGGGATCTCAGGAAAGGGGAGGGACACAGGCCCCACCCCCAACAGGCAGGAAGCAGAGAGGTATCCAACAGCTAAGGGAGACAAACTTGTCTGTCAGTTTGTCGTACTGTGGTGGCTTGCGTGTAGTTGTAAGGCTTGAGTCTGTGCCACTGGTGTTTCAAACCCAGTGGGGTTGCACAAGGTACATAGGTTTCAATACAGCTTGCAGACTAAGACAGACTAGGAAGAAGGAAGAGTTCATCCACTTCTCGAAGAATTGGCCAAGGAAAACCTTATGAATAGCAGAGAAACACTGTCTGATTATGTTACTGGGCAACTTTATGAATAGCCTGGAAACACTGTCCAATGCAGTGCAGGAGTACACGCCTTGTAGGTCAGAAGTCTCTCAAAATAGGGCTGGGAAATTGCTGCAACAGCAGAGAAGAACCAAACTTACTGATATGGATAAAATAAAGCTCTCAAGACCTCCATTTGCTGATGTGCCACAATTCAAATTAAGGCAAAACAGCTTCAAACATCCATTAATAATTGGAACATGGAATGTACAAAGTATGAATCTTGGAAAATTGGAAATTGTCAAAAATTAAATGGAAGGCATAAAGATTGATATCCTAGGCATTAGTGAGCTGAAATGGACCAGTTTTAGACATTTTGAATCAGACAATCGTATGATCTACTATGCTGGGAATGACAATTTGAAGAGGAGTGTCATGGCATTCATCATCACAAAGGATGTTTTAAGATCTGTCCTGAAGTACAATGCTGTTAGTGATAGGATAATATCCATACAAGAAAGATCAGTTAATACTACCAATATTCAAATTTACGCACCAACCACCAAAGCCAAAGATGAGGAAATTGAAGATTTTTATCAACTTCTGCAGTCTGAAATTGACTGAATGTACAATCAAGATGTGTTAATTATCACTGTTGACTGGAATGCAAAAGTGGGAAACAAAGAAGAATCACCACTAGTAGCAAACTTTGGTCTTGATGACAGAAGTAACACTGGAGATCACACGATAGAATTTTGCAAAACCAACGACTTATTCATTTAAATACCTTTCTCCACAACACAAACAGTGGCTATACACATGAACTTTGCCAGATGGAACACACAGGAATAAGATTGCCTACATCTGGAGCTCTGGTAGCATAGTGCCTAAGGCACTTGATGGCTAACCAGAAGGCTGGAGGTTCAAACCCACCAGCCACTTCTCGGAGGAAATGGGGCAATCTACTTCTGTAGTGATGCTGCCTTGGAAACCCAAGGAGGGGTCGCTATGAGTTGGGTCCGACTTGACGGCACATAACAACAACAACAACATCTGTAGCAACAGGTAATGGAAAAGCTCAATATCTTCAGCCAAAACCAGTCCAAGAGCTGATGGTGGAGCAGACCATCAACTGCTCATATGCAAGTTCAACTTGAAGCTGAAGACAATTAAAACAAGTCCATGAGAGCCAAAATATGACCTGGAATATATCCTTCCTGGATTTAGAGACCCTCTAAAAAATAGATTTGATGCACTGAACACCAATGACCAAAAACCAGAAGAATTGTAGAATAATATCAAGAACATCATCAATGAAGAAAGAGTTCATTAAAAAGATGAGAAAGGAACAAAAGACCAAAATGGATGTCAGAAGAGACTCTGAAACTTGCCTTTGAATGGAGAGTAGCTAAAGCAAATGGAAGAAATTACCAGAAAAAAGAGCTGAACAGATTTCAAAGAACAGCTCAAGCAGACAAAGCCAATTACTATAACAAAATGTGCAAAGACATGGAGTTAGAATACCAAAAGGGAAGAAAAGTCTCAGCATTTCTCAAGCTGAAAGAACTGAGGAAAATATTTAAGCCTTGAGTTGCAATATTGAACGATTCTGTGGACAATATATTGAATGATGCAAGAAGCATCTAAAGGAGATGGAAGGAATACACAGAGTCACTGTACCAAAAAGACCTGGTCAATGTTCATCCATTTCAGAAGATGACATATGATCAAGAACCAATGGTACTGAAGGAAAAAGTCAAAGCTGCACTGAAGGAACTGGCGAAGAATGGAGAATCCAGGAATTGATGGAATACCCATTGAGATGTTTCAACAAACGGATGCCCCACTGGAGACATTCACTTGGCTCTGCCAAGAGACTTGGAAGACAGCTACCTGGCCAACTGACTGGAAGAGATCCATATTTGTACCTATTCCAAAGAAAGGTGATCTCACACAATGTGGAAATTATCAAACAACATCATTAATGTCACATGCAAGTAAAATCTTGCTGAAGATAATTCAAAAATGGTTGCAGCAGTATATCAACAAAGAACTTCCAGAAATGCAAGCTGGATTCAGGAGAGGATGTAGAACGAGGGATATCATTGCTGCTATCAGATGGATTTTGGCTGATAACAAAGAATACCAGAAAGATGTTTATTTGTGTTTTATTGACTATGCAAAAGCATTTGATTGTGTAGATCATAAAAAATTATGGGTAACATTGAGAAGAGAATGGGAATTCCAGAACACTTAATTGTACTCATGAGGAACCTGTACATAGACCAGGAGGCTGTTGTTCAAACAGAACAAGGGGACACTGCATGGTTTAAAATCAAGAAGGGAGTGTGTCATGGTTGTATCCTTTCACCATACTTACTCAATATGTATGCTGAACAAATAATCTAAGAAGCTGGACTATATGAAGAAGAACGTGGCATCAGGACTGGAGGAAGAATCATTAACAACCTGCAATATGCTGATGACACAATTTTGCTTGGTGAAAGTGAGGATGACTTGAGGTATTTACTGATGAAGATTAAAGAATACAGTTTGCAGTATGGATTACATCTGAATATAAAGAAAACAAAAATCCTCACAACTGGGCCTATAAGCAGCATCATGGTAAATGGAGTAAAGATTGAAGTTGTCAAAGACTTCACATTGCTTGAGTTTACAATCGACACCAAAGGAAGCAACAGTCAGGACATCAGATGACATATAACACTGGGCAAATTGGCTACAAAGGACATCTTTCAAGTGCTGAAGGGCAAAGGTGTCTCCTTGAAGACTAAGGTGCACCTGACCCAAGCCATTGTATTTTCAATCACCTCTTATGCATGTGAGAGCTGGACAATGAATAAGGAAGACCGAAGAAGAGTTGATGCTTTTGAGCTGTAGTGCCAGCAAAGAATGCTGAGAGTACCATGGACTGCTAAAAGATCTAACAAATCTGTCCTGGAAAAAGTGCAGCCAGAATGCTCCTTGGAAGCAAGAATGGCCAGACTTGGTCTCATCTATTTTGGTCATGTTGTGAGAAGGGACCATTCCCTGGAGAAGGATGTCATGCTTGGTAAGGTGGAGGGTCGACGAAAGAGGGGAAGACCCTCAATGAGATGGATTGACACAGTGGCTGCGGGGATGGGCTCAAGGATAGCAAGGACTGTGGAGCTGGTGCGAGACCAGCAATGTTTCGTTCTGCTGTGCATAGGGTCTCTATGAGTCAGAGACGACTCGATGGCACCTAACTACAACAATGACAGTCTTTGAAGTTAGAGCTGAATGGAAAGATTTGAGAAACAGTTCGAAGGTCTTAAAAACCACCTAGAAAAAACATTTTATCTGGAAAAATAAACACACTTAAAGAAAAAAATCCATGAACTGATTCCAAAACTTCTTTTGGAAGAATAATGTTTTGCTCACTAAGAATCAATACATAAAAATAAGCAAATGGAGAACTATATGCTTTGTTCTGAAACATTTGCCACTGTAGATACATCTATGGCATGATCTAATTTTCAGCCCTAAACTGTCAAGCAGCAGTACTGGCATATCTCAGTACTAGGAGCAGTCTCTTTAATGAGGTCAAAAGGGGAGTTTCCAATTAAAGTACAGGTTTACTTGTATGGATTGAAACCTCGCCTTCAAAGGACAGGAATTTTCATTTTCTTTGGCTGGTTCTGACCAGGTAGCCACTCATTAATCTGAAGTAACACTGCTTTGTAAAAAGTAACAACAATAATTCTAGCAAGTGAATGTATGGTTTGAATTTAGGTTTACAATAGCATTCCAGGATTTTTCCCTTGGCAGAGAATTTTCTTTTTCTTAACATAAAGATTGTTAGAAGCTATCTCTGGAAATCTTCTTAACCTTTCTCCATTCTACTAATCACTGCTTTAAAGCCTGAAGATAACAAAAATTACTACTGTACAAGAAAAACATAAATGCCCAAGACATCTTTTTGAATCACAAAGCAGTCAAGCTTTATGCCACTGGGCCAGATAATCAGAAAAGTGAAGAAAAGCATGCTTCTATTCTTGGGATGGAGGACCTCTCCTTTGTGCTTAACTTTATCTGGAAGAAAAAAAAGGAATTTTAACAGTGGGAACTAGGTATAATAATAAATGGCAAATTAATCTTGAAAATATCAAGATGTGCAGACAGGAAGTAATGCTAAAGGAAAAAAAAATGTTTTTCCACCAATAGATACAATCTCTCTTCCTGAGACAGTGAACAAGGTAAGGCTGATCACAAATCTCTCTGAAAATGAAAAGGGCAGGCAAATGTAAGACAGTGGAGTGATAGCATCTGGGAAAACAAACTGGGGGGAGGGGAAGGAGGAAGAACACAACATAGTGGTAAAATCACCAAAAATAAATTATCTTGTGTAACTCAGAGGAAGTGCCACGAAGAAGACAGCACAGAGAGAAACATGAAGGGAGGTGTTTGTTAGATTGAAAAAAAGGAAGAGAATAAAATATGAAGTTTGTTTTTTGTTTATTTTTAACTTGGCATCTGACAATGAAAGAAAGGCTAGAAAACAAAAGCTAGTGGAGGAAGTGCAGATGAACAAGCCAAGGAATAAACAGTCACCCCTATGCTTTTAAAGAACCCAGAATTTCCATAGGACCTGTAGAAACATTCCCTTTGCTAACATTATAATGATGCTGTAAAATACACTCCTGGTAAAGATAGATTTGCTCAATCCCTCTCTGTGTGTGTGTGTGTGTATGTGCTAACATTATAATAATGCTGTAAAATACAATCCTGGTAAAGATAGATTTGCTCAATCCCTCTGTGTGTGTGTGTGTGTGTGTATGTGCTGTTTGCTTGTTTTTATGGTGAGGAGGTGGGAGCATATGAAAATCTTGCTCCCTGATTCAAATTTCTCATCTCCATGACAAAAGATAGCTTTTTTTTATTGTTCTTTTCTGTTTTAATTAACTGGAGCAAGACAGAACATTAAAAATAATAAACTCCAATTTTTAAAAAGCCTTCTAACTTTTGTCCCTCTACAGCTTCATGAGATAACCCCACTGCCTTCAAGTTGATTACAACGCATAGCAACCCTTTAGGGTAGAGAAGAACTGTTCCATAGAGTTTCCAAGGTTGGAAATCTTCATGTCGGGTCCGACTCGATGGCACATAACAACAACAACAAATCTTTATGGAAGCAAACTGCCTCATCTTTTCCCTGCAGAGTGGCTGATGGGTTCAAACCATTGACCTTTGATTAGTAGCCCAATGCACTATGCCACCAGAGCTCCTTCCTCATGAGATCTAGGGATTGATATCTACATACCTCATCAGATATCACAGCATTTATCCTCTAACATGACCTCTGAGAAGGAGCCTGAAAAGTAGAGTCTGAACACAATTTCTGACCTTTGAGTTAATATCAGATAAGAAATGGTTTTTTTTTTCTTTGGAAATAGTTTTGAGATTGAGTCTCAGAGTATGGCAGGGAAATTTATGGTTTGATTATCAGGGCAATGTTAACCAGAACTTGAGACATAGATTCAGGTGGCTGAAGCAAATTTTTAAGAAATGAAAAAAATCATTTCATTTTAAAGAAAAGCATCTTTTTTTCTGATTTTGAATTTAGGGAAAAGAAGAATGATCCTGAAGGAGGAAAGTTTTAAAAACTGGCTCTCTCTACATGAAATAAGACCACTGGGTATCACTATGCACATGAAACTACAGACTTGCTTCTCTTGAAAATGAAATTATTTTTTTAATCAAATTATTGCAAGTTATGGAAACCCCACTTATTAATATATTTTCAATAACTAGTGGATATAAACTCATCAATATAAAGGAAAACTGGCATAAAGGGTTGTTATCCTAGTACAAGAACAAACACCAAATCCCCATTCTGCTGACAAGAAATGAGCATCTCAAATTTCAACAGCCATAAATCTCTGAGTGTAACTTTTCTCACCTTCTATTTTATTCCTAATTTGTAACAAAAAAAAAAAAAAAAGTTTTGAGGCAATAGCACCAACTGTCAGTTTTCTAAACCCCACACTATGGAAGTTTGCAGATGGCAGGGGCCAGAAGTCAATGGAAGGCTCCCAGCAGGCGCATTTAGGTAACATATGCCGCCATCCTAAATGCTGAAGTAATCCACTCCACCACAGCTGCAAGGGCAGGACCTGCTGCTTCCTTGGAAAGCTGCAATCTCGCCCATCCCCTCCCCTGTTGATTCTCCTACTTCCCCTGCTGAGTCATTTGTTTATCATGCTAGAGTGGGAAAGGAGCACCTGGACTGGCCAGGTGGATCATTAGGCCTCAATTCTAGTCCCAACCCTGCCACTAACTTGCTGTATGGCTTGGAGTGGGTTATTGTTGAACCTCAGTTTTCTCCTGTGAAAAATTATGTATCTTATCTAGAAAGGACTTACAATCTCTTTGAGTGCTAATATCATTTAATGAATATTGTACGCCCATTTCTGGACAGGTAAAATAGGGTTTCTGCCCTCCAGCAGGCTGTGGAAACCACTAACATAGGAAACAGGATATGACCTATCATAAGAAGCCTTCTAACTATCCTTCTCCAGTTGCCAGAGGTAACTGTTATCCTTAATTTGAAATTTAACATTGTCTTGTTCTCCTTTATAATTATACTACATCTATATATCTATAAATAATGTACTGTTTAGTTTTGCTTGTTTTTAAGAGGAAATGAATGCTTGAATTTTTCTAGGACTTTTTTTTTTTATTACACTCATGAGATTAACCCACATTGTTGTAGGTAATTTATTTTCACCACGTTCTCTATAAATATATGCAAACAGGTATATGATATGCACATTTTCCATTCTATTGTTGATAGTCATGTGGGCTGTGTCCAACTGTTTGATATCATGGACATGCATGAGCACATACCTGATATATATGTGCATGAGTTAGACATTAGCTAGGAGAGGAACTGCTGGTCTAGAGGACATATGCATGTTAAACTTTATCAGGTTATAAGATAACATCAGACTCTTTCCCAAAGTAGCTATACAAATTGACAGCCATAATGTATTAACTTTTTCATTTACTGATTGAGTCTGATAATATTTTGTTTAGGATTTTACATATATGTTCAAAAGTTGGCTATAATTTTCCTTTCTTAAATAATCCCTAATTTTTTAATGACATTGTACTCATCTCATAGATTAACTTGGGATGGTTTCTTCATTTACACTCACTGAAAAGGTCTTACAGGATCCGAATTATCATTTGACTGACTGATTGGTAGAAGATGCCCATTAAATCACCTAAACCCTGTGTTTTGAGGTAAGGTTTTTGTTTTTGTTCTCCATTCATTTTATTTAATAGTTTACAGAAGCATTCTAATTTTCTTTTTTGTCTTGACTTAGTTCTCATCATTTGTACTCTTCTAGGAATTTGACCTGTGTGTGTGTATGTGC
>NW_006921655.1:10941487-10992004 GCF_000298275.1 Orycteropus afer afer | reverse complement strand
CCCAGGATGTCCTTGGATATACTGGAAGCAGGCCACACCCCTAGGGAAAGTCCCTTTCAACAGATTGGCCACTCAGAACATAGTCATCTGATCTCATCATGGGAACAACCACACCACAACAGCTCAAACCACACAGAATTGTGGTCCAGCCAAGTTGACACACAGCTCCAACTATCACATGATCCATGTCTCTTATCCTCTATGACAGTTTTGCTTCTAAAAGGCATTATGGGTAATTTCTTCAGCTCTATCTTCTGTTTACTAAATTCTACCTTTACTGTGTCTAATCTGCTGTTTAACCTATGCGTAGGATTTCTTTAGTTAATATAGTTTTCATTTCTAGACTTGTATGAGAATGAGAGTCAAAGTATATTTCTTCAGAGAAATGCATCTCTACCAACAAGCCCAGTTTAAACTAACTGTCCAGCTTGGAGTTTTCTGGACACACAAGGAGTGTGAATTTTGTTCCTAGATTGGAAAGAGAACAGGATTGTGGTTAAGAATTTTCAGGGGATAAATTTTCCCTTGTCCTGTCCATCCAGAGCCAAAGACACATACCCTAATAAGAAACACTGCCTCTGTTTGGTGTGTTTTTCTAAGTTCATCAACAGAGGTGGTCACCTTTGAGAAATCTGGTTTTCTTAGAGCTATCTGATTTGACCATCCTCCCTACTTTGGATTCTAGGCTTATGGACTAAAACCTAAGCTCTAGGCCACTAGGACAGGCAGATAGCTCTAGGAAAAGATTCAGCTCTACTGCTGGGTTACCCCTGTGGATTGGAGCTTCCTTATCATTTCAGTACCAAAGGAAATATTGCACTTTTCTGACAAGTCAACCACGCATTAAAGATATTTTAAAATTTTCTTATCTAGCAATTAGGAGTTCTGGTAGCGTAGTGCCTAAGGCATTTGACTGCTAACCAGAAGGCTGGTGGTTCAAACCCATCAGCCACTCCTCGGAAAGAAGATGGGGCAATCTACTTCCGTAGTGATACTGCCTTGGAAACCCAAGGAGGGGTCGCTATAAGTCGGGTCCAACTCCAAAGCAACAACAACAACATACCTAGCAATTATCAGTGTCTTAAACCTGTTGACAGGAGTAGGGAAGATGTTGATTCTTACTATCAAGTACCAACTTTGCCAGAAATGGAAATCCCAGAGCTTTTTTTTTTCTTTTTCCAAAGAAAAGTTTTATTTCTTCTTCAAAATCAACTTAAAAGTACTATTTACAAGCAATCCCCAGGTTACAAACATCTATGGACAACTCATACTTGCCCTTTAATGTTATATAAATTTTCCCTCACACTAACATGACTGAACCAACCCCTCTTTGGAATAAATTAATAACAGTCACCTTCACTTGCTGCACATGTGGCTTTTAAAGTATTAAAATGGCTTTTAGCCTCTTCTTGCACTAAAACCAAAAACCAAACTTACTGCCATCAAGTCAATTCTGACTCATAGTGACCTCCATTGGCTTTCCGAGGCAGTAATCTTTACAGAAGTAAATTGCCCCATCTTCCTTCCACAGAGTGGCTGGTGGTAGGTTTGAACCACCAACCTTCTGGTTAGCAGTCAAATAGCTTAGGCACTGTGCCACCAGAGCTCCTTCTTGCACTAAAGTAAGGATAAATAAGAACCATATGCACTTGTTCCAACTCATCTACAAATTCTACTTAAAGACTTAAAGGCACAAAGACACAGGAACAGATCTCATTCATAATCCGAGGGCTACCTTGGTATTATATGCAGACTTTCCCTACTGCTTTTATTAAAATATTGCTTTCTCTTGATTGTGTCCCCTGAATTCTGTACCATTATTCACTATAGCACTTGCAAACACGTGTCATCAATATTATTTCCCTTTGTGGGGTATCAGCCCTTGGAACACAAGGACTATGACTTGGCTATTGTCATACTTAAGGTTATATGTCAGCTTGGCTAGGGCTGGTTTTGAGTGGCTGGGAGCTGGATATGGTTATTTCCCACAATGAGACTGGTAATCATCTCCATGGTGGAATCTACTGTGAGCAGCTGAATAGTCAACTGCCTCAGGAATGTGGTCTGCTCCAGTATATAAGCAGCAGCTTTGAGGAAGGTCTCGTTTTTCAGCACATCTGGATGCTGCATTTGGCCAAGTCTTCATCTCGGTGACCTGTCATGTTGTCTGCCGATCTTGAGACTGTTTCTAGTCTTGAACTAGTGGCCTATTGTGTTGCTTGATAATCTTGAGACTGTGCCATTTTTGTCAACCTGGGGTTTGTCAGCCTCAGCAGCCAGCAGCTGGCTGGGTGAAGAGACACTTCCTGTTCCAGTGGGCCAGGAGTAAGGGGCAGAGCTGAAGCCCAAGGTCGAGGGGCCTTCACCCAGTCCCTAGAGCTGGCACTTTGAACTCGGACTTGTAGCATCCTAAACTGTAAGAGAATACCTCCCTGTTTGTTAAAGCCATCCACTTGTAGTATTTTTCTGATAAAGCAGCACTAAAGGACCTATACAGCTATCCTGGATTCTCTTCTCATTCAATATATTCCTAATGTCTGGCAGTGTCTGACACATATTATGTTCCCAGTAAATATTAAAGGAATGGATGGACAAATGGAATGAAGAAAGAAAAATAAATAGCAAATAATCTTTTATACTAGTATCCCTAAGTTTAAAATACATTAAAGCTCTTTCTCACATCTAAAACCATAATAGATGTGAGAAAAAGCTTTATTGTATTTTAAACTTAGGATACTAGTATAAAAAGATCATTTATACTAGGAGCTCTGGTGGAGTAGTACCTAAGGCATTTGACTGCTAACCAGAAGGCTGGTGGTTCAAACCCAACAGCCACTCCTCAGCAGAAAGGTTGGGCAATCTACTTCCATAGTGATACTACCTTGGAAAGCCAAGGAAGGGTCGCTGTGGGTCAGATCTGACTCAACAAGTCAGTTTGGTTTTCTGGTTAAAACCATAATAAGCTTTGTTTCATCTATAATTCTTAAATTTTAAATATTATATAAGAGTATGTAATTTACATATAATTATGTTATATAACTATAATATGTCTCAATATGCATTAATATATACATGTGCATTAATATACATTAATATAATACATACTATATAAATAATATTATATGCATATATTTTTGTCAAAGCAGAATAGCTAGAAGTATTGTCATTAGAAGATGAAATAAGAAAACTAAGAATCTACAGGCAATCCCCAGATGACAAAGGAGGTGCATTCCTAAGTGGGTCATTAAGAATTTGTAGGTAAGTCAAAACAGGTGCATATAGTTCTTATTTGCCCTTAACTTAGTGCAAGAAAAGTCTCAAACCTTTTCAATGATTTAAAAGCTGCATGTGCAGCAAATGAAGGTGATTGTGATGAAGAATTTGTTGTAAGCAGAGGTTGGTTCAACTATTTCAAAGTGAGGGCAAATTTACATAACATTGAAGGGCAAGTACAAGTTGTCCATGAGTCTGGCATTTGTAACCCAGGGACTGCCTGTATTCCTAGATAAACAGCTAATTTGCTATAAAAAATTACCTACTTAAACCAGACTATACTTCATTTGCCTAAAATTTGAAGTTAGCTAGTGGCAGACCTTATAAGAACATAAAAGATTAAATAGCTACAAGATATAATACCAAAAACCCTTCCATGGATTCAACTCCAACTCACAGCAACACTATAGGACAAAGTAGAACTGCACCATAGGGTTTCCAAGGCTGTAAATCTTTACAGAAGCAGACAGCCACATCTTTCTCTCACGGAGAAGCCGGTGGGTTCAAACTGCTAATCTTTGGTTTCTCAGATGAGCACTTTAACTACTGTGCCACCAGGGCTCCTATACAAAAACATTAGCCAGATACCAAACAGAACCACAAGGTGAAGAAATACTAGCAGGTAAACTTTCAAGGGAAAAGGGGGTAAAAAAAAGGTTAGAGCATAGGAGAGAGAGCCTGGATGAGCTGATCTAGGAGCAGCACCCCAAGGATATGTGTGCAAGGAGGTACATAGGTGAGGGAAAAGCTGGGTAGCAAAAAGGGCATCAGGACACCTTGTTCCAGCAAAGGGGCTACAAGGACAGAGAGAACAAAAGCAAAATTCCTGAACTTTGGAAAAGCAGAGGAAGGAGTATAAGAAAGCGTACAGATTTGGCTGGTGAAAAGCAGACAATGGGCCCCAGAAAAGAGTGTACTCCAATCACTTTGGAACATGGAAAACGTCGTTCTGAAACTGAAGCCAAAAAGAATCAGCACTTCGGAGGTGTTACTCAGATGATTCATCAGTTAGGATGGTTCTTCCATAAAACAGAGCATAAGTAAAACTGACTGGCTTGACTAAATTACTCTCCTAGGGTCAGCGTGTCCTAAACCTGTGAAAGATGATGGCTCTAAAGGACCCTCAGGGTCTTTGTTTTTTAGATCCAGGATCATACCCTATGCCCATTTGCACCTTGTTTTCTTTATTTTCTTTCCCATGCTAACATTCTCCAATCTCTCTTCTTCCTAGCACTGCTATCTTGATTTACCAAGTGTTGCCTTCCTGGCTCTCAGCTTTTGGCTCTATTTCCAGGATTCTGATGACTGTCTCCTTCTTGGCATTACATACCACAGAAAAACATAACAGTAACCATCTCATGGTACAACACAGACTGCAGTCTCTTATAACTGGGTACTATCCTTGTGGGCTGCTTATAATGGGTATGGACCAATCCTGTGGGCAAGCACTAAATAAAATCTTGACTTGTTATTTATAAAATTATAAGAACATATAACATTATGATGGGAAAAGTTTTTGATGTTAAATACTGAGAATGGGGGCGCTCTGGTAGCATAGTGCCTAAGACACTTGACTGCTAACCAGAAGGCTGGTTCAAACCCACCAGCCACTCCTCGGAAGGAAGATGGGGCAATCTACTTCCGTAGTGATACTGCCTCAGAAACCCAAGGAGGGGTCGCTATGAGTCGGGTCCAACTCGACAGCACATAACAACAACACTGAGAATGGAGAACTAGAGAGTAAGAATTTACTAGTGTCACTCCAGCTTCTAGTTCACTAGTGCTTACTGTGTGTATTATGGGTTCCAGAGCTTCTGAGCAAAATACACTAATGTAGAAGACCTTCGTACACTAAAATGAGCTGGCCTGATGTAAATATCCTTTTGAAAATACCAATTTCTGTTCTGTATCCATAAATCTCTCACTCATCAAGCAGTTAAAGAACTCTTAAACTCTTATTATCCTACACAGACAATAGGTTTGGGCCAAGTATATTCTCTAGTTAAGTGTGAAGCCTGAGTTTCTAGTTTTTGTAAAAATCTTTTGGAACTTTTGTAAGCATCATCCCTGGAGACATAATAATGTTCATTTTTGGGGAGATAAGTTAAACATTTGATGCTGAACCAGTCATGGAAGAACAGCTTAGAACTGCATAACAGTTCTTCTACACACACACACACACACACACACACACTTCTGTAGTGACACCACCTCAGAAACCAAAGAAGGGGTCGCTATGAGTCAAACTGAGTCAATGGCAGTGAGTGAGTGTGTGTGTGTGTGTGTGTGTGTATACCAAACCAAACTAAACTCACTGTGATATCACTATGGAAGTAGATTGCCCAACCTTCCTTCCAAGGAGTAGCTGGTGGGTTTGAACTGCCAGCCTTCTGGTTAGCAGTCAAATGCCTTAGGCACTACACCACAAGACACACACACACAGAAGAGTGAGTGCTCTGGTTCCATAGTGGCTAAGGCACTTGACTACTAACCAGAAGGTTGGCAGTTCAAACCCAGCAGCCACTCTGCAGAAGGAAGACTGGGTGATCTACTTCTGTAATGATTTACCACCTTAGAAACTCAAAGGTGGTCACTATAAGTTGGAATCAACTCGATGGCACTGAGTTTGACTTTTTTAAAAAATATACATACCTACCTATCTATCTATCTATCTATCTATCTATCTATCTACCTACCTACCTACCTACCTATCTATGCTTATGTATAAGCTTATGTGCTTAACTTTCCTTCCAGAAGCCTTCTCTAACTCAGAAGTAGGAAACAGGGATGAGAAAGAAAAGGAGGCAGGAGACAGTGCCAAGGTTCTCAGTCCAGGCTTGGTGGACAGCTATAGAAGATCAAAAAACAGGGAGGAACTGCTGCTATTTGACCCTTATTTGGAGCTCTTCTGACTTAGGTTATCATTCCAGAGCTAAAACTTTACTGGCACTTATTGGCACTTCCAGAATAAGCCCGAAGAGAAAAGAATAAGCCTGGAGAGAAAAGAACAAGAAATGAGAAAGAAAAACTGAAAATGGGGAAAAAGCACAAAGTGGAAAAAATAAGCAAAGGATGAAGGAAGAGATAGTGAACAGGCATGAAGAGGAGAAGGAGAAAGAAAAATAGTCTTACTGGTTCAGACATATTGGAATGAGTGCCAGTTATGACTTTATTAAAAGGCATTTCATTCACACATTTGAATGAAAATATTAGATTAACAAACCAAATTCCAAGGCAATAATTTTACCTCTATAACATCTACAACATCTAGAAGGAGTCCCTGGGTGATGCAAACAGTTAATGCACTTGACTGGGTGGTGCAAATGGTTTGCCCTCAACCACTAATTTCAATGTTCACGGTTTAAACCGACCCCATAGTGTCATGAGAGAAAGGCCTGATGATTTGTTTACATAAAGATTACAGCCAAGAAAACCTCAGAGAGCAGTTCTGCTCTGTAACATATGGTTCACCTTGAGTCAGACTTGACTAGAGAGCGATAGCTGGTTGTTTTGTTCTGTTTTATAATACCTAGAACATCTAGAAGGAGTCTCTGAGTGGTACGAATGGTTAATGTGCTTAGCTGCTAACTGAAAGGTTGGTGGTTCAAGTCCACTCAGAGGTGCCGTGGAAGAAAGGCCTGGTGGTCTATTTCTGATCAGCCATTGAAAACCCTATGGATCACAGTTCTACTCTGACACACAAAACCAAAACCAAACTCACTGCCATCGAGTCAATTCAGACTCAGAAACTCCTATTGGGTTTCCAAGGCTGTAAATCTTTACAGAAGCGGATGACCTCATCTTTCTTCCACACAGCAGCTGGTGAGTTCAAACTATTGACCTTTTGGTTAGCAGCCAAATGCCTTAACTGCTACATCACATGAGGTCCTCAAAGTTGGAATTATCTTGACAGCAACTGGTTATATATATTTGGTTCATTTGTTTTGCTTGAGTGAAGGGGCTAGAGGAAGTCCAGTCCCCACCTCTCTGCCTCTGATACACATGGGGTTGCCATGAGTTAAAATCAACTCAGCGTAAATGCAAATGATGTGTTTTGCTGGGTTGTTTTGTTTTGTTCTGTTTTTGATAAATATATACGTGTGTGTGTGTGTGTGTGTGTGTGTATAGCTCTGGTAGCATAGTGGCTAAAGCACTTGACTGCTAACCAGAAGGCTGGTGGTTCAAACCCACCAGCCACTCCTCGGAAGGAAGGTTGGGCAATCCTACTTCTGTAGTGATACTGCCTCGGAAACCCAAGGAGGGGTCGCTATGAGTCAGGGCCGACTCGACGGCACATAACAACAACAAACCAAACTCACTGCCGTCAAGTTGGTTTTGACTCATAGTGACCCCTCCTTGGGTTTCTGAGGCATTATCTCTACGGAAGTAGATTGCCCAGTCTTCCTTCCGAGGAATGGCTGGTGGTTAGTGATATTTTGAAGGAGCCCTGGTGACACAGTAGTTAAATGCTCAGCTGCTAACCAGAAGGTTGATAGTTTGAACTCACCAGACACTCCCAGGAGAAAGATGTGGCAGTCTGCTTCCATAAAGATTATAGCCTTAGAAACCTTATGGGGAAGTTCTACTCTACCTTATGGGGTTGCTATGAGTCAGTATCAACTCAATACAATGGGTTTTTGTTTTGTTTTTTGGGGGGCTAGTGTGAGGTAAAGAGCTCATCTGTCAACATAGCATAGCACCTTAGACATAAATAAGGAAATTGAGAAGGAATACCTGAAACTCTGGTGGGAAAAAAAGGAAGCAGCAGCAGCTATACTAGCTAATTCTCTTAAGCCCATCTACAAGGGAACAATGGTAAGCATGAAAAGGGCAAAGTACCCTGGAAAAGTAAGGATGTTTGTGGGTGGAGCTGTGATAACAGCCCACCCAGTGATTTGATGATATGGTATAGGTAGACATCAGAGTACAGTTATGGTTGGAACATGAAGTATCAGATTTCAAATATATATACATATATATATATACACATATATATATTTACTCCTGCTTTCTCCACTTCATTTTCTTAAGTTGCTCTATAAGTGTTTATTCAGCACATAAACAAAACAAACTGACATTCAGCAAATGCTATAGGCTAAATGCCATGTCGGCCACTGGAGATACAGTAGAAACAAAAGCAAAAATATCCAGAGTCCCTGACTTAACATCAATGTCTGTCTCTTTCACACACACACACGTACTTCTGAAACTTTATGGAAAAAACATCCTTCCCGTTAGAAATTTACATTGTCTAATTCAGAATGGATCCTGTGCCTTTTTGTAAATAATTAGATAAGAACGTGCTATTAGAAGGGATCTGAAGCAGCACTTGTTAGATTGTCTAAGGAATAAATTCTTGCAGAAATAACAAATGAAAAATCATTCAAGTAATCATTGAATAATTATGTACCCAAATATGAGCACTGGTAGGAACTGTAACCACCACTCACCTGTAAATGTCATGTTCTAGAGGCTTGAATGTTGCTGTAATGCTGGAAGCTATGCCACCAGTATTTCAAATACCAGCAGGATCACCCACAGTGGACAGTGGAGCTTCCAGATTAAGACAGGGTAGGAAGAAGGACCTGGAGACCTACTTCTGAAAGAACTGGTCAGTGAAAATCTTATGGATAGCAGTGGAACACTGTCTGATACAGTACCAGAAGATAAGCCCCTCAGGTTGGAAGGCACTCGTAATATGAATGGAGAATAGTTGCCATCTCAAAGCACAGTCAATCTTAATGACGTAGATGGATGACATTTTGGGACCTTCATTTGCTGATGCAGCACTAAATGTTAAGAAACAACTGCAGATATCCACTAGTAATCAGAACATGGAATGTATGAAGTATGAAAATTAGAAAGTTGTCAAAATGAAAAGAAATGCTTGGTACTGAACATTTTGAATTGGACAATAACATGATCTGCTATTCCAGGGATGACACATTGAAAAGGAACGGCATCATGTTCACTGTCAAAAAGAACATTTCAAGATCTATGCTGAAGTACAACACTGTCAGTGATTGGATAATATGCACACCTATAAGGCATATTCAAATTTACATACCAATCATTAATGACAAAGATGAAGAAATTGAAGATGTTTTAACCACCATCTACAGTCTGAAATTCATCAAACAAGCAATCAAGATTCATTGATAATTACTATGATTGGAATGCAAACATTGGAAAGGAAAAAGAATCAGTAGTTGGAAAATATGGCCTTGGTGCTAAAAACAATAATGGAGATCATGTGATAGAATTTTGCAAGACCAATGACTTACTCATTCCAAATACCGTTTTTCAACAACATAAACAGTGACTTTACATTTGGACCTTCCCAGGAATCAAATTAACTACATTTGTGGAAAGAGATGTTGGAAAAGCTCAACAGCATCAGTCAGAACAAAGCCCGGGGCTGACTGTAGAATAGACTGTCAATTGCTCGTATTCAAGTTCAAGTTGAAGCTGAAAGAAATTAAAGCAAGTCCATGAGAGCCAAAGTAACCTTGAGTATATCTCACCTGAATTTAGAGACTGTCTCAAGAATAGATTTGATGCATTGGTTATTAATGAGAGAATACCAGATGATTGTGGGATGACATCAAGAACATCATACTTGAAGAAAGAAAAAGATCATTAAAAACACAGGAAAAAAGAAAAAGACCAAAATGGATGTCAGAGAGAATTAGAAACTTGATCCTGAACACAGAGTAGCTAAAATGAAAGGAAGAGAGAGGAGGACCTAATATGGTGGACTAGGCAGATATACTATCCAGACCCTCTACAACAAAGATTGAGAGACCAAATAAAACAAAAGGGGATGACAATTCTGGAACCCTGACCTTCAAAATAAAGGATTGAGAAGTAGATCAAGTACTGATTAGAGGAAGTTATTGTTGTTGTTGTTATGTGCCGTCGAGTCGGACCCAACTCATAGCAACCCCTCCTTGGGTTTCCGAGGCAATATCACTATGGAAGTAGATTGCCCCATCTTTCTTCCGAGGAGTGGTTGGTGTGTCTGAACAAAAACAGCAAATAAGGAGGTATATGGAAGGTGAATTAACCACCAACCTGGCACAGAGTGGCCATTTTGAATTATTACAAGCAACGTTCCAACCTGGGCACATCAGTGATTGGCAACCAGAGAGGTATATTCTTCCCCTTTACCCCACACAATTTCCTGGTGACCAGAGACATGGTTTCCCCTACCCCATCCACGTGGCAGCTGGTCAAACCCCCCTGTCAGGTCTATTTCTTTTTTTTTTCTTAGTTCTTTCCTCTTCTTCCCTTTTTTTCATTTGTTTTCCCTCATCTTCGACCTGTGCTCCCTCTTTTTTTTTTTAATCTGGCAGAGCAGACACCTCATCCCACAACATCCCCAAAGTCTTCAGCAGCCCCTGACCCCTCTGAAATCAGTGGCAAACGCTCCTAGGGAACGAGTGCTGTGTTCCCACTGAACCCATGTTTGGTGGCTAGTGCTTGCACCAGTACCAAGCTGCTTTTGTTTTTTCTTTTCTCCTTTGGTTTTCTTCTTAGTTCTTCCCTCTCCTCCCACCTTTTTTTTTTTTTTTTTTTTTTTTTTCCTCCCTCCTTTTTATTTTTTTGATCCCTCAGAGTAGGTGCCCACACCCCTCCACCTCCATACTCAGCAGCACTGGATCTTGCCCCTCCACAGTCAGCACTATATTCCCCACAGAGTGAGTGCTGCAATCCCTCTACACCTGTGTTTAGTAGCTAATGTCTGCACCTGTACTAAGCCACTTTTTTTTTCTCCCTCTTCCTTCCCTTTCTTCTTTTTGATCCCAAAGAGCAGGTACTCCATCCTTCTGCCACTTCTGCATCCAGCAGTGGCCATCCCTGACCTTCTGTGTTTGGTGGTGTGCACTCCCATGCAGTATACACCACTTTGCTGCCTAAGTGTGCTTGGTAGCTAGCACTTGTGCCAATACTGTGCTCATTTTTTCTTTTTCTTCTATTTTCTTTTTCCTTTTTTCTTTCTTCTTCATTCTCTCTTCTCCTGCACCTTTTTTTTTTTTTTTTCCTTTTCTTTTTTTCTTCCTCTTACCTCTCTCCCCCTCAACAGTCAGGAGCTAGTGACCATTAGCACCCAAGCCTGCCACACCTGCCACTCTACCCACTGGACAAATGCTACCACCCACTCCAGCACCACTGGTTCAATCACAGAGGCCAATACCCACCCAGTCTTCCTTTGGGGCTCTACATGACCAGCAATTAGAGACTCATGCTCACCCTCCCACCTACTGCCAAATCCACCCAGAGACAAGTGGTAAGCACCCCAGTGTTGCCAAACGAGCAACTAGCATAACACATCTGCCCTGTTGCCTGGATATTTAATATATGGCAACCGGTCAAACCTCTACTGCCAGGGCTATTTCTTTTTCTTTTTTTTTTTTTTCTTAGTTCTTTCCTCTTCCTTTTTTTCATTTGTTTTCCTTCATCTTCCACCTGTGCCCCCTCTTTTTTTTTTTTAAATCTTGCAGAGCAGACACCTCATCCCACAACATCCCTGAAGTCTGCAGCAGCCCCTGACCCCTCTAAAATCAGTGGTGAACGCTCCTAGGGAGCGAGTGTTTTCAAAACAAGAATGAAAACTCTGGGTGAAGCAAATCAACAATCAACAAATAAGTAAAATAACAGCACAGTCTCAGAGACTTCAGACAACTTCAAATTATGAAAAAAAATAAAACAACAGAAGATGGATCAAGCAAGTGACCAAAACACAGGACCAGAAAATGTTCCAGAGGGAGAAATGGTATCAGAATTACCTGGTAAGGAATGTAAAAGAATTATGCTTAGGTCCCTTTAATATATTAAGAAAGAAATCAAGGAAAACAGAAAATTCTAAAAGAACTCAGGAAAATAATACAAATGGAAAATTAGAAATCATACAAAAATAGAAAATAGAAACTCAGATGATTAATACTAAAATTTCAGAAATAGAAATTGGAAAGGTAAAGAAATAGAACTGAAATAACAGAAGACAGAATTAGCAAAATTGAAGACAACCCTCTTAATAGTAAACTGTTGGAAGAACAATCAGAAAGAGGGGGGAAAAAAAAACCTAAGAACTATGTGGGATACCATCCAGAGGAATAATTTACATGTGTTCAAACTTTTAAAATAGGAAGAGATCAAAAAAAGCACCAAGAAAATTGTTTTACATTTGTTGGAAGAAAATTTCCCTAATATCATGAAAGACAAGAAGAAATGTATCCAAGAAGGTCAACAAACCCCTAATAGTATACACTTCAAAAGAAAATCACCAAGACAGAGCATAATCAAACTTTCTAAAACCAAAGACAAAGAAAGAATACTGAAAGCAGCTCAAGAAAAACTACAGGTTACCTACAAAGGAGAACCAATAAGACTAAGCTCTGTTTTCTCAGCGGAAACCATGCAGGCTAGAAAACAATAGGATAACATATATAAAACCCTAAAAGAAAAAATTGCCAACTGAGAATTATATATTCAGCAAAACTGTCCCTTAAAGATGATGGTGAAATTTGGACATTTCCAAATAAACACAAATTAAAGGAATTTGTAAAAACCAGAGTACCTTACAAAATATACTTAAAGGAGTCCTTCAGAGAACAAACAGCAGCAGACAACAACCAGAGGTTAAGACACATGGCAACATCACCCAGAAATCAATGCAGACGTAAACCCAAAACCAAACCCACTGCCACTGAGTCAATTCTGACTCAAAGCAACCTCCATTGGGTTTCTGAGGTGGTAAATCTTTATGGAAGTAGATTGCCCACCCAGTCTTGCTTCCATGGAGTGGCTGGTGAGTTTGAACCACCAACCTTCTGGCTAGCAGTCAGATGCTTCAGTCACTGTGCTACCAGAGCTCTTTAATGCAGATATACATGTATCAAAAATAAAATAAACTTACAACACTAAAAATAGGGAACCAGGGATGTCAATTTGTAAATGATAACAACTACAAAGCAAAAAGAGGAAATAAATGAGGTAGTTACAGAACTTCCAAATGGAGAGGAAGTTAATATGATATCAAAATAGAATGGGCTGTTTTAAACTTAAGAAGATGATAATAAGTCACAGGGTGAATGCAAAGAAATTTAATTAGCCTGCAATACACTGATGGCACAACCTTCCTGGTCTGAAAGAGAGCCTGATAAGACCTGTTAAAAAGCACAGATGTCACTTTGAAGACTAAGGTGCACCTGACCCAAACCATGGGTGGTTGGTTGGTTTTTTTCATTGTGAAATGTATGAAAGTTTACAGAGCAAATTCATTTTCCATACAGCAATTCAGACACATTTTGTTTCATGACACTGACTGCACTTCCCCATAATGTAACAGCTCTCTTCCCACTTTCTCCCTATAGTTACCTCTTCCTTGTGTCCTTCTTTCTTATGCATTCCTGCCCTCTGAGCTTATCTCCCTGTGCAAATACTGCCCTTCTGTTCTCTCATGATTGATTGTTCTAAGGAGTGTATCCACCTGATGTAAATGTTCACCTTACCTGCCTGTCTATTTTTTAGCTGGAAATCATGGAAGTGAGATGAATTCCAGACCTGAAGGGTAACTGGGAGCCATAGTCTCGGGGGTCTCATCAGGCTCTTTCAGATCAGTAAGTCTGTTCTTTTTTATGATTTTGAGGTTTTTTCCACATTATTCTCTCACTCCATCCAGGATCCTCTGCCATGAGCTCTTTCCACATGGTCGACAGGAGTAACTGAGCAGCATCTAGTTCTTCCGTTCTCACTGTCATATAGGCTGAGGTTCTCACGGTCCGCTAGTCACTTGGACTAATTTTTTCCATGGATCGTTGGTTTCCTTCATTCTTCTTTGCTTTGGAAAAGGAGAGAACCATTGTTGCATCTAGATGGCCACTTGCAAGCTTTTAAGACCCCAGCTACTACTCACCAAAGTAGGATGTAGAACAATGTTTGGGTGTAGTATGTTAAAGCCATGGTATTTTCAATCACCTCACATACATGTGAAAACTGGATAATGATTAAGGAAGCACAAATAATTAGTGCCTTTGAATTACAGGGTTGGCAAAGAATGCTGAATGGACTGCCAGAACAATGAACATTTATCAGTCTTGGAAGAGGAAGTACAGCCAGAATGCTCCTTAGAAGGGAGGATGGTGAGACTTCATCTTATGTACTTTGTACATGTTATTAGAAGAAACCAGTCCCTGGAGAAGGACATCATGCTTGGTAATGTAAAGGGTTAACAAAAAAGAGGAAGATCCTCAATAAGATGCATTAACACAGTAGCTCTAACAATGGGCTCAAACATGGCAAGGACTGTGAGGATGGTGCAAGACCAGGAAGTGTTTCATGCTGTTGTACATATAGGGTCACTGTAAGTTGGAACCAACTCAACCACACCTAAAACAACAGAAACTCTAAGAAATAAAACTAAGGAAATAAAGAAGACCTTGACTTCAGTCTTGTGCAGAAAAGGATATTTATGTACCATGAAACAAAGTTTGGACTATATAATCAAGTGCCAGATTATTTAGTTCAGACAACAGTAATTAACAATTACTTTCCAGTAATATTCATCACTGAACCTTCAGTAAAACCTTAAATTATCTGTATGGGTTCATTTGAATTTTAATCTCTTATGTTCCCTCACTAAGGAGCCCTGGTGGCAAAGCTGTTCAGTGCTCAGCTGCTACGTGAAAGTCAGTGTTTTGAACCTACCAGCTACTCCCCAACAGAAAGGTGTGGCAGACATCCTCTGAAAAGATTTACATACAGTCTTGGAAACTCTGTGGGGCAGTTCTACTCTCCCCTATAGGGTCACTATGAGTTAGAAACTACTAGACGGTAACAAGGTTTTAGATTATGTTCCCTCATTTTTAGATGTTACTGAATGTCAGATCACAAAAAGGCAAGGACCAGGATAGTTAGGTCTACAAATGTGTATGTAAGAAAGAGTTTTACCATGCTACCACTAGTGGCTGTAGAGCGCTTGTGCCTGCCGCATGAATAGGGATGGCCTTTTAGCAGAAATGTAGGAGGACATACAATTTTAACAGTCTGGGGTAGGAGAGATACTCCTGATACTTAACTTTTAACAAAGTCCTCAACATAGCCTTTAACAACCCTTCAGTACTAATCAGTTTCTATTTTCTACATCTTCTGTAAGTACTTCCTTCTTTTTCAGTCACCTTAAACCCTTTGGCCTGAACCAAGGTAAATCATCTTCTAAAGCTTTAGAGTAGTGTCATTCCATGAAGCCAAGTTTATATACAACATGAGACTCTTCTTTCATTTCCATTCAAGGGACAAGACCAGTTACCTGTCAGTGGAGGTTCTTTCTATTAATTTAAGAATTCTCAATTCCAGCCTTTGCAGATGTATTAGCTTAAATCATACATTTGTCCTTAGAAGGCCAATTAGGTTCTTAAGACACCAGATATACAACCATAAATTGATGAAACCAACATAAAAAAGTAGCCTTACATAATCTATATCTATATATTAAACTTTATCAAAACCATGCAGTACAGAATTAACATAGGCAAATGTTCTAAAAATTTTAGACTTAATTGTATTTAGGTTAATTAGTTACTTATTACTAATGAATAAAAGGTCAGATCATCTTAATTTGCTCTGAAAATCATCTCGCAGTCTCATCTTCCAATGTGCTCTTCCATGTACCCCTATGACAGACTTTAGCCTATAGTTTCCTGAACGTGCCAAACATGTTCACACCTATGGATTTTCTTTATGATGATACCTGTCTGAAATGTCTTTTGAATACCATCTTTAATCTGCCAACACCCTATAGAATTAAATGTTCATTTTTGTTTCAAATCATTCCTCATTCCCTAGTCAAAATTAACTTTCTATAGTGCAAATCTTGATCTTCATTTAGCAATTTTTTGTCATGCTTTATAGATCTTTAGATGTTTAACTCCACTACTATACTTTAAAATCCTTGACAATTGTGTCTTCTTTACTTTTAAATCTTCCCCAGTCCCTAACACATGCCTTTCACATAGTACTCATTCAACAAATACTTTTTGGATGGATGGTTGGATAGATGGTAAGAGATATTGCTTCAGTTTCCTAATACAAAAATTATGAAAGGATTGCCAAAAGTCTTTATCTAACTCCGTGGTGGTTAAGTTTGTGTGTCAGCTTGGCTGGCCCTGCTTGAGTGGCTGGTCATCTGGATGTAGTATTCCCCATGATAAGACTGATAATCAACTCCATGGTGGAATCTACTGCGAGCAGCTGAGTAGCTGCCTTAGGGATGTGGTCTGCTTTCCATATATAACAAGCAGCTATGGGAATGGTCTCTAGCTTATGGCACGCTTGAACCATAAATGTAGCCATGTCATTGTTCAGCAGCCTGCCATGCTCTGCTGACCTTGGGACTTCCAATGTACTTGCATTAATGGTCTGGTTTGGTTAACATTGGGACTGTGCCTTTTTACTTGTCAACCTTGGGCTTGTCAGTCTCAGCAGCTAAGTGAAGAAAAGCTTCCAGCTTCAGTGGGCCGGAAGCAGGAAGCAGAGCTGAAGCCCAAGGTTGAGGGGCTTTCACTCAGCCCCTAGAGCCTGGCATTTCTAACTCAGACTTAAGCCTCCAGACTGTAAGAGAACAAACTCCTGTTTGTTAAATCCATCCCATTTGTGGTATTTTCTGTTAGAGCAGCACTAGGTAACCAAAACAAACTCTAAAAGTCCCTTAGGAAGGTATAGCTTTATTTCAGCTCAGTAAACAAGTAGACATTGAACAAAAAGAAAATCCTTAATAGACTTTTTGCATACAAGGAACGAAAAAAAAAAAAAAAGAAAGAAAGAAAGAAAGAACCTCACAGTCCTATAGGAATGCAGGACCCCACAGAAGGAAATCTCAGAAGAGACCACAACACCTCAACAATGGGATACTGTAGGTTTTAAGGAAGACTAGGAGTAGAAGAAAGCAGAGATAACCAAACTGGAAATAAGCTAAAAAACATGATAGTACTTTTTAAACCCAACAATGGTCAGTGTTGTATTATCCAACAACTTGAACTATCAATAAAATGGCTTCCTTTCATCTGTAGAGATGAACAGTGGCTGAATTTATGCTCCAAATCTGCATGTTCTTATGCCAGTGGAGTATACTGGTATCTGCTGGTATAGCACTTAAGAGCCTCATAGGAATAAAGGGGTTATGTAACATGGTTAGGAACCGTGATGGCATAGTAGTTAAAATGCTTGCCTGCTAACCAAAAAAAGTCAGTGGTTCAAAGCCACCAGCCATTCCATGGGAGGAAGATGTAGTAGTCTGCTTCTATAAAGATTTACAGCCTTAGAAACCCTATGAGTAGTTCTACTTTATCCTATAGGGTTACTATGAGTTGGAAATGACTCAACAGCAATGGGTTGGGTAGGGTGGTTACCAGCATGTATCTGGCACAGACTGGAAATTTTAAAAACACACAGAAATCTTTTCTAAGATAGACTGAAATCAAAATAACCTATAGTTTCTCAAATAAGTACCAGTTTTCAAACACATGGAAACCCAGGCTACAAAAATATTAATAGTCATCAAATTGTTGTCAATGATATATCAGTAAGACACATGCCATGTGTATGTGTGTGTATGTGTATGTATATATGATTAAAATATAATCAACAAAGTATATATATATATATGAAACCATTCTCAGTCTTTACAAGTTGGCTTCACATAAGTGATTGAGGTCAGAAACTGAAACATTATTCCCTGAAACTCCCAGCATGGATGATTACATGATATGACTAGGTTTTGCACATACTTGTATCAGCTTCACCAATCATGCAGGCACAAAAAAGGGGAGCTTAGGCAGAGAAAATTCAGTAAGGTACGGACTGGGGCTGGGAAGCCAGTATATGAGGATTTATTTATTTAATAAGTATTTACAGAAAACTACTATGTGCCAAGCACCATCCTTAGAACTGAGAACATAGCAAAGAACAAGACAGACCCAATGCTAGCCCTTGATTTATAGGAGAGGGACAAACAAGATAAATAAGTAAAATACATAGTATATTAGATGGTGATAAGTGCCTAAGATGAAAAATGGCTGGTGGTGAGGAAGGAGACATTTAACAATGCTCTTATTTCTCCATTAATGGAAAACCCTGAGTTTCCATCTAAGATATGAGCATCAACAAAGTAAGATAAGGGTAAAAATTGTGAAGCTGGTGAGGTTTGTCTTCTTTGCATCTTATCCTTAGCTTTTAGGTACCATTTCCCTTTTAAGCATCCTACCACCCCACCATTTCCTCAGGAGATGCAGGGTACTGTACTGTGGAATCTATCTTCCAGTGCCTGTGGGACCACTCTTTATCTGTCAACACCTAACCTTCATATTATCAGACCAAGGTTTTATTCCTAGATGATTTGATAATCTAAGAGAAGGCACGTAAATATCTAATCATCATCACTATCACCACTGCAAGACAATATATTTGACTTGGAGATAGACAACTCCTTAATCCACGAACAGCAGTAATTTCATATATTGCACCATGTCATACACTGAGATAGAAATCTGGAGCAAAGGGATCATATCCTCCTCTATGACATATTATACCTAATCTAAGAGCTAGAAAAAGGTTCATCTTTTTTTCTCTAAACCTGCTTTTTTAAATTTCCATTTGATTTGCTTTGACTAGATTTGGGAGCCTCTTCAGAGTTTGTAAAATATTTGCCTTCTTATACATAGTCTGTAGACTTCACCAACTCTTGAACATGAGTGACGTTCTTTGGGAGACAGGTGTGTCAGTCTGCTTCTGTAAAGATTTACAGCCCTGGAAACCCTATGGAGCAGTTCTACTCTGCCCTATAGCATATCTATGAGATGAGTCATAATTGACTTGATGGAAGCAGGTGGGTTGTTTGGTTGGGTGGTTTTGGACATGCACTTAGAATGACCAGAGATCAGGGCAAAGCCCTGGGATCAGTCAACTTTTATCACTTACCAAACAGCTGGAGTCAGGCATAGGTTTCTGTTCATTAAAAAGCATAACTTGGGATCACAACCTTCATGCATTGGGAAAATCAAGCATGAACACAAGCACACCCACAGGTTTTTCATTTGAGTAAGGCTGCTATGGAGCAGGTGGGAAAGCTATTTAGATTTTTTCCCCAATTAATTGTAGTAAATAAACAGTTTAAATACATCTTCTAACCCCTAAACAGTTCCCCATTATCACTGGAAAGCAGCTGCTTCAAGATCCCAGGTGGCTGGTAAAGTTGAGCAAGGGTGCTGGGGCCCTGCCAAAGGGAATCCCCAGCTGTTGGGGGGAAAGATCTGGAATCATTAAAATATGTGTATTTCCAGGGCTTCCAGTGGTTCACTGTGGTTCAACCCCCTGCTGAGAATTTGCCATTTCACCCCAGATATACTGAATTAAAAGTTACATTTTAACAAGATCCACTTATATCTGGGGTGGAATGGCAAATTCTCATCAGGTGGTTAAACAGGAATGAACCAGAGCCAGGTACTATGCTTAAAAATTCCAGTTGCCATGGAGTTGATTCCTACTCATGGCAACTCCATGTGTTTCACAGGAAAATACCATGATCTGTAGGGTTTTCATTGTTGTGACATTTTAAAAGCAGATCAAGAGGCCTTTTTTCCAAGGAGCCTCTGAGTAGGTTCAAACTGCCAACCTTTTGATTAGTAGCCCCAAACTCAATCATTTGTACCACCCAGGGACTCCACTGTGCTCATCATAGCTTTACAAATTTTATCACATTTAATTATCTCAATAGCCACATGAAAATTTATGATTATCTCCATTTTAGAGATGCAGAAACTGTCAAGGTCTCATAACTAGCAAACGACAAAAGCCAAAGTTCACTCCCAGGTCTGTGTGTCTTCCGTGATCTTAACAATTCTCTTATCAGAGACTACATGTGGCAATAGGATGGATGTGGAGTACAATGGTGATAATAGTGATCTAGAAATAGTATGGTATCAAAGAAACCATCGACAATCATGTTGGTCATAGGAAAGAACAAGGATATTCAATGGGAAAAAAAAAAAAATTGGTCTGCGTAGGCAAAATTTATGCATAGGCCAATCAGAAAGTCAGAAGTTCAAACCCACCAGCCACTCCACAGAAGGAAGATGGGGCAATCTACTTCTGTAAAGACTTATAGCCTCAGAAATCCAACAGGGGTCGCTAGGAGTCAGAATAGACTTGATGGCAGTGAGTTTTTGTTTGTTAGTTTATATGAATTATGTACAATTATGCCTAGTTATGAGCCAGTAAAATAATATTTATGTATAAAAAATAAATGTCAGAATAACTGTGATCTAAATTTTTTTATTAGTAAAGTCTATGCTTATACAATCATATCTCATCATTGCCCAGGTTATAGTAAACACAACAACTATATAACATTTTAAACTTTTTAAACTGTATTTTCTGAGGACATCCTAGTGCCAGGCACTGTCAGATATTTGGGGTAAGGTGATTGCTAATATTAAAAAAAATAGGACTTTGCCCTGGAAAATCTGAGGGTCTAGTCATTTAATCTTGACACCTCCTTATAAATTAGTTAAATTTTTACCATTTTATAGATTAGGCAACTGAGGCTGAAACAGATGAAATAACTCATCCATACAGGAGCTCTGGTAGCATAGTGCCTAAGGCACTTGACTGCTAACCAGAAGGCTGGCAGTTCAAACCCACCAGCCACTCCTTGGAAGGAAGATGGGGCAATATACTTCCATAGTGATACTGCCTCAGAAACCCAAGGAGAGGTCGCTGTGAGTCAGGTCTAACTCGATGGCACTCAACAACAACAACAATAGTTTATTTAGTTTTTATTAACAAATTAAAAGTGAAATGTACTGCTAACTAGTGAAAGATCCAGATTCAGCACCAGAAGAAATCTCTTCCTTTGGGAAAATCTAAAGCCCACATGTCTCTATTATTTGAAGCAAGTTTTTCCTATTATCATTATTGTATTAATATTATACATTAATATAATATATACATATTATTATTAATTATTATATTATTATTCCTACCTACTCAGCTCATTAAACTTTGGATTTCTGGGATTAGCAGCCACTTAGGACAATCCATCCTAATTATGACTGGGATGCCATTGGCCTGCCCATGTACCCATACTACCTATACACTTATTGCTCCTTCAGGAGAATGGTAACTGGGTAAACATTTACCCTCATCCAGGAAGAATAAAATTATTAGTAGGGATTAAATAACCAACATTATCCAATTTAATTTAATTGAAAACTGAGGGGAAAAGGATGGGATTAACATTTGACATAGAAGATGGGACAACAATCAAGGCTTGGGCCACTGCCCCCAGGAGTATCCCTCAAGGAAAAGGCAAGAATCCAGCTCTACTTTAGGTTCAGCCTTTGCATCCTTGGAGATGAGTAGGCTCAGAGAAGGTGCACAGGCAGATTATATAGTGGGATGACCTGTGTTACTGGGATTACAGTAAATTCCCAGAAAGGCAAATTTCTATACATAAAACATTAAAAAAAAAAAAAAAAAAAAAACCCTCCCCAAACCAAGCACAATGGATTGGTTGTGAAGTTGGAGGCTCCAAATCATGTCACCAATCCATTGATATGAGTAATCAACATGTGCCAGAGGGAAAAATAAAAGTTAATCAGCATTTATATCAAGAGGCTTTGCGGAGAAGACCCTTTGAGAACTAATGTGCCAATCTGTGTTCCTGAGGCCATGTCTATTCCAGCTCATTTCCATCAATAACTTGGTGTTTGTTGTTGTTGTTGTATGCCCTGGAATAGATTCCACTCAATGTGACCCTACATATGCAGAGAACTGATTCATAGGGCTTTCAAGACTGTGACCTTTTGGAAGATCACAAGGCCTGCCTTCTGAAGCATATCTAGATGGGTTTGAACCACCAACCTTTCAACTAGTAGTTAGATGCTTAACTGTTTGTGCCACCCAGGGCTTGTTCATATTTACAGGTAAACAGAATGTCAAATAATCACAGGCTATTTGTCCTTTTGCACTTTACAACTATAATAGTGCAATGACATTAGGAGTAGCTAGTGTGATTAATGTCAATGTTTATACTATTTATTGAGATAATATTAATATCTAATATTTACTGAGGAAAGTACTGGGCATTGTACCAAGCACCTTACATGGATTAACTCATTTAATCCTCATGACAACCCTATGAGACAGACACTATTATTATCCTCATTTAACACATGAGGAAACAGGCATAGAATTCAGGAAACTTCCCCAAGGTCACACATTTTAGTAAGAATACTTTATACCATAAAAGCATGGGAAATTTAAATTAATTATTATAAATCTATCTTAAGTGTTTGATATCCTGCTGTCTCAAAACAAGACTGAGCTCCCTATTAACTGAGCTATCAGACATATCTAATAATAAGATGCCTTATTCATCTATGTATCTTGCTCAGGGCCTGGCAGAGAGTGGTTGGTCAAATTTTAAATGGATACGTTGCCTTACTTTACACTCTGTATCATAGATTTCATTATACAGATATCCATATGACAATTTTAAAAATTGTTCAAAGGCTAGTACAATCTGAATTCATTTTAACGATAAAGTCTGTCATATATTGAACCCTATTAATCTGTCTGCCTGTCAGTCTCTCCCTTATACTCTGTAATAAATGATACATTGTCTTTTATGTTGACATTTTCCTCCAAGGACCTTGATGTATATTGTGAGCCTCATCCCACTCATAAAAGTATTCATGCATTCTAAGGAATATATTCATTCAAACAGAATCTGAGGATTCATCTATGGCTGCAAACTGGCTACAGCCCAAAATTCTGCTGCAGATGTGTTTTGCCTGGCTGGCCATATTTAAGAATTTTGGATTTCAGTGTGTAGACCAGGCCTGCCTCTTTTATTGCCTTCCACACATTTAGGTACCTGCCTGACCCTTTCTGGTGTTTAAGTTTGTGATCTTTCTGATCTACAGATACCTAGGGGCTTGCAATAGAGTGAATTTAGACCCTTGTATTCTTGAAGTTTATAATCTAAGCCTCATACTTTAGTTGATAGGAGCCTCTTCAGGCATTCAGGCAGTTCAAGTAAACAACTATCATTTTAAGGTACCCCCTCTACATACACATATCTTCTTTTCCATATGAGATTCAGAGTCCCGTGACTCCTATTTTCAAGGCCAACCTGAGATGTAATCATCTTTACCATGCCTTTATAAGTAGACAAACTAAAAACTAGGAAAAGGGCAATCCTACAGGTACTTGGCAACATAAATGCCACTAAATATAGCATATACTTTAGCTCTGACTTTACTCACTTGACTTGGCATGTTTACCATTTTATTTTTCAACCAGAATGCCTCTTAAAAAGAAATGAGGTTTATTCAAGACATCACTATGGACTCCCTTCTCTCCTAGCCAACCTGGACCACTGCTATCACTCAGAACAGCCATGTACCCTACACAGCAGAGATACAGGGGCTGATGAGGGATTCACACTCCTCCAGGATATGCTGCCTCATTTTGATTTGATCTCTTAGATTCAGCTTTTGATTCGATGCAGGGTTGTGGCCACCTGGATCCCTCCGACTGCTCTAGCATTATTTACCATCGTGATCTGGTCCATGACATAGAGTACAGCTGTTCTAATCAATACTTCTTACACTGTGGACATTTATGTGCCATTGATGGAGAACTTTCCATTGCTTCCTGTAGTCCCACTGACTAGCTCTCTCTGCTCAGGGCCATTAGAGAACTCAACTGTGAAATTACAGAGAGTTAATGCTAGGCCTTGTCACTGGTCTGCTGAGATGCCATTCCAGCATTCTAGTAAAGTTCTTTGCTATGTTGGGGTAAAGGCAGCTCCCCTCCACTCACTTTTTTTTTTTTTTTTTCCTATAGGAACTGTTCCAATTTGGTTTCAGGAACTCTGGAGCATTTCCTTTGGATTACAATGAGTAATACATCCACAAATATAATAACTGATAATGGAGTTCTGTCACATGAACACTTTCAACACCAGAGAGGGGCCACCTTAGTTTCACTTTGATGCAGACTCACCTTTTCTTATAAAAAACAGAGACACTCTTTTTCTTTACTGTTTTCTCTGATTCTAAATTATCTACAACAAATTATCTACTAGCACCAGTCCTAGCTGAAACTCTTTTCTTTCCAATACATGAAATGAGGTTGGCCACACTCTTCCACATAACCCAAGGGTTCCTCTCCTCTGCTCATAAGTAGATAAAGGTTGAATCTCCCCAACTACTACTCCAGACCCCAGACTCCTGTGCCCTGACGATTATTCTGCCTACTCAGAGCTCCCTAAGCCCCAGAGAAGTATCTACTCAAGCTTTCCCTGCTCAGTAATGCTCCCAAGTGCTCACTGTTCTCCAACGCAATTCCTATTCTTTCAGAAATTAGCTCTGCTCAGCTGTTAATGATGCTAATCATTAATGATACCATCTGAGCTAACATTTTTGCATTTCAGTATCTAGATATAGGAAATTTCTTAAGGCAATGCCTTATCCCAAAGGCAGACCAACAGTAAAGATATCCTTCTGTACTTGGGTTATGGTGACACTGACCTCAGCCCAGACTTTCATCCTGACATGTTCTTGTTCATTAAAGCTGTGCTGCCTTGTTCATATCACACTGGCTGGTTCCTAAAGCATAAAACCACACAGAGACTGAACTCAGAGAAAAACTGTTGATGGTCTCTGAGATTCAGCACAGGCAGCAGCAGCCCTGTCTCCAGAGCTCTCTCCTGCCTCTTTTTCTCTATGAAGTAAGCAGCAGCAAGCAGCTGTCACCCCAGAGGGGAGGTCTCTATGTTCAGCAAGATTTCTAAATCTCTTCGGAATCTGATTTTAGGGTGTAATGTTTGTTTTCTTCCTTCTTAGGTGCTACCTCCAGTAAAAATAATACCTATTCTGGTAGAAAACCCTCTACATGGACTGAGAGACTGGAAATCAATGAGAAGCCCACTGTCTAGGGAGGTGGGAGATAGAAGAATTTAAAGAAAAAAAAAAAAGTATTGCGCATGTCTTAGTGTTTTCTATCTGTAAAGCTATGTCCCACCTCAAAGGCCAATAGCCCAGTGAATTACTGTGGAGTCAGCAATGTGCTCCAAGCTGAAGAGGGGAAAGAGCACTTGTGAAAAGAAGAGTCAGGGACCTTTTATTTTTGAATACTACATCATCAGCCTCAGAGAAGATCTGAACTTTGTTTTCTAACAAACCTGAATCAGAAATGACAAAAGGAGGGAAACAAAAATCTTGGCACCTCAGGAGGCTCATTCCTGTAGCACGATCAGGATTAAGGTGCCAGCACTTTTTCTTCTCTCTCACTCTGAGCTGAAGAGGTGCTATGAGGGCAAAACTCACTGAAGCAAAGGAAACTGCAAGTGGCTGGAAATGTCTTTGTCCCTAAACTGCCCCACTGGTTAAGAAGATGACTGAGAGGATACCAGCTTAAGCTCCCGGAAGTCCCATCCCTGGCTCCCTGGTAAGAACTGCTCCCCACCACAGCAGCATCTGCTTCATTCAGATGTGACCAAAGGAATTTTTCAAATGTTCTGACTCCCTAAACAGACGTGCCTGGAGCAGCAAATTCCCTAGGTGTGAAAAATGTGTTGGGTTTTGTTTTGTTTTTTAATTTTTTATTGTGATTTGAGTGAAAGTTTACAGAACAAATTGGCTTTCCATGTAAAAATATCCATGTACATAGTAGAGCAAACAGGGAACAAACTTACGAAAACTTCTTAGTCATAACTAAACACCTTGATGGAATGAGTCACTGGGCCTGAGGGTTAAGGATCATAGACTTGGGGACATTAAGGTCAATTGGCATAACAGTCCACAAGAGCAATTTCCTACATCCTACTTTGGTGAGTAGCTACTAGGGTCTTAAAAGCTTGCAAGCTGCCATCTATTGAAAGACTGCAGGTGGCAACTATTGGTCCCTCCTTGTCTAGAGCAAAGAAGAATGAAGAAAATCAAAGATGCATGGAAACAATTAGTCCAAGTGACTAGTGGACCACCTGAACCTCAGCCTCCATGATCCTGAGACCAGAAGAACTAGATGGTACCCAGCTACCACTGCCAACCACTCTGAAAGAGATCACAATAGGTGGACTGGTTATACAGGAAAGATGGCCTCATTGCTCTAGGGCAAAGGAAAAATGGTCTTCCAAGATAAACTAAAAAACCCACTGCCATCGAGTCGATTCTGACTCATAGTGACTCTGTAGGACAGAGTGAAACTGCCACATAGAATTTCCAAGGCTGTAAATCTTTATGGAAGCAGACAGTCCCATCTTTCTCCCCTGGACCCACTGCTGGGTTGGAACTACCAACCTTTTGGTTAGTAGCTGAATGCCTTAACCACTATGCCACCAGAGCTCTTTAAAAGAAACTGGTATGAGAAAAAAGGAAAGAGAGTAATTAAAAGAAGACATATGGGATTCAATAATAAAAAGGGGTTCTGTGGGAAATAGCAGCTTTGGTAATTTTCTGAGAAAAGAAAAAATAACCGTTCCCTTTGGAAGATGAAATCTTGTGGACCTACCTGGCCTTCTGAAGCCATCCCACCAACTTATTTGCCTTTTCAAGTCCTTTAATCAAATATCTTAAGAAAACTTACATTTTGGTTTAGTTAAGTAATTGCCCAGATATACTGGGACTAGACCAACACTGTAGAGTACCCAACTACTCTGAGATGGAGGAGATGTCCTGTGACAAGAACGTATTAGTCAACTGTGGAACTCTTTTTTCATCAACAACAAGATCCTGTCTGAGACAGGGTTGACCTTCTAGTATCAGAGATACACAACAAAAATACTTTACACACTTCTTCTCTTGTTTGAGGTATCATTGGAATTACTGTTGTCTCTCACAACACTTCTCTGAAGCTGTTGAAGTAGAGGAAACAGACCTCAATTTTCTTAAGTAACTTGTTCAAGGTTTCAGTGAGCTCCATCTAGAAATAAGAATTCCTGTAAGTTCAATTTTTTTTTTTTTTCATTAAATCACTCTATTCCTTCTGGATAGGCCTTGAATTAAGAATAGCTTGAAAGACAAAGTTAATTTAGAAGGGTTTACACTGGTGTGAAATTGAGGAAAATGAGCTAAAGCACTGGGTTCTTAAAAGACAAGCCGCCCTGGAACTCCCAGATCAGGGAGAATCATTCAGAAGGATGCTAACTCAATTAGAAAATAATAGCATTGTTGTTGTCATTGTTGTTATGTGCCTTTGAGTCGGACCCAACTCATAGCAACCACTCCTTGGGTTTCGGAGGCAGTATCACTATGGAAGTAGATTGCCTCACCTTCCTTCCAAGGAGTGGCTGGAGGGTTTGAACTGCCAGGCTTCTGGATAGCAGTTAAGTGCCTCAGGCACCATGCTACTGCCCACTAAATTAAAATGTCTTTAACTAGTAAGGTAAAGGAAAAGTTAGACTTTTAAATGATATTGGGGCGGGGGGAATCCTTTCCAAAAAGTACTGAAAACAAATTATCACAACACAAGCAAAAGAGGCAAAAAGAAAAAAAAGGACAGATATAAATAAGACCTACTTAAATACAAACCCTTCAGAAATAATTATTGTAGTGTTTTGCTCTCAAAATAAATTCCTCCCACCCTTTTATTTTCCAACATTTTTTTTCCTCCAACTAACCATAAGGAACCAGAAAAATATATTTGCCCCTTAAATCAGTATTAGAACGTGAATTAAAAGTTGCTTTTACTTATGTGTCCCTATCCTTGCTTAATAATCATATTAGCATAAGGGGAAAATATGTACAGGTATCAGACACACCTCCTTCAACTGCAGAGCTGTTCTCTGGTCTCATTCTTCTTACAGTGGGCTACAACACACCAATTATTTCTGAGTTTGCAGCCATCATCACCTCCTTCCCTTGGAGCCCAGGGCACAACCACCTGTCATGGGCAATCAGTGCCTTAGCAGAGGTATGAGCCGCCGCCCCTTAGTGACACTGAGGCCCTGTCCAACCCAAGTTAATTCCTTTGTGGGAAGGACCCAGCTTCCTTCTCATATTACCTGGGATATTTCCCTGGGAAGAAGGCTTTATCGGGTGTCCAGTTAGATCAATACAGGTCTTTAATGAGATCAGCTCTGAGAAGCCAAGAGAAAAGAGACTGAAAAAGTGGTAAGCCCTGAAGTGATCTTGGGAGATAGAGTGGGGGATATTCTGAGTTTTGTCATTTTAAGAGCAAACAATTCAGTAAAGAAGTCCCAGCCCAACTCCTGCAATAACACAAGCCTGTGTACCTGGGGTCTCATTAGTAGGTAATCAAAGCCCCCTGTGCCACTGTGACCTGTGGGAGAAGGCACTCAAGCCCACCTGTCGTCCTCTTTACCTCCTTTAGGAAATGCTACCAAAAACATGACACTGGCATCATGCAGCTGCTATGTAAATGGACGCTGAAAACAGGGATCTGTAAAACATGAAGTGAGAGTTCACTGTCACCCCAACCTGGAACAGCATGCTCTAGCAAGGCGTGTGCTCACATTAGTGCCACCGCTCAAATTCAGGGAGCCTTCTGAGTCATTCTGTAGGGAAGAACCCAAGTTGATGGGAGTAGTCCTTGATTCTCATCCCAAATGCCTTCTCACCCCCCATGAGAGCTGCAAATTTAGGTGGAGTACAACTTTCTATAAGGAGGGCTAAATTAGGCAGACTATGTCCAATCTTTAATTGATACTACTCTCATTTTGATTTCTCTTTCAATTAATTTTGTGGTAGAGAGGGTATTGGCAAAGAGCAGGCTGTGGTATCTTCAAAACAAGCAGCTAAAACTTGGAGGGTGTGTGTGTGTGTGTGTGTTTAATGGATACTGTAGTCTAAGGGGTATTTAAAAAAAAAAAAGTGTGTGTGGGGGCGGGGGAGAAAACATCTCCTTGGAACTCTCAAAACATGAGGCTGTGTCAGCCCCTCAACCAACTGTCTGGGGTATGGGGAAACTGTCACTATTTTCACCATAACTTCTTGCTTTCCGATCGGTGGCTGGCAGAATTATCTGCTTCTGAGCAGCTTCAGAGCTACGTCAGCGACACTGGCTACGTCAGCAAGAGCAGTCAGAAGGGAAGATGATGCCACTGCCAACAGCAGTGGGAGGGAAAATTTTAACCTCAAAGGAAATTCTTAGGTCTGTCTGACATTATCTCATTGTCATAAATGACTGTCAATGGTTTCAGAAGGCCAGTTTTATATGGCCATCTTAATGTTTGGGATACAGGAAAATTTAATTAACATGATGTGCTTCAGCTAGAAGCCCCTTATTTAGGGCCCTACCCCAAATTAGGAGAGGGTGGGCTTCAGATGTGTTGTAGGACACCACAAAGATGAACAATACTCCTAGCAATTGTCTTAAGCACCATCACACACACCTACAGTGATTACTGCAGTAACTCTAGCCCACTTCATGTCATTGACAGTTCTACTGCTTTCATTTTCACCTCTGTCATAACATGATACAATAATCACCAAAAATTTGGTGGTTATAATTTGAGGATACATGACACATAGAATAGAATACATACCATAGAATATTTAAAAAGTAAATTTCCAAGCCTCTGCCCCCTGGGATTACAATCCTCTAAAGTTCACCTTTGCAAAGATATGATTCTATACCATCCTCCAATATCAACCACCTCCTCTCCAGGAAAACGCTAAGGCAAGGAGACATTAGATGCCTAGGGTTTGGCTAAAATGCTTTAAAATATGCTATTCTGGGGAAAAAGAAACCCTAAAGTAAATGTAAGTGGGGAATTTAAAACAAAACACCTTTTTTAACCCATAAATATTCAAAAGTGAGAAAATCCTACTGTTAGCACAACCCAATGATTCCTGACTCTCCTAAAAGCAGACAAAGAGGAAAAAACATGAAGAGATTAGAAACTTATGGTGATTGGGTTCTAAGAAATTGTTTTTGTCTACTTCATGGATATACAGAGAGAGTGTCTCAGTTCAGACACCAGCAGTTCTCATTTCTGATGCTAGGCACTGGTGGGAATTTAACAACATATAGTGACAATTACCAGTAACTTGTAGGTCCCAGTTGTTGTTGTTGTTATTGTTAAGTCAGTTCCAAATCATAGCAACCCCATGTACAACAAAACAAAACACTGCTTGGTCCTGCACCATCCTCACAACAGTTGCTATGTTTGAGCCCATTGTTGAAGTTATGTCAATCCTTCTCATTGAAGGTCTTCCCCTTTTTTCCTGACCATCTACCTTTACCAAGCATGATGCATTTCTCCAGGGACTGGTCCCACTCCATAACATGACCAAAGTAGGAAAGACAAAGTCTGGCCATTCTTACTTCTAAGAAGCGTTCTGTAGGTCCTTCAAAACTCCAAACCAAACTCACTGCTGTCAAGTCAACTCATAGAAATCCCTATTGGCTTTCCAAAACTATAAATCTTTACAGAAGCAGACTGACTCATCTTTTTTCTGCAGAGCACTTGGTGAGTTTGAACCACTGACCTTTTGGTTAGCAGTCAAATGACTTAACCACTACACCAACAGAGCTCAAAAAGCATTCTATAGGTCCCTAGATGGTGCAAAGTTTGTTCTCTGATTCTAACTGAAAAGTTTGGGGTTCAAACCCACCCAGTGGTGCCTTGAAAGAAAGGCCTGGCATTCTGCTTCTATAAATATTACAGCCAAGAAATCTTACGGAGTTCTGTCCTACACTATTATGCATGAGGATACTACAAATCAGAATTGACTAGAAGGCAATGGGAACTGTAACTTGCTGGTTCTTACGTAACTTACACCATTTGATATACTATGCTTCAGTGTCATCAATCATTTTCTCACTAACGAGCCAAAGAAAAGTTAACCGTCAGTAATGGGATTACTGAAGTACACACCTACAACTACGTAAGGTGATGACTAGCCAGAAAAGGATCAAAAATGCTAGATTTGATGCCTTTTGCCTCCATAGCCCCTTTCAGCTCTCTCTGTAAGCCTTCTTAAGTGATACCAAATGCTCTATGACAGGGATTCTTAACCTAGGTCCTTGAGGACTGGAAGGGGTTTTAAAAGGAATGCACCTGCTCTGATTCCTTGACAGAAAGTTTAAGAACAAAGTTTAAGCCTTGGCTACACTTGTACAAAATAGAAATTTATAAATGCATTGTCCAGGGGAGAGGGAAAGTCAGGGAAGGTAGCCGCAGAAGCCAAGAGAAACCTGAAAGATGGGTTTTTCAAGAAAAGCAGTAGGATTCTAAGCCTTGATCTTCTGGATCATACATTCAACTCTGACCCTATCTACAAAAGGGAACTTCTTGAACCAACAGTGACAAGAAAGTCATTAATAATGAGGAGGAAAAAAAAAAAGTGACAGGGAGAGTACCTGAGCTGCCACCCATCCAATTCTGGAAAGCAGAGGGATTCCCCAGGGCTTAAGCAGGAACAGACAGCTTTACAACAGAAGGGCTACAATGAATTCCACCTGTGTTTGAAGGCATTGTCCTCTTATGTTCAGAGTAAGTAGCTGAGAATGGAGTCCCAGTCTGCAAATCAGACTCATGAGGAAGAGGTGAATCCTCCAATCCCTCAGTAGTATCAGGAAGGAAGTGGGTTCCTCCACATCCCCCAAATAAGACCAAAGTCCTAGCCCTGAAAGAGAACTATGTTTTGCAGAGAGGCTGAAGGGAAATTGAAGGGGAGAGAATGGCCCAAAAGACTGTAATAGCTAAGTTGTGATCTTCAGACCAGATTGCCCTGACCTTTTCTTTGCCAGCCAAGTGTTTTAACCACTGCGCCACCATGGCTCCTTGACCAGGTCAGAGGGAGCACTTAAAAAGGGGGAGTAAAGGACAGGAAGAGAACGAAATAATTTCATTCTAGATCTAGACTGCACATTATCTAGTATTTATATAGCCATTTGCAGTTTACAACACATGACGACATTCACTATCTCATTTAATCCTTATCACCCTGAAACGCTGGTTGTATGTTTTTCCATTTTACACATGCGGAAACTGAGGCTAGGAAGGCCAGATTATGCGATTTGCTCAAGGTCACGTGGCTCAAATCAGAGGTAGGATACATCCCAATCTTCTTTTCTCATTCTAATACCTACCACCCTGTGCATGTCCACCTTGAAAGGCTTTATGTAAACTCCTAAGGGGCAAAGTTGACGTCCCTGCCAAGACTTCACTCCCCCTTCCCCTAAAATCTGGGGCGGAGCAGCGCCCCCAGGTGCCAAGAAGGGGACCTGAGTGACGCGGAGCCTCAGACCGGGGTTTCCCAGTCCTGCAGCGGACAGGGGAGCCAGAAGCTTAAGAAGCTATGGCTTTCACACTCCGGCAATCAAGTAACGCTCCAGCCGCAGTTGCAGGCTTGGGGTTGAACGTGCGCGGGGTAGCGCTAGGTTAATTCCCTCCCGAGCAAGCCCTGGACTGGGAACCAGCGCCAGCGCCCGCTTTTTTGACTCTGCTCCCTATGCTTGCTCCTGTACCGTGGGCTTCTTCCCAGAGGTTCCCCAGTAAAGGGGTGCCTCAGAGGAGTAAGGAGAAGGGATAGAGGTTGGGAGTGTCGGAGCAGGTAGACTGTGGGGCTAAGTCTTCACCTCTGAGCCTCCGGGTCAGGGCAACCACTGACAAATCCCAGCTGGAAGTTTGGGTATCAAAGGTTTCAAACCAAGTAGCAAGTTGCCCGAAGAACGAGCAGTCCGGGGTGGGGACCTGATGTGGTAGCCGTACGGAAAGAAGGCTGAGGCGGGAGAAGGTGCCCATTCCCACGCAGCCCCTCGTGGCCCTGCGGGTAGGTGGTCGATCCGCCTCTGCAGCTCGCGGGTGCGGAGACCGCGCCGGGCGCCAAGCAGCGGGCACCGGGCACCGCGGCGCAGCGCAACCCAGCCGCTCCTCGCCGAGCTCCGCGCTCCTCCCCACCTGCCCGCCGCCTCGCCCACGCCAAGGAGACTCACAGTCCGCAGGAACTGGATTTCGTCCTCGCCTCCTTCTCCCCCTTCGGCCATGGCTCCCGAGGCGTCGGCGGTGCCCCAGCCTCCGGCGCCGCTGCCTCCCCCGGCAGCCGCTCGGCGTGCGCTGGCTGCTGCTGCGCTCTATCTCCTCCTCCTCTTTTTTCTCCTCCTTCTCTTCGTCCTCTTCCTCCCCCTCTTCCTCCTCCTCCTCTGGCTCCTGCCTCCTGGCTCAGCCTCAGCAGCGCCGAGCTAAGCCCCAACCATATACGGAGCTGGGCTAATACTCCACTGCACTGCAGAGCGCCAGCGCCAACCCAGCAGCCCGCCTACCCCTTTCGCCTCTCACCCAAGCCGAGTGCGCGGCCGCCGCGGGCCGGGAGAGCACAGCCCCCAGTGCACTGAGCGGGCGGGGGCGTCGGGGATGGCGGGTGGGGGACGGGCGCTGTGGGGCCTCCGGCTCCCACGCACCGTGCGGCTCCACACCTCACCGCACACTCACAGGAGGCGCACGCCCAGCAGCGATGCAAGGAGGCCCCTTACCCTGCTCGAATTCACAATAGCCAATTGCTTTGCTCCAGCCCACCGAGACTGAGCAGCAAGCCCCCTTGTTTTACTTACCTTGTCCACGTGCGTGTGTTACTCATTAGGACTCAAAAGCCTTTCTCGGACCTGAAAGCCTTGTTCTGACCCCCGGCCTCGGAAAACTGTGCGGGATATGCTCAGTTCTTTCGGGGCGGGTGGGAGGGAACAGTGCAGTGAGGGTTAACTGTCCGTTCATAAGTTTGCAACTTCCTGATTAGCCCTTTCCCCTTTCAAGTAGTACAATTTACCAAACCCTTCGATTGCCTACCGTTGCAGTAACTTCCCTCTGCACCCCAGAGAACTTCGGGAGCTCCCCCACTCTATGCTCAATTCGGTGGTAAGGTGGTGCCAGAATCTTTCCTTTCTGCCTACCTCTCACCCCTTAAACTTATTCTGCATCTTAGAGTGCCAGCCCTGTGGGTTCTAAAAGGAGGAAAAGGAGCTTACACAGAGGGAAACTCCTCATCCCTTTCCAGGTCCTCAGGCTGCTGACTTGGTGGGCCATTGGATTGGTCCTCTCCAGGTTGAGGATTATAGGGTGCCCCCTTCTGTCTGCCGGCCAGGAAAGGCTAGGTCAAGAGTATTCCAGAGAAGGGGCACCAGGAGGAGATGTAAATCTAGGCTGGAGAACGTGTGTGGGAAGTATTCTGGACTAATGGTGACTGAGGACACTGAAAACCCCAACCATTGTCACAGCTTCAAATAAGACTTCTTTGTGGACAACCTCCAACTCTTGATTCTGCCTTAATACTTTCCTAGGCTCCAGCCCCATATTGTGTGCTGGACATTGGAAATGCTAAGAAAAAGTGTTTTTTTCTTACATTATTCCAAAACTGCCTCTCTATAGAGACTGAAGAAGAATTGATGAATTTGAATTGTGATATTGGCAAAGCATATTGAAAATACCATGGACTGCCAGAAAAGCGAATAAATCTGTCTTGGAAGAAGTACAGACAGAATGCTCTTTAGAAGTGAGAGTGGCCATACTTCTCATGGACTTTGGTAATGTTGTCAAAGGGGACCAGTCCTTGGAGAAGGATATCATGCTTGGTAAAGTGGAGGGTAAGCAAAAATGGGGAAGAACCTCAACAAGATGGATTGACACAGTGGCTGCAATGATGGGCTCAAGCATAGCAAAGATTGTGAGGATGGTACGGACTGGGAAGTATTTTGTGCTGTTGTACATAGGGTTGCTGAGAGTCAGAGCTGACTCAATGGCAACAACAACATAATTAAGTCTGCAGAGTCCCTGGGTGGTGCAAACAGTTAAGATTTTGGCTGCTAACCAAGAGGTTGGAGATTTCTAATTCATTCATAGGTGCCTCACCAGAAAGGCCTGGCGATGCACTGAAAAATCAGCCATTGAAAACCCTGTGGCATACAGTTCTACTGTGACACATATGGGATTGCCATTAGTCAGGGTTGACTGGACAGCAACTGGTTGGCACTGGTTTGTAGAACCTGCACCTTGGCCCTAGTGCTGCTTTCTGAAGCTCACCTGAAACCACTTTGCACATTGTGACCCTTCAAATACGGGAAGGCACCTGTCATGCTCACCTCTGCCACTCGCCCTCCACTCTTCACTTCTGGCTAGATTTCTCTTTCCCCCACCGTTCCTTGTACAACTTTGTTTTCAGAGCCCCCATCATCTTTGACAGCCTTGTTTATAAGCATCCCAGTTTGTCTTATTCCTCTTAAATTATAGTGCCTTCCTGCCTTTTTTTGGGCAGTCTTTCCACACAGCCTAATTCTGAGTTGACTTTTAAGGTAGTCCTGATGACACTTGTGTGTTTACATTTAACCAGAATTTCTAGGGTTTTCTTTTTCCTCCACATGGACTGCTATAGACAAGACTTCCTCATTGTGAATATATATATGTATAATTTTAAAGTCCAACAAAATCTGAAGCTGATTGTTGCAATAAAATTCATGTATTTATTTTTTACCTAGGCATATTCTTGAATGAAGTACTAGTCCTGAGAATTTTCACATATAACAGGGCCTCTTGTACATGTTTTGCTGGCAAGGTTGACATAGTTTTAAGATATTAATAAAAATGTCTATGCTCACGTAGTTCAATATATTATTGATTATGCTTTATTATTCATGGTGGCCAGTTACCCAAGTTGTGTTAATGAGGCCACAGTTGTGGATTCAATACCAGAAAGGCCAGTTAGCTTCACTCTGTTTGCTGGCCAAAGACCCTCGACTCTTCACTCTGGCTAAGATCCTGAGATACCCATGCTCATTTCGCCATAGCAGAGGTGGAGCCAAACCTGGTGACTAAGTAGGATCTACCAGGTTCAGGAGCACAGAAGGTAAGAGGGCATACTTGATAAAGATAGCCTTCACCCACATTACTACAAGATACATTAAACTTTACACAACACTGAATCTTCATAATCATTTCAGTCTTGCCTCCTAAATACAAGAATCATACATTTGCTGGAAATGCATTTCTCCGTTTAATTGTACTCATGGCTTTGGTCTGCTTTGACTCATGTTCCACACAGGGAAAGTATACTATACAATGAGGAAAGAACTATAGAGTTGAGGGAGCTGACCTGTTAGCCCCCATCTTTTTATATCTCTCTCCATATACGTAAGTACTATCCATATATAGACTGAAGATTTAGTTATTTTCAGTTTGTTGTTGTTGTTGTCGTGTGCCGTCAAGTCGGCCCCGACTCATAGTGACCCCTCCTTGGGTTTCTGAGGCAGTATCACTACGGAAGTAGGATTGCCCAACCTTCCTTCCGAGGAGTGGCTGGTGGGTTTGAACCGCTAGCCTTCTGGTTAGCAGTCAAGTGCTTTAGCCACTATGCTACCAGAGCAAAAGAAAAAAAAAATACACCTTACTGTATGTACTCTTTGTTCAGGTGTTTAAATTGTGATGCTCTTTTGTTGATGACAGGACAAGAAGGCATTGTCACCAATTAAGCCTATGAACAGAAATAACTCCTAAAAGTATACACACTTTTAATTTGGTGCCAATACAAAATATGGTACACACATTTTAAAGAAGCCTTTTTTAAAATGTTAGGAAATGAATGTTGTTTTCTTCCAAGATCTTTGCAATAAGCTACTAAGCTGATTGTATACCTTTAGTCCAAAGAACTAAAAGACATGCCAAAAAGCCTTGACTAAAATTCTGTTCTTCATTAGATAGTATACAGGTACAGGGAGAATATTTTTCTTTTTCTGATTATATCTGCTTCATATCTCTCATAAAAGTCACAGACATTGCAACTGCTTAATATGGGCAAAGATCCAAAGTTACCAGTATCTTCTGCAGTTGAACACATGGAAGTGTCTTTTTTTTTTTCCTTATACCTTAAGACTTTGACATTATAAGATCAAAGTTAACATGCTAACTCTGGAGAAAAGCTCCTGAAATTGAACCATCAAAGAGGAGGCTCTCCCTTAAGGGGTTTGTGGCAACCTCTGAATCTCAACCAAGCTTGAGATAAACTGGCTACACCTGCAAAAGCCTGGGCGGAGACTCTTCTCACCATGTGCCGTCCATTGAGCTGATGATCTCAAGGAGTCTCCAGCTGGAACAATTTGTTAGAGCAATAGATGAAGCCACTGGCAGTATCATAGCTCATTTACATTTGCCTACAGGTTAGCCTTTCTTTAACCCACAACTTTTACTCTGGCTACTGTGGAGCATAGGAGCTCTGGTAGTATAGTGCCTAAGGCACTTGACTGCTAACCAGAAGGCTGGCAGTTCAAACCCACCAGCCACTCCTCGAAAGGAAGGTTGGGCAATCTACTTCCGTAGTGATACTGCCTCGGCAACCCAAGGAGGGGTCACTATGAGTTGGGTCTGACTCGACGGCACTTAACAACAACTCATGCAAGCTAATGGGTGAACACCAATACTGCTTTTTGATGTTTGTTTCCCAGGGAGTTTTGTTCTGAACTGTACTATGTTCACATCTTTCATGAGAAATGTATTCTGTTGGTATGGCACACTGAAGTTTATAACTTCTTCAGGAAGGCAGAATTGTCAGGGCTCCCCCTTCTAGGTCTCCCTCCAGGGCTTTGTAAGATTGAGATCTAGCCTTTTATGAAGCTCCACTTAATCAGATAAGTCTCACCTACACTAAACTCAATGCCTTTGAGTTCTCATTTCTGCATTTTAATTCTTCCTGTAGTTCAGTGGCACAGATTTATCGAAGTTGTTGGCAGCCACGATTTGCTCTGAATTGCTACAGTTTTAATAGTTTCTACCAAAATAGGTGGGGACACAGTGGGAAGGGACGAATGGAGTTCCATGCTATTTATTTCTGGTAACAGAATAAGACCCACATTTCGGTATATAAGAATGGAGGCAAATGCCTTTTTTTCTTGTTCTGGGGTGACTATTCTATATCCAACCCTTGGACTCAATTTGCCTTCACAGTGTATTTCGAGAAGATCTCATTTGCAGCATCTCTGATGATATATAATTCAAGGAACTTAACAAAACAAGTCTTTCTCTCCACAACTATAAGGATGTACAATTTTCCATTGACGTTCAGGGCTCCACTGTCCTGGGATGAGAACCCTGATTTGAACTGCCTTCATAATACATGCAGTCCTTGCTTCTGACAACATTTATGGCAGAATGTTTCTAGACTCTAAGGGTCAGGGAGACTTGCAGTGCTTCTGAGTGACTTCCGCTGCTTGCATCTGAGGTTGAAGTAAAACTCAGAGAATTTAAACTCTACCTACCACATTTGTACCTTATTATACAATCCAGAATTGAAGAGGAAATAAGCACTCTAGTCCAGAAAATATACAGACCATAAACATTTAGAGAAAATACTCATCAGTATCATGGGGTTGGCAGTTTCTATGTTGCCATTGACACACATTATAAATCCAACTAGTCAGGGACATTACCCACTGCCATTGAGTTAATTCTGACTCATGGTGATCCCCACTGGGTTTCTGAGGCAGTAAGTCTTTATGAAAGTAGATTGCCCTGTCTTTCTTCCATGGAATGGCTGGTGGGTCTAAACTATCAACCTTCTGGTTAGCAGTCAAATGCCTTAGGCAATGCATCATTGTATTATAAGAGAAAGATTATTTTATTTTTGAAAAAAATTTTATTGTGATTTGGGTGAAAGTTTACAGAGCAAATTCATTTTCCATACAGCAGTTCACATACACTTTGTCTCATGACATTGACTACAATATCCTAAATGCAACAGATCTCTTCTCACTTCTTCCCTGGGTCCTTCCCTCCATGCACTCCTGCCCCCTAAGCTGTCTCCCTCTGCATACACAGCCCTTCTATTCTCCCATGATTGATCTCTCCAAGGAGTGTATCTACTGTAAATGTTCAGCTGTAAATGTTCAGCTCATATGCCTGTCTATTTTTTGCTGGAAGCCACAGAACTGGGTTCAGTTACAGACCTGAAGGGCTGCTAGGGGCTGTAGTCTTAGGGGTTACACCAGGTTCCATCAGACCAGCAAACCTGCCCCCCCCCTTTTTTAAATTTTGAGTTTTGTTCCACATTATTCTCCCACTCTATCCAGATCTCCTGCATAGATCCCACTCTGAGTGGTTGACAGTGGTAGCTGGGCACCATCTTGTTGTTCTGGACTTACAGTCATGTAGGCTGAGGATTGCATGGTGTACCAGTCCCAAGAGAAAGGTTATTTTAATATAAAAAATGGAATGGACAAATCTCAGAATTAAAATAATACATTTGACTTTATGAATAACTCACAACATAATATCACTCTCTCTTACTCACTCAATTTTTCTTTCCTTCCTTTGCTGCAAAGGAGATGAAAACATGATCAGAGACCAACACTGATTGGTCTAAGGTGAAGAAGCTGAGGCTTCCTAAGGTGAATTGAATTGATGAAAGTCGGGACTAAAGCCCAGATCTCCTGGCTCCTCATCTAATATTTATTTTCCCTGCCTTTGTTGTAATTGAATTCATAATAATGGTACAGCAAGATCTTGGAGTGTCTTCTTAATCATCAAATAAAATTATTTTATCTTCTATATGGCATAGTGCCTAAGGCATTTGACTGTTAACCAGAAGGCTGGTGGTTCAAACCCATCAGCCACTCCTCAGAAGGAAGATTGGACAATCTATTTCTGTAGAGATACCATCTCAGAAATCCAAGGTGGGATTCTATGGTCAGTGAGGTTTTGTTTTTGTTGTTGTTGTTGTTTTTGTTTATACAGTTGAAACGTTAGGTGAATTTTCTGTGGTTCAATTCTTTAAAACTCAGTAATGCATGTATGTGAATTCTGTAGTGACTAGCCAGAGTGCCTGTTCTCTATAGGATTATTTACCATCCTTTAAAACCAGTAACAACCGAGTTGAAAATTTTAAGATTTTTTAATGTTAAAGATTCTTCACTTAAAGACTTATTACACATTAAAACAGTGTGTTGTGGAGATTTGGGGATTGGTTAAACCCATATGTTGGGGTGGTTCTCAAAAAGCCCTTCACAAAATCAAATGGTTATTAATTTTCAAAACTGCATGATTTACACTGCACTTTTCATATATTCCATACCGTTTCTCTTCTTGGTTTGTACCTCAACATTGTATTCTATGCCTCAAAGTTTAGGAGAGACATCTTAAGCACTACATTTTAATTTTGTTTCTTGTTCTCCTTGATGCTTTAAGTATTTGGCCCTATGGATTAGTTACTATTTCTTAAAGCTACTGCTCCTTCTTGGCCATGACCCCAGGTCATAGCACTAAACTCCTTTCCTTATACTTCTCTGATTCTTCCTTTTCTGTGTCCTTTGCTGACTTCTCTTCATCATCTTGATGTCAGAAATGGGCATCCCTGGGAGTACAACCTTGAACTTCTTTTATCCTCTGTAAACTCAAATCTTATCTTCAATTACTTCAGTCACCACCACCTTGTCCTCATCTTTATCACCAGCTCTTCCAATTCCAAACTCACTTTTCTAACTAGTGCTAAATATTTCCTATTGTGTGTATCATCATTTCTTCAAATGCAACAAAGAATTTATCCTTTAAGTAAGAGCCCTTTCCACTAATTCTCCTTTTCCATACCAACTGGCGCCTCTCTGCTCCCAACATCTCTGTTAATGGTACTATTCTCCTTAGAGAAACAATGGCTAGAACCAAGGTTCTAACTCCTCTTGTGACTCTGGCAGAGGAGACTGCAGAACACTAGTTCTTCTCCATGTGCCCCCCCCCCTTACTGCTCTGCATTCACAAATGAGTTTGGTGTCGAAGAAACAAAACTAACTCCTCCAGGAAGAGTCTTCTTCAACAACTAACCAAATTCATCTAGAATTGAAACATTTAAAAGCAAAGGCAAGATCCAGAAGATAATGAATGAAAATAAGCTTTATTAGCAGATTTTAAAGTCCATAGTGAAAAGATACCTTGCCCATTGGATAAGAATCATAGCTTCCTCCATGAGTTGTTGGCAAATCTCATTTTCTCTCATTATCTTCTGAATTTTGCCTTTGCTTTTAAATGTTTTAAATCTAGATGAGTGTGGTCAGCTGTTTGAAGAAGATTCTTTGTTAGAGGAATTAGTTCTGTTTCTTACACATCAAACTCAGGTTGAATCTTGGCGCCAACACTTACTAGCTTTATGAACTTAGATAAGATACTTAGCCCCTTCTTGTCTCAATTCCCTTATTTGTAAAATGAAAATAAAATAAAAGTTTCTAATACAGTGATTGAAGAATTAAAGGAGTCAGTATCTAGGAAACTTTTAGAACAGTGAGTGGTAATGAACAAAAGCTGGCTTAATTCTGGTTTCCCCAGGAGCAAACCCTGAGACAAGGATTTTGAAGGTAGTCCCAGGAAATACCAGTACAAAAATGAAGAAATGAGATTGGAAAGGGAAGGAAGCCAGTAAAGGATAAGTTATCAAGCCAGTGACCACTGTGAGTAAGTGGAGCCTAATCTCACCAAGGAACTCTGGGAGTCATGAGGATACCACCTCAGAATCATCCATCAGAACAGCAAAGAAACTGGGGTACTTTTGCATTAACTCCCATCAGTCAATGATTGAAGTCTGCTCCGAGGCATGTTAATTCTCTAGCACTTCCAACATGCTCCATCTATATAGGAAAGCCCTCAGGCAGTTGGAAATTGAACTGGCAAGTACCCTAGGGTGATAGGCGTATGCAGAGAAGATGGTAACAAGGTCTACTACCCAAAGCAAAAAGCAAACTCCATGATATGGAGTTGATTCCAACTCATAGCAACCCTATAAGGCTGAGTAGAGCTGCCCCACAGAGTTTCTAAGGCTATAAATCTTCTCTGAAGCAAACAGCCTCATCCTTCTCCCATGGAGGGACTGGTGGGTTTGAATTGCAGAACTTTTAGTTGGCAGCCAAGCACTTTAACCACTGCACCACCAGGGTTCCTTAGGGCTACCACCAAACCAAAAACCAAACTCACTCCCATAGAGTAAATTCCAATTTGTAGTGACCCCATGGTGGGTCCAAAGCTGTAAATCTTTACAGAAGCAGACAGCCTCATTTTTCTTCCATGGAGCAGCTGGCAGTTCTGAACTCTAACCTTTTAGTTAGCAGCCAAATCCCTTTAACTATTGCACTACCAGAGCTCCTAGGTCTACCACAGTACTAAATAAACATGCTATCATCATTCATTATCCCCACTGATGTCCCAATGCAGAACAGATGAAAGCAGAGCTATAATGGAGGAAGCTGGTGGGAGAGAGTGGGATTGGTGAGCCTGGGATTTGTCACTGGAGCCCAGTTCTCCCATTTCAGTGACATCTCTGAGACATATCTACAGAAATGTGGGGATCCATAGAACAACTTATAGAGTGCAGTTCATGGCACCTACAACTGTGAGTGATTCAAAGAAATTAACAAATCTACTTCCTGCCCTCAAGGAAGTGTGACTTAGTTTCAGAAACAAAATATAAACATATTAAGGTAAAGTAAGAACAAAGGAAGTCAAGACTTACTAAGTATCAAGTGAGTGGAGCAGACAAGAAGCATACCAGTTATTAGAGGGGGTGATACTGACCCTGGCTGGAGTGGTCTGATTGGACTCCATTAAGTACAATTATTGGGAATGGCAATATATGGATTGGGCCCAAGAGCTCCCCTAACCCAGACACTGGCTTTCAACTTTGAAGGCCTGCGGGCTAGAACTGTGTTTAACACAATCGGTCAATTATGCTGGCATATGCAAAATTCTTTATGATCATGATGCAATTCTTTTAAAACCATGATTCCCAGAGGTAGATCCAGCTTTCATCATCTCTCTCTAACTCTCCAATAACCTACTATATTAAACATCATCTCTCATGTCATAATAATAATTATCAACAGCCCAGTCAGGTAAATTTGCTTATTTGTTTTTAACCTTCGTTTTAAAGATGAAGAGGCTGAAAGTTAGGTTAAGACATCTCCCCAAAGGAGTATGCCCATGAACATGTATAGGGTTGGCAAATGATGTTTCTATATGCGTATTTGTAGGTGCTGTAAGAATGTCTGGGTTCATAATAGAGCTGTCAAGGGGCAAGGTTGTGGTTGGTGCCTTCTTAGCCACAGCCAGATACCCTGAGGGAGTGAGTAGTTTGACCTGTAAGCTCAGGACCATGGTCTCAGGAAACAAGAAGCTCAATTGGCATAACATACTACACAAAAATATTGTGCGACGTCCTACTTTGCTTAGTAGCAACTGGGGTCTTAAAAGCTTGCAAGCAGCTATCTAGATGGAATGATGCTTCACTCCTCATCCACAGCAAAGAAGAATGAAGAAAACCAAATATGCATGGAAACAATTACTCCAAGGTACTAGTAGACCATGTGATTCTCAGTCTATATGACCATGAGACCAGAAGAACTAGATGGTACCCAGCTACCACTGTCAGCCACTCAGAGGGAGATCAGTGCAGGATATCCTGGATAGAGTGGGAGAACAATGTGGAACAAAACTCAAAGTCATTAAAAAAAAAAAAAAAACAGGTTTGCTGGTCTGATAGAGCCTGGTGAGACCCCCTGAGACTATGGCCCCTAGTTACCCTTCAGGTCTGGAACTGAACTCACTGTTGTGGCTTCCAGCCAAACAATAGACAGACATATGGGGTAAACACTTACATCAGGTAGTACACTCCTTGGAGTGATCAATTGTGGAAGAACAGAATGGCAGTGTTTGCATAAGGAGATAGTTGGGGGAGAGGAGGAGTGCATGGGAGGGAAGGACACAGGGAAGAGGTAACTAAGGGGAGGAAGTGGGAATAGAGCTGTTACACTGCAGGGAATTGCAGTCAATGTCATGAAACAGAATGTGTATGAACTGCAATATGGAAAATAAATTTGCTCTGTAAACTTTCATACAAATCACAATTTTTTTTTCAAAAAAAAGAAATCTCCCAAAAGTTTCATGGCTAAACTGGGACTTGAAGGCAATTCTATATGATTTCAAAACCAGAACAGATCACTATATGTGTGTGTGTGTTGTAAATCCATATGTGTGTGTGTGTGTGTGTATGTGTGTGTGTGTGTAAAATAAACCTCACTGCCATTGAGTCGGATCCAAATCATAGCGACCCCTCCTTGGGTTTCCAAAGTGGTATCACTATGGAAGTAAATTGCCCAACCTTCCTTCCAAGGTGTGGCTGGTGGATTTGAACCTCCAGCCTTCTGATTAGCAGTCAAATACCTTAGGCACTATGCTGCCAGAGCTCCCATATAGATAGATAAATAGATGAGTAGGTAGATAGGTAGGTAGAAAGATAGATAGATGATTTGGGTGAAAGTTTACAGAGCAAATTAGTTTTTCATTCAGCAATTCATACACATTTCATTTTGTGACATTCATTGCGTCCCCACAATATAATAGCACTCTACTCACTTCTTCCCTGTATGAACATTTCCCTTCATCCTTCTTTCCTGTATTTGATGCCTCGGGTTCTAAGAAAAAGAAGTAAAGGAACTCTTCTAATTAAATTTGAGGTGGTCAGATTAGACCCTGAAAATTAATCTAAAGCACTTGTTTATTTAGTCTGCCTTGGTATCAACACAGCTAGAGGGGCTATTTCCAAGACTACATCTATCCCAGCAGCTACTGCAAGTTTATGGAAAACAGATTGGGAAGGGACAAGAGATAATGGATTGGAATTCTCTTGAGTGACAGCTTCTTTGCCTGGGTCAACAGATGGTGCATTTGTGGTGTTCTCAGATCTCTAGGAGTGGAAGAATTCCTTGAGATCTGAGTTCAGCCCCATTTCTGCAAAATGGCAAGACTCATTCAGCTAGTACTTAGCATTCCATCTGTTACCTTTTGACAGTTTTTCCCTTTTAATCCAGGGTACTCAACACCTGAAGCTTTCTTTCATTATAACAGGTATACTATAGATACCACTTATTTAAGCATTTCTTCCTTAGAGAAATAGAATAAAAGCTTACAAAAGTAGAAGGAGTAAAACATTAGCATTGACTTATAGATAAGGAGAGGGAGACAAGCTGTAATAACTCTTTAATGCGGCCCTTCCCTTTTGCAGACACCCCCAGACGAGAAAGGTTGTGCAAGATTCTGGAGCTGATCTGAGGCAGGCAGATGCAGGATCAGCTCAGTGTTTCACTCTAGTGGAGGCTTTCCAATTCCTGTAGCCAGAGGCTGTCTCCATTTCTACAGCAGGTAGCTCCATGATTGGGGCACTGAAAATCCTTGGGTAAAATCACATGATGAAATGGATCAAATATGAGAAGAGGTCTGTGGAGGATGCTTCCTAAATACTTCTAAATCTTTTTGGATATTCCAGGCTTATTGAGACACTGGGCTTTCTTGGGCCACTTATGTACAGAACATGCCATGCCAAGTTTAGAACTGCACAAAGCTGGTGGTATCTTAGGAAGCTAATGTTGAAAAGTTAGGGCTAACTCCCCAAAGGACAATATTTCATCTCAGTGGCCTAGTGGTGGTATTGTGCTATTCTCCAGGAGTATATGCAACATGACATCTTTCCCTGACCTTTTAATGATGATAATTTTTAAAAAGTATAATAGTAAGCTAACATTTATTGTGCATTTACCTTGTCTTGTTCACTGCTCTGATTTTTTACATATATTAAAATCATTTAGTCCTACAGTATAGCCCTATATGGTCACTATTGCTATTATCCACCTTTTACAAATGAATTAACTAAGTCATAGAATTCAAGTTATTTGCCCAAGATGATAGAGCTAATAAGCGGTGGGATTTAAATATAGGAAATCTGTATTGACTATTTATTGCTGTATAATAAATTACCCCAAAACTTAGTAAATTAAAACAACATTTATCATCTCACAGTTTCTGTGGGTGAAAAATGCATGTGCAGCTTAGCTAGCGGCCCAGGATGGTCATCTCAACGTTCGACTTAGCAAAGATCTACTTCTTTTTCTTTTTCAGCAATGATCTATCTCTAAGCTCACTTACATGTTTATTGGCAGGATTCAGTGGCTTGTGGGTTGTTGAACTGAGGTCCTCACCTTTTCTCTGGCTGTTGAGATTGCCCTCAGTTCTTGTCATATGGACCTCTCTATAGGGGACCTCAGAGCTCTGGTGGTGTAGTGCCTAAGGTACTTGACTGCTATCCAGAAGGCTGGTGGTTCAAACCCATCAGCCACTCCTTGGAAGGAAGGTTGGGCAATCTACTTCCACAGTGATACCACCTCAGAAATCCAAGGAGGGGTCTCTATGAGTCGGGTCCAACTGCATGGCACATAACAATAACATCAACATAGGGGAGTTCACAGCATGACAGCTTGCTTCATTAGAACAAGAAGAGGGAAGACTGGAAGAGAGAGAGAGAGAGCTGGCAAGATGGAAGTCACTGATTTTATAATCTAATCTCAGAAGTAGAAGAAATAACATCCCATCACTTTAGAAGAGAGTCACTAGGTTCAGCCTTCACTCAAGGTATATGTGAATACCAGGATGCAGGACTCAGTTGGGGGCCATTTTGAGGCTACCTACTATGCCATCTCATTGCAGAGTTTAAAATTTTTACCAAGAGAAGAGAGGGGTCACACATTTTCCCTAAGATCAAATTTGTAAGAATCAATGAGTATGGGATGAGGAATTTCTGGCCCAGAGGCAAACTCCAGTTGGATCTAAAGGTAGTAAGTTTCAGATCACTGAGCCTCAAGATAGGCTACCTGGCAAACTGATAGTTCTACCATTCAGCTGTAAGAATTAGGAAATGAAGACTTATGAATAAAGATCATTCCTCTAGGTTCCAGTAAGATGGCAGGATAGGTAGAAAGACTGCATAGACCCTGTTCAACAAAGAAAAGGGGAACCAATTAACACAGACACAGAAGATAATCCAGACCCCTGAGCTTTGAAGGGAAGGACATAGAAGTGGACTAAACTCCAACAAGTAGAAGAATTTGCATGAAAACACCAAAAGAGAAGACAAAAGGAGCTGTGGTCCAGCCCCAACCCTGACAGCACAGACAGCTTGGATATTGCCAAATGGTAGTAGGACTTAAGAATTAACCTAAAAATCAGCCCTGCTAGGCAAGGACTGCATGGAGGACTACTCTAGTGGCTGGGGAATAAAAGGAGAAGCAGTTAAGAAGACGGTGGGCTGAGATGTGGACTTTTGCTTGTCTGGATGGTGCAGCCATTTTGAATGTTTACAAGCAGTTTGACTATTTTGGATATTTAAAGTGACAACATTCTCCCAGATTCCAGGAACTTAAGAGTAGGTTCCACTTACCAGCAAGGAAATACCAGATGCCAAAGACTGTAAAGGTGTGATATTCCCCTTGTTACTCTTAAACCCCACACCCTCTTGGTGAATGGAAGTGCAACCATCCCTCACTCCCACCCACTTTCTAGGCCAGCAGAAACTCCAGCCCAGTCTGTGTCGTTGGATGGAGGAGCCTGGGTGCCCTGTCCCGCCTGGTCCCAATTTTTTTTTCTTTTTTTTTTTTTAGTTTGGTTTTGCTGTTTTAAAAGTACTATTACTTTTGTCATTTATTATCGTTATTCTTTATTCTTCCCTTCCCAGGTAATAGTTTTCAGATTTTTCTCTTTTTCCTGTTCCAGGTTCCAATTTTTTTTCTTTCTCATGGTTAACCCCATACCTTGTTTTTCTTTTTGTGTTTTTCCCATTTTTTCCTTCATTATTCCCCTACTCTACCTTTTTTCTCTTACTGCCCTCTCCCTAGATATTGGGGCTTTTTTTTTTTCTTTCACTTTTTGCTTTTTTTGGTTATTATTCCTATGTGATTACATGGAGTATTTTTTGTTCATTTGCTTTTACTTTTTTGATGGCTATTCAATTGTTATTTTTGTCTAACTGAATGGGAGGCAGCAACAGTCCCCATACGACACAACTACATCCAACCCTCCTGCAGCTTTACTTACTGAGTGAGAGCCACCACTATGTTCTCCACCAACTGTCCAACAATAAACAACCACCAAGAAGAGCCTGACTCACCCTTAGCTACTCTTTGCAAACAGTTAACAGAGATTTAATAAAACAACATCACAATGTCTCGGAGACAACAGAACATCACAGTCCACACAAAGAAGCAAGATAAAGCAGGAGAAACAAGGGGCCAGGATATAGACCCAAAACACATCCTTGAGGAAGATGAAGCATTGGAATTCCCTGATAAGGAATTCAAAAGAATTATATTTAGGTATCTTCAAAGGATTGAGAGACAGACCAAAGAAAACACAGAAAAAAAACCCTAGAAGAATTTTGGAAGAAAATACAAGAACAAAATGACAAAATAAATGAAAAATTAGAAATGATCCTAAATCTACAGATAGAAATACAGAAGATTAATACTAATTTGTCAGAAATAGATAACACACTGAAAGGGCAAAGGAGTAGAATTGATGCAATGGAAGACAGAATTAATGAGATTGAAGAAAAATACCTGAATACTTCTTTGGAAAGAGGTCAGTCAGAAAAAAGATCAAAACAAAATGAAGAAAGCCTGAGGTTCATGTGGGATACCATCAAAAAGAATAATCTATGTGTCATTGGAATTCCAGAACAGCAAGAGAAAAATAAAACCATTGAGAAAATTGTCCAAGATTTGTTGGAAGAGAACTTCCCTGATATGATGAAAGATGAGAATATACCCTTTCAGGAAGTCCAACGAACCCCAAATAGGATAGACCCCAAAAGAAAATCACCAAGACATCACCATCAAACTCATCAAAACCAAAGACAAAGAAAGAATCCTGAAAACAGCATGGTAAAAACAAAAAGTTACTTACAAAGGACAACCAGTAAGAATAAGCCCCAATTTCTCAGCAGAAATCATGCAAGCGAGAAGGCAACAGGTTGGTATATATAAAACCCTGAAAGAGAAAAATTTTCAACCAAGAATTATATACCTGGCAAAATTGTCCCTCAAAAAAATGGTGAAATTGAGAGATTTCCAGATAAGCAGAAACTAAGGCAATTTGTTAAAACCAGACCAACATTACTAGAGATATTAAAGGGAGTCATTTGAACAGAGAACCAAAAATAGCAAACGACAATCAACTATTAATATACAAGATGGCATAACCCAAAAACCACAACTTTAAACATATCCAAAGTAAAATAAGCTTGCAAGATTGTAAACAGGGAACCAGAGACATCAATTGGCAAATGAGGAAACTACAAACCAAAAAGAGGGAAAATACTGTGTAGTTACAGAATTTCTAAACGGTGATGAAGTCAAGAGAGTTGTAAGATAGACTAGACTGTTCTAAACTTGAGGAGAAAATTATAAATAACAGGGTTACCTCAAAGTAAAATGATAAACCTTTACATCACAATAAAGAAGACAAGCACAAATATTTAGCAAATACTAAAACAACAGCAACAAAGGAAATGATAACACGATTCATAAACACAATGAATGTTATGTTTATGAATCATGTTATCAGCACAGAAAATAATACAGAACAAAGAAACCAGGAACACCATGAAAAAACACATAACAAAATGACAGCAACAAATTTATACTTGTCAATAATGACACTGAATGTTAATGGATTAAATGCACCACTCAAGAGACGGAGAGTTGCCAACTGGATAAGAAAACAAAACCCATCAATATGCTGTCTACCAGAGACACACCTTAGAGACAAAGATAAAAATAAACTAAAAATCAAAGATTGGAAAAAGATATATCAAGCAAATGGCAACTGTAAAAGAGCAGGAGTGACAATATTAATTTCTGATCAAATTGACTTTAAGACAAAAACCACCATACATGACAAAGAAGGAAATTATACAATGATTAAAGGATCAATTGAACAAGAAGATATAACCATAATAAATATCTATGGACCCAATGAAAGAGCCCCAAAATACATAAATCAAACTTTTAAAGAGTTGAAAAGGCAAATAGATGAGTCTATAGTCATAGTAGCAGACTTTTAATACATTACTTTCAATGAAAGATAGAACATATGGAAAGAAACTCAACAAAGATGCAGAAGGGCTAAACAATACAATCCACCAACTTGACCTTATAGACATCTACAGAGCACTTCACCCAACATCAGCACAAAATACATTCTTCTCCAGTACACATAGAGCATTTTCCATGATAGACCATATGTTAGGCCACAAAGCAAGCCTTTATAAATTTAAAAACATTGAAATACTGCAAAGCATCTTCTCAGATCATAATGCTATCAAATTAGAAATCAACAATAGGAAGATCAATGGAAAAAGAGTAAACACATGGAAACTGAAC
>NW_006921655.1:10924897-10937071 GCF_000298275.1 Orycteropus afer afer | reverse complement strand
TTTTAGGGAGGAAGAAATTAATCAACCAGATGCACAATAAAGCCAGATGTGATGGTGTTTTATGTTTCAACTTGGCCATGCTATTGTGTCCAGTTACTCAATCAAACATTAACATAAGTGTGTTGCTTTGGAGCTATTTTACAGATGTGATTAACATCTACAATAATCTACAGTATATTTTTTATATATGGAGATTATCCTGGATTATTTGGGTTGTCCTGATCTAATCACTTGAGAGAATTTAACAATAGAATTAAGGTTTTCCAGAAGAAGAAGAAATTCCACCTGTGGATTACAATATTGGCTCCTGCTGAAGAGTTTCCAGACTGCCATTCTTAATGTCCTGTTCTACAATTTTAGCCCCCACAATCCTGTAAACCTCCACAATACTGTAAGCCTCCAAAATCATGTAAGCCAATTCCCTGAAATAAATTTAATATATGCATATCTACTGATTTTGTTTCTCTAGTGGAACCTTGACTGACATAGGTGGGAAGGTCCACTAGTTCTGATTTTAATCTTTATGGTGGTTGGAAGACAAATACATATTTTCATTTTAAAAGAGAAGTTGAATAACTCAAAGAAATGACTTTTCAGAGGCAGTTTTTTTCCCCTATGAGAATTCCAAATATCTCTCAAGTTATGGTGTACAGGATAACTCCACTTTGGCCTGAAATACAGTCTTTGATTTTTTCTGCCACTGTCCTCTGTCCAGTCAAAAATTACTAGTCTTGTTTTCCATTCTCTCAGAGAACTACTGCTAATAAATTGTCCTATTTTTCTTATTCATATTTATGTAGCCAAATCTAGGTCTTGCACATTTACACCATTTAATTCAAGTTTATTTAAAAGATGATGGATACATTTGCAATGTAATCAGAGCTTTCAATGTCTTATCTCAAAGATAAGACTAATAACCAGTACACCAAGAGGGACCAGTGAAAGGGAGATACTTCAGAGGTAGGAAGACCTCTTCACGCTTCTCAAATCCTACCATTCAGGTAGCTGCCTGAATGGCCACCCATAGTCATACAACATTTCTGTATTTGTACCAATACCTGGTCATAGAATGATATTAAGTCATGCAAGGCTGCATACAGACCATTGGTGTCAAAGTATAGCCTGAGGACCTCTAGGGTACCACCTTTCAGGGAATCTGCTAGGACTGACTTTTCCAATTACGTATCTGTGTGAGGCTGGATTTTCTTTATATACATAAAACAACATATCACAACAGACTGGATGAAGAAGTAGATATGAGAATATAGCTTATTAAGTCATTTATTAAAGAGACTTGAAAAAATGCCATTTTTCGCTTTATCGATTGTGGAAAAATATAGTTATTTTCAGAAAAATATGTTACATGCAATGAGTTTATTATTTTTATTTTAAATTAATTAATAAAAACTTTAAAAATTGTATCTCTTTTTGGATCAAAGACTTAAATGTAAAACTGAAAGCAATAAAATTTCTTAAGGAAAAAATATGGGCAAATTTAGGGGCCCTAATTGATGGCATGGGCAATCCTACTTCCGTAGTGATACTGCCTCGGAAACCCAAGGAGGGGTCGCTATGAGTCAGGGCTGACTCGACGGCACATAACAACAACAACAACAACAAATTGATGGCATCAATAGACTACCAAGCATAACCCAAAATGCACAAACAGCTGAAGATAAACTAGATGAAAGGTACCTTCTTAAAACTAATTTTTTATGTGCTGCAAAAGACTTCTCCAAAAGAGTAAAAAGAACCTACAGATTGGGGAAAAATATGGGACAATGACATATCTGACAAGGGACTTATTTCTAAAATATTTAGAAAACTCCAACATCTCAACAACAAAAAGATTAACAACCCAATTGAAAAATGTGCAGAAGACATGAATAGAAACTTCACCAAGGAGACTATTCAGGCAGTCCACAAATACATGAAGAAATGCTCACAATCATTAGCCATCAGAGAGATGCAAATCAAAACTATAATGAGATATCATCTCACCCCAGCACTAATGGCAAAGTTCAATAAGACAGAAAATAACAAATGTTGGCAAGGACATGGAGAGACTGGTACTCTCATACACTGCTGGTAGGACTGTAAAATGATACAGCCACTGTGGAAAGCAGTGTGGTGATTCCTTCAAAAGTGGAATACCATTTGACCCAGCAATCCCATTACTAGGTATCTACCCTAAAGAAGTGAGAGCCAGAACAAGAAAAGATATATGCATACCCATGTTCATCACAACACTATTTACCATAGCCAAAACATGGAAACAACCTAGGTGTCCATCAGCAGAAGAATGGATAACCAAACTATTGTACATACACACGATGGAATACTATGCAATACTAAAGAATAATGTAGAATCTGCAAAACACTGCATGACATAAAAGAACTTGGAAGACATAATGCTGAGTGCAATAAGTTAATCATAGAAGAACAAATACAGTATTAGTTCATTATTGTAAAAAGTCAAGGAAAGTTTTATATATGGCAGGAAACTTTCTTTGTTGATTCCCAGGGAGGGAAGGGGAAGGAATATTGCAAAAAAAATAAAAGGGGGGGGGCAATTAACCCATGTGTCACTTCAGTTTTGTGTATTTCACTGTACACAAATTATATTTCAATGAAACATATATTTCTAAAAATTGTATCTGTTTTAATTTCTAATATGGTAAATATAATTAGCTATAACCCACATAAACCTAGGTCTTTGTATTCTGAATAATTTTTGAGGGTGTAAAGAACCCTAAGAAAAACATTTGAGAAATTATTGCTATAGCTCATTGATTTTTTTTTCACTGCCAGAAAAGGAAGCACATTGTGCTCCTAGGGGTGACTGACTGGCCTTAGGGATTAAGAACAATTTAGAGTTGACTATGAAGCCTTGAGTCCTGTCCCATTTGCTAATGGCCAAATCCAGATCCATGGCCATGTTTCATATTTCATCTTTATCTTCTGCAGAGCTCAGCAGGGACTTGCACACACGGTAGACACTCTCTAAATATTTATTAATTTCTGTTCATCTCCAATTTTGCATAATGTACTAATTTAGAGAAAGGGAGTATCTGCCATACAGCTCAAAAAACTTAATGTTGACCTGGAGGGCAAACACCTCAGCAGTTTGGGAAATCTACTCTCCCCCTCTGCATCTGGTACTGCCCAAATGCAGCTGCTATGTGAGTCCAGGGAGTAGGGAGAGACAACAAGTTCCATTCACCACTCCAGAAGCTGGAACTTTGTCTCTTGAACCTGAAACCATTCTTTGGTCCATGAACAGATTCTGAAGTTTTCCTTGAGTTAGAGAAACTGGCAGCGCATAATGCCCATTTTTACAGCATAGGATTTTAGATGAACTATAGCTTAGTAAGGAGCTCTGGTGGAATAGCGCCTAAGGCATTTGACTGCTAACCAGAAGGTTAGTGGTTCAAACCCACCAGCCACTCCTTGGAAGGAAGATTGGGCAATCTACTTCTCGAGTGATACTGCCTTGGAAACCCAAGGAGGGGTGCTATGAGTTGGATTTGATAGTTTAGTAAGCGATAGTATAGAGCCCAGAGTAGACTACCTATATATATGATCTAGTATAACGCACCTGCTCCTCACTTATCAACCTGGTTAAGTTCCAACAACCAAGTTGTTATGTGAAAACTGGCATCATGCAAAAATGGAGGATGACTACATCAGATCACTAAATGGAGAATAACTGAGTCATTACATAACTGCCAAACCATTGAGAATCAGGGACCAGCCATGTTTAAATATAATCTTAACCACCACAGCCAGCATTCCTTTCACGTTGCACCTCAGCATTCTGCTAGACTTACATCATTAATGTATAAAATAGTTGGATAGTAGACTTTTTACTATTGTTGTAAATGAGAAATGTCAGATAACAAGATAATTGACAAATGAGGAGTAGGTGTACTGTGTAAGACCATACTAGAGTGGAGTTATGAGTACAGCTCAAAGTTTATCTCTGTAGCTTAAAAAACAAACTAGTGGCTGGTTCTTCAGAAGTAGATTACCAGGCCTTTCTTTCTTCTGTGGAGCCTCTGAGTGGACTCGACCACCAACCTTTTAGTTAGCAGTCAAATGCATTAATTATTTGCCCCATGCAGGGACTCTCTCTGTAGCTTACTGGCTATGAAATCTTGGGCAAACTTCTTACACTTTCCCAGCCTCAGTTTCCTTACTTATAAAGCAAGATGAATGGTCATATATGGCCATTAATGGTCATATTGGTTGTGATAAAATTGAAGGAATACATAGAGTCACTGTACCAAAAAGATCAAGAATCAATTGTATTGAAGGAAGAATCCAAGTTGCACTGAAGGAATTGGTAAAGAACAAGGGTCCAGGAGTTGATGGAATACCCAATGAGATATTTCAACAAACAGATGCAACTCTGGAAGTACTTACTTGTCTATGCCAGGAAATTTGGAAGACAACTACCCGGCCAACTGATTGGAAGAGATCTGTACTTGTGACCATTCCAAAGAAAGTTGATCCTAAAGAAATGTGGAAATTATCAAACAAGATAATTAATGTCACACACAAGTAAAATTTTGCTGAAGATAATTTGAAAATGGCTGCAGTAGTTTATCAACAGAGAACTTCCAGAAATGCAAACTGGATTCAGAAGAGGACATGGAATGAGGGATATCATTGCTGGTGTTATATGGATCTTAGCTGAACGCAAAGAATATGAGAATGATGTCTACTTGTGTTCTATTGACTATGCAAAGGCATTTGACTATATGAATCATAATAGATTATGGGTAACATTGAGAAGAATGGGAATTCCAGAACACTTAAGTGTGCTCATAAGGAACCTGTACATAGACCAAGAGGCAATCCATTTGAATAGAATAAGGAGATACTGTATGGTTTAAAATCAGAAAGGACATGCATCAGGGTTGTATCTTTTCACTATGCTTACTCAATCTGTATGCTGAGCAAATAATCTGAGAAGCTGGACTATATGAAGAGGCACATGACATCGGAATTGGAGGAAGACTCATTAACAGCCTGGGATATGCAGATGACACAACCTTTGCTTGCTGAAAGTGAAAAGGATTTTAAGCACTTACTGATGAAGATCAAAGCATACAATCTTGGGTTACATTGTATGGTGGTTAAGTTTGTGCACCTGGGCTGGGCCTGTTTGAGTGTCTGGGCAGCTGAATGTAGTTATTCCCCATGGTGAGAATGGTAATTAACTCCATGGTAGATGGGCTAGGCCTGGTTGAGTGTCTGGGCAGCTGAATGTAGTTATTCCCCATGGTGAGAATGGTAATTAACTCCATGGTAGAATCTATTGGAGCAGCTGAGTAGCTGCCTTTGGTTATGTGGTCTGCTTCCTGTATATAAGAAACAGCTTTGGAAATGGTCTCTAGCTTATGGCCTGCTTGAACCCTGCATGTAGCTGTGCCATTGCTCAGCAGCTTGCCGTACTCTGCCAACCACGGGACTTTCAATGGACTTGAATTAATAGCCTGCCATGTGGTTTGGTAAAATTGGGACTGTGCCATTTTATTTGTCAACCTCGGACTTGTCAGCCTCAACACCCAGTAGCTGCCTGGGTGAAGAGATGCCTCTAGCTTCAGTGGGCTGGGAGCCAGAGGGAGAGCTGAAGTCCAAGGTTGAGGGGCTTTCACACAACCCCTAGAGCCTGGCACTTTGAACTTGGACTTCTAACGTCCCGAACTGTAAGAGAATAAACTGTTTGTTCAAGCCATCCCATTTGTGGTATATTCTTGTCAGAGTGGCACTAGGTAACCAGAACATACTTCACTATAAAGAAAACAAAAATCCTCATGACTGGACCAATAAGCAACATCACAATAAATGGAGAAAAGATTGAAGTTGTCAAAGATTTCATTTTACTTGCATTCACAATCAACACTCACGAAGGCAGCAGTCAAGAAATCAGAAGTTGTACTGCACTGGGCAAATATACTGCAAAAGACTTCTTTAAAGTGTTGAAGAGCAAAGACATCACCTTGAAGACTAAGGTGCACCTAACCCAGGCCATGATATTTTCAGTCGCCTCATATGCATATGAGAGCTGGACAATGAATAAGGAAGACCAAAGAAGAATTGATACCTTTGAATTGTGGTGTTGGCAAAGAACACTGAAAAAACCATGGACTTCCAGAAGAGTGAACACATCTATACTGGAGGAAGTGTAGCCAGAATGCTCCTAGAAGCAAGAATTACCAGACTTTGTCTTATCTACTTTGGTCATGTGATCAGGAGGGACCAGTCCCTAGAGAAGGATATATAATTCTTGGTAAAGTGGAGGGTCAGAGAAAAAAGGGAAGACCCTCAAGAAGATGGATACAGTGGCTGCAACAGTGAGCTCAAGCATAGCAAGGATTGTGAGGATGGTGCAGGATCAGACAATGTCTCATTCTTTTGTATATAGGGTAACTGAGTTGGATTTGACTTGATGGCACCTAATAAAAACAACAAAAATTAACTGATATATGCCAAATCCTTAGCAGATATGTCTGGAAAAGTGAAAGACTTGAAAATAATATCAACTACTAATATTATGGAGCCCTGGTGGTGTAATGGTTAACCACTTGACTGTTAACCGACAGGTCAGTGGTTTGAACACACAGCATCTTCTATGGGAGAAAAGCCTAGCAACCTTTTCCCATAATGAGTATAGTCTAAGAAACCCTTATGGGTAGTTCTACTCTGTCCTATTAGGTTGCTAGGTATTATACATCTAATGCTACTTTTTTGTGGGCAGGGAGGCTGGATAACTTACTTTTCATTCTTATTTGGTAGTGGTGGTGGTGTTAGGTGTCATGTAGTTGGCTCTGACTTATAGCAACTCTATGTATAACAGTACAAAACATTGCTCTGTCCTACACCATGCTTACAATCTTTGCTAGCTTGAACCCATATTGCAGCCACTGTGTCAATTGGTCTAATTGAAAGTCTTCCCCTTTTTCACTGGTCCTCTGCTTCACAGAGCATGATGTCCTTCTCCAGGGACTGATCCCTTCTGACCACATGACCAAAGTATTTGGTAGTTAATTTCATATGCTGAGTACAAAATGGACCAATCATTTCCCAAAGCTCTTGTTGAGGATAGAAGGGAAAAAAGATCTTGTGTTGCTTCTTTCTCATTCTCATCAAAAGCCCAAAGATTAAGGAAGAAGAGTCAACTATTCCTTGGCTAAAGAAAATGTTTCTATCTTGAGCTGCCATGCGTGAGTTTTTGACAATCCCCTCAATTCAACAAAATCCTGTTTGTGTTTGAACAGGAGCTCGTCTTGCTGGAGCAGAAAGGACACAGCACTGATGGGGCAGCATGTGTGTTTGCCACGAGTCTGGGGCTCATGATCAAGTCTTGGAGCAGAGTTGGTTTTCAGGTCTGGAGCCAGGAAAACACACTCTTTAATGCCCACATATTTGCAGTATGACACACAGTTTCGAAGCTAGTCACAGATTGCTGTGGCTGCCTGATTTATATCCCAGGAAAGATTGTCTTCATGAGATATTATTAGGGATGAATGTTGTGGATAATGTGCACCTCTGAGGACAGCAATCATCTAACTTCAAAGGCTCCTCCCCTCACAAGCCCTCACAATCTGGGCTCTGTCTGTGCCCAGCCCAGGAAAGAGATTTCAGCAGGGAGCGGAGCAGGGAGGGGACTGAGACTTGCCTGGTGATGCATTTGAGAATCAAAGGACTGATTTTAGGCAATGATATGCTGTGTGTCTGGAGACAGGCTTGGGAACTGCTTTCATGTTCTCCTGCTGAAGGAATAGAAAACAACATGAATTCAGACTGAATGGCTGGCTCAGTATGTGTTTGAATTAAAACCAAAGCAAAACAAGAAAACACCCACCAATTCACCAATAACCTACAGATCAACCCTTTCAGTAACTACAATGTTTAGTCAACTCGTTTTTAGAAGAGGGCAACTAAATGATAGGAAAGTTGGAAAGTAAGAATGGCATGGGATGCCTAAAAAGAAGTGAAAAAGAATCCATATTATTTCACTAGAAGAGTAAAAGGCCAAGAAAGGAAGTAACAAAATTTATTATATGTGTAATAAGCTGTTTTTGATTTCTACTGAAGACAAAAGAGAAGCAGGTTTCCCCCCTGACATTAAGAGTCTGAATTAGACCACAAGAACTCTTTCTGTAATAACAGTGGAGAGGGGAACAGGGAAGGTAATGGAATAAATGCCCCAGTGGACTTTTGAAGAAAAGCAGGGTCCTTATTTGTTAGGGGTGTGTCACAAGGCCATTTTTCAGTTTTAGACAGTGAATTACAAATAGTATAGTGCATTTTTTCACACATAATCTTTAGAGAAATATTTCAGTTATTGCCTCAGACAGCATTGAGGCACTATTGAGGGATTAAAAATAACCAGGACAAGACATAAAACAAATCAAATAGAGAACAATAAATATATCCTTACTAAATGAAACAGGTTTTTTAGAAGCAAGGAACTAGGAATAGGAAATCTTGGAAGATTGTGGGCAAGTGTGTGCTTATTTTAATTTTCCAAGTGTACATTCTTGTTTGTAATTTTTTTCCCTCTACATGTAAGACTCATTAAAAAAAAATAATAATAAATAAATAAAACACTCACTGCAGTCAAGTTGATTCGACTCACAGCAACCCCTCCTTGGGTTTCTGAGGTGGTATCACTACAGAAGTAGGTTGCCCAACCTTCCTTCTGGGGAGTGGCTGGTGAGTTTGAACCTCCAGCTTTCTGGTTAGCAGTCAAGTGCCTTAGGCACTATACTACCAGAGCTCCCATTAAGACTCATTAGGTGGTGCAAATGGTTAAGTGCTTGACTACTACCAGAATGGTTGGCATGCTGAACCTACCCAGGGGCATAGCAGAAGACAGGCTTCTGAAAAGTCACAGTTTTGAAAACCCTATGAACCAGTTTTACTCTGCACACGTGGGGTCACCGTGAGTCAGAATCTACTCAATAGCAACTAGCAACTCCAACCAGACAATAACTCCCCTTTCCAGACTCTCACATCCACATAATTAGGTTAGGTCGCCCTCTGGTGGCATGGAGCTAATCTAGCTTCTACTAAAGCTGCTGTCCCTCACATTTAAGTTAATTAAATATTCTGACAAATAAGGGGGGGTTGTATTTTTAATTAGTAGACTTTATTTTTAAGACTAGTTTGGGGTTTACAGGAAAAGTAAGCCAATAATAGAGTTCCCACATACCTCTTCCCCATCAGCACACAGTTTCCTCTAATAATATCTTGCATTGTTGTTGTTAGGTGCCATCCAGTTGGTGCTAACTCTTAGTGACCCCATGCACAACAGAATAAAACATTGACCAGTCCTGTACCATCCCCACAATCGTTGCTAAGTTTGATCCTATTATTGCAGCCACTGTGTCAATCCATCTCATTGAGAGTCTTCCTCTTTTTCACTGAATCTCTACCAACCATGATGTTCTTCTCTGGGGACTGATCCCTCCTGATAACATGTTTGAAGTGTGTAAGGTGAAGTCTCCCCATCCCCACTTCTAAGACACGTTCTGACTATATTTCTTCCGAGACAGATTTGTTCATTCTTCTTGTAGTCCACAATATATTCAGTATTCTTTACCAATAATGTACTTCAAATGAATCAATTCTTCTTCCATTTTCTTTATTCATTGTCCAGCTTTTTCACACATTTAAGATAACTGAAAATACCACAGCTTGGATCAGGCATCCCTTAGTTTTTAAAGTGATATCTTTGCTCTTTGACACTTTTAAGAGGTCTTTTGCAGTAGATTTGCCCAATGCAATACATTGTCTGATTTCTTGACTGCTGTTTCCATAGGCACTGATTGTGGATCCAAGTAAAATGAAATTCTTGACAACTTGCATTAGTGTGGTACCTTTGTTAAAACTGATGAGCAAATATTGATGCATTCTTATCAACTAAAGTCCATAGTTCACATTCAGGTTCACTCTTCATGTTGTATGATTCTATGGGCTTTAACAAATGCATAATGTCATGTATTCTCTATTGTAGTATCGTACAGAATAGTTTCAGTGCACTAAAAAGACCTTGTTTTCTTATGTCGAAAATACAAACTCACAATTTTACAGAATTAGGAAACAATAAGCACTGAATTATAGTTCCAATTGAATCCTCTTAAGGAATTCAGGAAGCAATTTAGAATCCTAGAGAATCTAAAGTAGTACCATTGTACTGTTATATCAAAAGATGACCATTAATAGGAGTGCTATATTACAGAGTTGATAGAATACCTGATGAATGAGCTTGTACTGTTGATGGAAAATAAGACACTCTGGTTTATAAACACATGATCTGCGTTCGGTAGGGCAATCTTAACTCTACTTGAAATATACCAGAAAATAAAAAAAGTCTAGAAATTATTGAAGATATCTAAGAGGTAAAAAAAAACTTTCTTAATTGAACTTCAATAATTGCCCAAGCAGTAAGCTTAGTCAACACACAGGATTCTAGCCCTATCCTTTCACTATCTATCTCTGTGTTCTTGGATTTCATTAAAGACCCCTGATATCTTTAAAATAAGTTTTCTATTTTTCTCTTAAGCTACCTCCAGTGTTACTTGCAACCCAGAAACCCAACTAATACTCTCCAGGGGAGGACAGTCAGTATAGACCTGATAATATGTACATATACATTATAAACCCCTCTGCCATAGAGTCGATTCTGACGCATAGCGACGCCCAGTGGGTTTCCAAGGCTGTAAATCTTTACAGAAGTAGATTGCTTTATCTTCTTCCTGCAGAGCAGCTAGTGGGTTTTCTAATAGGGGTAAAGAGACCCCAAATTCAAGCAGGTTCAGTAGAGATACTTTTATTAAGTCTTGGATAGTACAAAGACCAAACAAAGATAGTCATCCTGGATGAGGGGAAACCATCAGCATGTACACAGTATGGAAAGCTGAATGGAGTCCGCTGAGTCATGGCCATGGAACTAATTATACATGATTAGTAAAAAAAAAAAAAAAAAAAAGGAGAATCATCACAAAATCATGATTGGTGGTAGATTGATTAGCCACTATTGCAGGTAGCAGTGCAGAAGCAGAGAAAAGACCATGATTGGCATAAGTACATAATTGAAGATAGAAAAGGGTTGCAGGATTGGTTCTAGGCCTTGACTAGCTGGCTAGGTAGTGGTCAGAATAGGCTGTGACTCATGACCATGCAGCCTGAGTCTTAGCCCAAGAGGTGGCTACCAAACAATACCAAGATCCCCACTTTAATTTAATTTAGAAATGGATACTCTCAGGCAAGTTTCCTAGTTCTTTATGTCAGTATAATCTACTTTCAACCATGTTGTTGTTGTTGTTGTTGTTATGTGCCATCGAGTTGGACCTGACTCGTAGAGACCCCTCCTTGGCTTTCCCAGGCAGTATCACTACAGAAGTAGATTGCCCAACCTTCCTTCCAGGGAGTGACTAGTGGGTTTGAACCACCAGCCTTCTGGTTAGCAGTCAAGTGCCTTAGGCACTACGCTACCAGGGCTCTCTTCCTGGAAGCAAACTGCCCCTCCCTAGGTTTGTCCTAGAACTTGTCTGTACGTAGGCACAATGCTGGTTTAACAGTCAGAAAGAACCCAAATGGCATCTGAAACTTATGTCAAATCTCAAAATGGAGTCAGGGCTCCCACAGCAGACCACAGCCTTTCACAAACCAAATGCTTTAGAATTTAAGCTCTAATACAGTTTGAACCATCAGCTTTCTGGTTAGCAGTCAAATGCCTTACCATCTATGCCAGCAGAGCCCCTTATAAATTATAAAGAAAATTAAAAACAATGAAAGCACGTTGAGGAATGCTTCCTCTGATTATCTGGAACACACTAGGAGCCACTCCTCAGAAGGAAGATGGGGCGATCTACTTCTGTAGTGATACTGCCTCAGAAACCCAAGGAAGGGTCGCTATGGGTCAGGTTTGACTCGATGGCATATAACAACAACAACAGGAGACATGGCAAAAAACAAACATCAAGGTTGATGTACTATAGGTACAGCTACCAAGAAAGAGACTAACAACTAAATCTCAAGTTCAGATCCAGGGGAAGGAGCAGTAATGGATCCAGCTTTGGTATCTATCTATCTATATATATAGGAGCTCTGGTAGCATAGTGCCTAAGGCACTTGACTGCTTACCAGAAGGCTGGC
>NW_006921655.1:10919158-10924797 GCF_000298275.1 Orycteropus afer afer | reverse complement strand
AAGAAATGAAATTTGCATAAATGTCAAAAGAAAAAGCATTTTATTGTTCACAATAAATGAATTTTGTCTGCACACATGTACACACACACACAGAGGGCCATCCAAGTCTATATAAATGTAGCTGTGAATAGGGTGAATAGGGTAGGACTGAAAGCTGGGGCAGATAACCCAACAGATGCCTACTGCAAGGACAAATTCATATCAGCCTAAGAAAAGTGAATAATCTCATGCTTTAAGACTTGATAAGTATGCTTTTACGCTGGTTCTTCTGCTGCTGCTATTGATAATTAATAAGAAAGTAGGTCTTTTTTATTTATTACTTTAGATTTAGGTAGTGTGACTAAAGAGTATTCAGTTAATGTATTCTAAGCCGTGACACAGAAAGATTATATGGCTTTGTAAAGATTTCTTGCAAGGAATATGGCATGGTGAAAGAAAAAATTAATCTCTTAGATAAAAATGCAAGCCTTAAATGTCTGCTATAAAATCCCATAATTAGAAAAAAAAAAGAGTCAAATTTTAATAGAAAGATTTGAGACAGGAGCAAAGATTATTGATGAATTAAAAAAAAAAAAAGAAAAACACTTTTACTGTGTTTTTACTTACCATTTATAAGTTTCCAGCATCTTTAAATTATTACATTAGCTATTGCCTCTAATACTGCAGGTGATAGGATCATGAGTCAAGATTCATTTTATTAATTAGGAAAAAAATTGATGAGTATCTCAAGAGCACTGAAAAACTAGGAGTCCACACTTTCTGTTTGATAAACAAAATGGTTCAAATAAATAGTTATTTGTTCACTCACTCTTACATTCATCAGATATATATTTGAGCATGGACCTTGCATTAAAGTAGGGGCAATAAGAAAACTACACAAATGGTATAGAAAATGGGGTGAAATGGGTGTTTCTTTAAAATGCACAGGAGTGGAATTTCAGAAATTGGAGGGATCTTAGAAAGTATACAGTTAACTTCTTTCACAATGCATTAATTCCCTACAGAATATCTGGTACCTGGGGTCTTTTCTTAACACAGATAGATAGATAGATAGATACATATATATATGTATGCATACATATGTAACATACATAAATGTAGCATCTACAACCTATGAAAACAGTTTATTCTATGTTTGAACTGTTCTGATTTAGAGGAAATTTCTCCTGATATTAAGCAAAAATTTGCACATAATTACTTACTTAGAAAGCTATGCAAATTATTTCTAAAACCTTTTTTCCATGAAAGCTATTCTAATATTGAATCCATGTTCCCTTAAGTTGTCTTTTTTCCAGAGAAGAGGCTGGAAATCCTTCTACATTCTGGTTTGCCTCCTCTGGAAGGACTAAATTTGTATTGTTCTTCTTAATTGTGATGCCTAGATTAAACCATAATTCAGATAGCATTTGATCTATTTAGAATGTAAGGGGTCACTTACCTCTTGATATTTGTTATACATCAATTAATGAATTATATAAAAACATGTGCTTTTTTTTTTTCTTAAGCAGTTATAACACACTGATGGCTTGAATTACACATGAAGTCAACCAGAGCCCCAGATCTTGCTACTCTAGTCATCATCCTAACCCGAGGAAGTATGGTGTATATGTTGGGAAGGGAGGCTTGTAGAGGCAGAGATGTAGTTAAAGAGGAAATAAAAGAATGCTTGCTAAGGGCAGGTCAGAAAATAAGGAAAATTGGAAGCTTAACATCTAAAAAGTACATTGTGATTAAAAAGAAAAAAAAAATCCACAGTGCAATGACTTTAATAAGGGACAAACAAGGATGAAAAGTAGGTTTCAGAGGTAGAAACTGAAAAGGTAACTTGAAGCAACTTTACGTCTTCCAAGCTGTTAAGATGATCAAACCTTCTCTAGCATCTTTAGACACTTAATCAGCATTTACTATGTACCAGGCCTTCAGCTAAGCAAAAGGTATAAAATATAAAGAAGACTTGTCCTAGAGTTCAAAGTTCACAGTTTTCAATGGGAGATGGATATAGGACATTGATTACTACATAATGTGTTCAGTACTGTGATGGAGAAACATACAGAGACCATGGAAGAGTGGCAAGCAGCACAGCATGAGTTGTATGTGTTATCCAGAAAGGCCTTTTGGGGAGACTAAGTGCTTGAACAATCTCTCTTAGAAAGATCAGCACAAGGCTGGTCCCCATGAAGCAGAGGTTAAAGATGTCCCAAATGTCCAAACTACCATGCCACTCCTTCATTTCAGATATTAACTCCTCCTCCTCTTCCCAGTAATCTCCCCCATCCTAGGGTTCTATATTTTGCTGTAACATCTCACAGAACTCACAGACACCCAAGGGATCATCTCACATAGTAGTGGTAGAGGCTGGCAGGCTGGCAAGTCCCAGGTCTGTGAGTGGGTCTGGAGGATCCTCCCAATTCTCAGGATTTGACAAACCTCAATCAGCAGATCAGATGATGGCTGCTGTCCCAAATCCAGGGGTGAGATGAGGATGAGCCAAAACACAGAACTGGGGCAAGAGGAGGGAGAATCTTCCCAGGAGATTCATAGGTATACCCTCAAGGAAGCTAAGAGTGGTGATTTGAGTTATACCCTCCAGAAAGGCAGGACTCAAGATATATCCCACCCGTGTTGCACCAACAGAAATAACCCAAGTGGATGGCTTTAACAGTCAGCAGCTACTCAGTTGCTCACAGCAAATCCTACCAGAGCCGATTGCCAGTCATTACAGGGAACGACTACTACCAGCTGCCCAGCCAAGTTGACACCCGACCTTAACTATCACACTGTCCCAAACAGGCATGAATAATAGGATTTACAATACATCACAGAATGGAGGACAATGGCTAGAAGGGCCACATCAAGCAATTCAAAGGAGTTAAGTAGGTGAAAGGAAAGAGGAACGAATTTCTACGTTGAAGAGACAAGTCAAGTCAAGGCCCAGAGAATGTGGAACAGCATGATGTAAAAAGGAACTACATATAGCTTAGTGTTGCTGGATTTTCAAGTGTGAATCAGTTATAAGTCAGATCTTTGCTTTCTGCGCTTGAGAAGTTACATTTAGAACCAAAGTAAAGATCTTTGCTTTTGTTAATTTAAATATTTATTTTATTTATTTCATCCTTTCATAGTAGCCTCAGAATAGTCTCAAAGCATAAAAGGACTATATTTACTATCTCTCTGAGGTAAGGTACAGATCATCTGAAAATTTGATGAACACTTTCTCTAGTTTCCTTTCAGTCCTTGATAAAAAGGTTGAACAGCACAGAGCCAAGTCCAGAGACCTTCAGTATTCTCTAGAGATCATCTGCCAAACTGATATTGACCTAGCAATCAACAGCCTACAGATATGGTTATTTAGCTACCACTCTGAAGTAATGGGAGATTGGATGGCTATCTATGGCTGGGAATGGCGTGAGAGGATAACATGGAAGGGATTCAGACATAAAACTCCACATGCTAAAGGGGGCTAAAACCAAACCGAAACCAAACTCACTGCCATCCAGTAGATTCTGACTCATAGAAACCCCTCCTTGGGTTTCCAAGGCGGTATCTCTACGGGAGTAAATTGCCCAATCTTCCTTCCCAGGAGTGGCTGGTGGGTTTGAACTGCCAGCCTTCTGGTTAGCAGTCAAATGGCTTAGGCACTATGCCACCAGAGCTCCCCCAAAGGAGGTTAGGCATCAGGAAAACAGATCCATACATAAACATTAGGGGGAACCCAGTCCAACAGGCATCTGGGAACTATGGGAACAAGCAATCAGCAAGTGGTTAACTGGGGAAGGCAGAAAGTAAGACTTAATAAAGTAATGGGCATGTTTCAAAAGGTGAGATATAGAAACCAAACCAAAAACCAAACTCACTGCCATTGAGTCAATTCTAACTCATAGTGACCCCCACTGGGTTTCCAAGGCTGTAAATCTTTACAGAAATAATTGCCTTATCTTCCTCCCATGGAGGAGCTGGTGGGTTAGAAACACCAGCCTCTGGTTAGCAGCCAAATGCCTTGCACCCTACACCACCAGATCTCCTTGAGTGGGGTATAGTGTTAGGGAATATAAGGGCAGGTAGTTGGAAACCCAGGGGGACATTTGACATTGGGGTTAAAAAAAAAACAAAAAAACCCTATTATCTAATAGAGCTCCAGATGCAAGTCAAGCTCATGAGAAGGACTCCAATTCCCAGTGAAATAAACAACAAAAATTGAAGCATGGTCCTGAAGGTAAGAAAAAATCAAGGATCTAACAAAGATGAACACTAGGGCAAAGAGGACAAATAAGGAACTAAATGCATGTATGAGAACTCACTAGATGAACTAACACATTAAGTAGGGACTTCATCTCAGGAGAGAGGAAACAGTCTAAAAATGGAGCACAGATTCAGAGATGGACTGGCCACAAGTATGACCTGGACTTGTTGTTGTTGTTGTGTACCGTCGAGTCACACCTGACTCAGAGTGACCCCTCCTTGGGTTTCCGAGGCAGTATCACTACGGATAGTAGGATTGCCCAACCTTCCTTCCGAGGAGTGGCTGGTGGGTTTGAACCGCCAGCCTTCTGGTTAGCAGTCAAGTGCCTTAGCCACTATGCTACCAGACCTGATACTCTCTTGTCTGGAGACAGGCTGAGGCTGAGCCTGCACGTGGAGTATCAGTAGCCCCAGGAGGTAAGAGAGGAGGGCTCCAGAGGCCAGGAATCTGTCTGTCAGTAGTAGCTCACATTTCTCCACCAGTCCTCTCTGTAAGGCTTGGTCACATGTCTTGCTCAGTTGGAGATGCCTTTGTTATTTCCCTGATCCTTCAAAAAAGGAAATGAGATTATGCTGATGTAGCCTGCCCTCACTGTGGGAGGCTGGCTGCTAGTGATTACTGCTTCCTTTTCTTTAAGCCTTCATCACCTTTAGTTTCATAATCCATTCTAATTTTTGCTGGGAATCAACATGAAACTCTAAAGAAAGCTGAAAGGGGCTCATTAAAGGGAGGGATGAATCTATGGTTGGAAGAAGATATGGGTAGTTTCATGTGGTGTTTATATTTGTCCTTGAAAGAGAATGAGTAGATTTCAATGGGTGGAGATGAGAGTGGTGAGTGTGATCCAGTGTGAGGGAGTATCTTAAGACTAGTCAGAGATGACTGTAGATGTGTAGTCCAGTTTTGCTAGACTATAAAATATGAAGCTACAGAGGTAGGTAAAGTCAACCCCTTGAGGCCAGAGAAAATGAATTTTGCTAGAGTTGTAATGGGTAGTCATCGAAGGCATTTTCCTGGCCAGAGTGGAGCTTTAAAAAGAGTAATGTTAATTCTAGGAAAGTTTCTGACAAACCCAAGGTAAGGGACACTCTGTAAAATAACTGATGCATACTGGAACAATATGCACTATGGAGGTAGATTGCCCAACCTTCCTTCTGAGGACTGGCTGGTGGATTTGAACCGCCAGCCTTCTGGTTAGCAGTCAAATGCCTTAGGCACTATGCCACCAGAGCTCCTACTAGAACAATGATAGAACACTTCGCTGCTAACCAAAAGCTGGGTGGTTCAAACCCATAAGCAATTACGTGGAAGAAAAGACCTGGTGATCTGCTCCTATAAAGATTTCAACCTAGGAAATCCTATGCAGAAGTTCTACTCTGTCCTATGTTGTTGTTGTTAC
>NW_006921655.1:10913918-10918793 GCF_000298275.1 Orycteropus afer afer | reverse complement strand
CTTCTGGTTAGCAGTCAAGTGCCTTAGGCACTATGCTACCAGAGCTACATGTTAAAGGAAACTAAATATCCACAACAACTGAGTGCAACATATAATCTGGGATTTTCTTTAGGTATAAGAGACATTTTTGAGACTATTGGAAAATTCTGAATAAGATCTTTCATTTAAATATAATATTATCCTAATGTTATTCCTGATTTTGATGGTTTTACTGTGGTCATGTAAGAGAATGTCCTTGATTTTAGGAAATGTACATTGAAGCGTTTAGAGGAAAAGGGACATTATATCTGCAATTGTCAAATGGTTGAGAAATATACATATGCAGGTAATATACTTATATACATATATGTACACATGTGTGTGTGTGTTTGTGTGTAGAGAGAGAGGGGAGCTCTGGTGGCATAGTGCCTAAGGCATTTTATATATATCTATACACACACACACACACACACATATATATGCCAACTACACATACACTGTATACACACATACACACACACACATGTGTAGTTGGGATCTATATATCTATATAGATTAAATCAATTAATCTCTCTCTATATTTATATATTGATTAAACTTGTCCAATGAAAGATTTGGCCCTTGCCTTCAGCTCCTGGGAAGTAATTGCTAAGCTCAACCTTTGCCGCCCAGCCAAACCCAGCCAAGCCAAACAGAGGTACAGCTGACCTAACAGATTTTTGACAAAGAAATAAATGTTTATTGTTGTAAATCACTGAGTTGTGAGATTGTTTGACACACAGCATTATCACAGCAAAAAGTGATTGATAGCTACCGATTTCTTGCCTACTTGGTTTGCAGCTCTTCACTCTCCCCTTGTGCCTGATGTTTATGAAGTCTTTTTTGAAATTTAACTCTGGCTTCTCAGATCTCCCCATACAAACCACCCTTACTCCATGGATAATATGGTTTTCAGGTTACCCCACCTATAACTCTAACCTATCATTGTGTTCTGGTTACCTGGTACCACTCTAACAGAAATACCACAAATGGGAAGGCCTTAACAATCAAGAGTTTATTCTCTCACAGTTTGGAGGTTTTAAGTCCAAGTTCAAAGTGCCAGACTCTAGGGACTGTGTGAAAGCCCCTTGACCTTGGGCTTCAGCTCTGCCTCTTGTTCCCGGCCCACTGAAGCTAGAGGCATCTCTTTACTCAGGCAGCTACTGGCTGCTGAGGCTAACAAGCCCAAGGTCGACAAATAAAATGGCACAGTCCCGATGTTACCAAGCGACATGACAGGCCATTAATTCACGTCCATTGTTAAGTCCCAAGGTCGGCAGGGCATGGCAGGCTGCTGAACAACGACATAGCTACATGCAAGTTCCAAGCATGTCATAAGCTAGAGACCATTACTAAAGCTGTGTCTTATATACATGAGGCAGACCACATCCCTAAAGCAGCTACTTAGCTGCTTGTGGTCGGTGCCACCATGGAGTTGATTGCCAATCTCATTATGGGGAATAACTAGCACCAGCTGCCCAGCCACTCAACCAGGCCCAGCCAAATGACACACAAACTTAACCATCACACATGGCTATCCCCACTGGATATTTACAGACCCACAGAACAGGAAACAGTCATGAAATGTGCAAATTCAAAATACAAAAGGCCTCACTTACGTGAAGTTCAGTTATTCAGAACACTTACCTCTAGAGAGAACAGAAGAGTAGTGAAAAGCCTGAGACAGTCAAAATCAGTAATGCCCCAAAAGTTCACACCATAGAGCAGAAATGTATTACTCAGAGAAGAGTTCCATTCTTTCATATTACATACACTCTTTTTTAAATTGTGGTGAAAATATATTACACACACTTTTAACAAACATGTTTATATGGTTTCCAAACTCACATCTGATTGTAGGGAAAGAGGACTGCTGTATCCAGGAGAACTAATGTCAGTGAGAAGGGATAGCTGAAAGGAGGATGTTCCAATAGCACAAGAGGAGACAAAAATCTACTAAAATGAGAAATAAGAAAAAACAAAAAGTCAAGACTGCTACAGGGCTTCAGCATGGCAAAGACAACCAAGAAACCACAAGCGTCTACCACAGATACTGACCAATCAACATCAAGCACCAAAGGGAGGAAGAGGAAGGCCCCCTGTCAACCCAGGGCCAGTGTCAAGGTGCCGAAGACAACTGAGGGTGCCAAAAGACCCTTTCAACGAAGTGTGAGAAAAAAAGCACCTCCCAAAACTTCTGCCTGCTCAAGAATGCCTAAGAAAACTAAAGGGCCAACACTATTCGGCCATTATCACAGGTTCAATAAGAAACTGAATCAAAACAAGCCATGCGAAGGCCAAGAGACCCTTGCGAGGTCCACCACATCAAGTGATGACCAGAACTCCCAGTAACTTCACAGCAAGGCCAGAGAGCTTTCTGCCAAATCTGCAGAGGTCTGAAGGCCAAGAAGTTACCAAGTCAGTGGAGACTGAGTCTTACAGCAACAGGGTACACCAACAGTGATGATTAAAATAAAATGACAAGTTGCGAAAAGGAAAAAAAAAAAAGTCCAGTGGCAGATATCTCTATTGTAGATCAGTCATTATTGGAATTTTCTTTTAAAACAGCATTAATTGTTTTATGAGGAGGGAGGGAGAGTTCCAGTTAGTGGTATTGTGTCAATAAGCAGGAGTCCCTGAGCTGTGCAAGCAGTTAATGTGCTTGGCTGCTAAGTGGAAGAAAGGCCTGGATATCTACTTCTGAAACTCAGCCATTGAAAACCCTACAGAGCAATGTTCTATTCTGAAACACATGGAGTCGCCATGAGTTGGAATCAACTTAGTGGTAGCTGGTTTGGGTTTTGGTATTAGTAAAATGTATCAAAATGAAATTCCGTTCAGCTGAATGATAAGAAGTACATGCTTTATTTCCCAGTAAAAATGGGTTGGATGGGGTGTGTTAAACATTTGCAAACACAAAAGCAGTACTCCATTTTTTATAAAGTAATGGAAACTCAGTTATTATCATCCTTCATGAGTTTGCATAGGCCATTCCTTATATTAGAACATCTCCCCCATACCTCCACTCCTTGCTTTTTTCTCTGGAAAACTCCTTCTTATCCTTCTAATCTCAGCCTAGAATGCATTGTCTAGGGGGCTTTCTTTAACTGCCTCCCCCTCCTCAATTTGGATTAAGTGTCCTTCCTAGTGCTTCTACAGCATCTCTAATCACTCCTATCATAGTATTTATCATACTGAACTATACTGACCTGTCATTACTCTGCGTGGTACACCACTGGTTCCTTCATGCCTGGCAACCAGCAACTTCTCAGTATGTATTCATTAAATGAATAATATTTCCACCAAGTAGCTATCAACACCAAGGAATCTACACTACTACCATGATAAAAGAAGGAAAATACCCACTGAGTATTATTTTAATAGAAAGAGTACTGTGTTATGTTAAGTCACATGGTGGCAGCTGTATTTTGTTGTGGGGCACAGACTTCACCTCAGGCTCTCTAAAAGTGTCTTTTTCACTCATATCACTTGTCTCAAAAAGGACTATTTGAGTATGTGGTGGTGCTATCAGCACTATATAATCCCTGAGGGATTAGGAAACAATATTGGACCAAAATGTTCCCCCAAAGATAGGCTTGTGAAGAGGAATCCTCTTTTAACCTACTATGGATTGAATTATGTCTCCCCAAAATATGTGTCAACTTGGCTAGGTAGGCCATGATTCTCAGTATTGTGTAATTATCCTGTTTTGTGATCTGATGTAATTATGCTATGTGTTGTAAATCCCAACCTCTATGATGTTAATGAAGGATCTCTGGTGGCACAATGCCTAAGGCATTTCTCTGTTAACCAGAAGTTGGCAGTTCATACCCATTAGCTGCTCTGTGGAAGGAAGATGAGGCAATCTACTTCTGTAAAGATTTACTACCTTGGAAAACCAATGGGAGTTACTATGAGTTGGAATCATGTCAATGGCAGTGGGTTTGGTTTTTTTGGATAATGTTAATGAGGGAGGCAGGATTAGAGGTAGTTATGTTAAAGAGGCAGGGCACTATCTACAGGATTATATTGTATCACGAATCAACTCTTTTGAGATATAAAATAAATCAAACAAGTGAGCAGAGATCAGAGAGACCTGACTACCACCAAGAAAGATGCACTGGGAGCAGAGTACATCCTTTGGAGCCGGGGTCCCTGTGATGAGGACCTCCTAGACCCAAGGGAAAACTGATGCCAAGACACATAGAGGTCTCCAAGGAAGGATGGGTCCACAGATGTTGAAAGGAGACAAGAACCTTTCCCTAGAGCTGACAGAGAAAAAGAAAGCCTTCTCTTAGAGCTGGTGCCTGAATTCCTAAAATGTAAGAGAAAAAATTTGTTTGTTAAAGCCATTCACTGGGGTATTTCTATTATATCAACACTAGATAAGACACAGCCCCAGATCAAAGAATGTCTTTCTAAGTAATCAGAATGGCTTAGAGTCATTGCTAATGGTAAGTCAATTATTCTAATTTTGTATAGAAAGGAAATGTTAGAAGATGAAAGGTTTTGGGATGTAATGGTTTGTTAGAGCAGGAATTACAAGCCTACAAGTCATTAATTTCTGGGTGTACTTAAAGCCCATCCTAGAGCCTGCTTGGATCATAATTTCCTCATCTGTAAACAAGGAAGGTAATCCAGATAATCTCTAAAATTCATCATGATGAATAAAAGCTATTAAGAAAAGACTAGTACATGTTATACAGAAATACTGAAATAAGGAAAATGTTCATAATATACTTTTAAGTGAAAAAGATTTACAAAATTGTATAGTGTGGTCGTGATTGTGTACAAACAATACACGTGTGTGTATGTGTGTAGAAAACTGCATGTTGTTGTTGTTGTTGTTTGCCGTCG
>NW_006921655.1:10904752-10913688 GCF_000298275.1 Orycteropus afer afer | reverse complement strand
CTAAGGCACTTGACTGCTAACCAGAAGGCTGGCAGTTCAAACCCACCAGCCACTCCTCAGAAGGAAGGTTGGGCAATCTACTTCCATAGTGATACTGCCACAGAAACCCAAGGAGGGGTCGCTATGAGTCGGGTCCGACTCGACAGCACATAACAACAACAAAGTATTTTTTTGTTTTTTCCAATTTGTTAGCAATGAACAGGTTTTCCTATTTTAATTGGAAAAATATTTTTCACAAGTGCTTTCTTCTGGCCATTAAATCAATATGTGTGCATTCTGAAAGAGCTAAAATGTTTCATATCTATGTAATTGGGATTAAAATGACAGTTGACCCCTAATGACTATAATAGTGCTTTGTAGTTAGAAAGTGAGCTCTACTCTGCAAATAAAATGCAAGTCATTTCCTAGCCTATTCTAAATTGATAGAGTTCAAATACAAGTAAGAATATAAGGAATGCCCCTCATAGCTGGCTTAGTAACTCTGCACAGACTGAAGACAAGGAATTGTTTTCTTCTCTCCTCCAGAGAGCTCATCTCCATGATCCTCATTTGGAGAGAGATCCCCCTTCTTCTCTCCCTGTCCTTGTTTTAGTCTTTACATTTTCCACTTACATAGACATTTAATAATTAGTGTGGCAGTTTTTTCCTATCACCAACCAACTTCAGTAAAGCTGGTAACAGGAAAAACAAAACAAAAGAAAGAAACAAACAAAGGCCATAAAAGTAAATCAGAAAAGGCAATTGAATTGAATAAGAGAGATATCTTTGTACTTTGTAATGCAAATTCAGCTAAGAAGGCAGACCCTGTTTTGGCACAATAAGCTCAAAAGCTAGGTGGAAGAATAACTCTCAAGTTGAGAAACGTCTTTTTTCTGCCTTCCTTCTTTCCTTTCTATAATGATATGGAGAAAAAAAAAAAAAAAAAAACATGGCCAGCTTCTTCCTGGAGTCTAGACTTCCTCAAGGAATTTTCTACCCTGCTCTTCCCTCAGAACCTAAACTTCCTCTCTCCTCCTACTCTGCATTAGAAGCTTCAAGTTAGGGAATGACTATGATGCTAAAAGGCTTGATTGGTCCAGAAGAAGTTGAGGGAAACTCCCTCTCTCAAAAAACATGCCCAAAACTTCGAAAGATAAGAAGAAATTAACCATACATTACAACTCATAACCAAAGGAAAACCAAACTCATTGCCATGGAGTCGGATCCGACTCATAGCAACCCCTCCTCGGGTTTCCAAAGTGGTATCACCATGGAAGTAGATTGTCCAATCTTCCTACTGAGGAATGGCTGGTGTGTTTGAACTGCCAGCCTTCTGGTTAGCAGCCAAATGCCTTAGGCACTATGCCACCTAGTAATATTAGCAAACACTACAGCTGTAAATTGAGCTCTGGTAGAGACTCAACGGCACATAACAAGAACAACACAGCTGTAAAGTCATTTTGACTTTACAATGTACCTTCACACTCATTAAAACAGTACTGTTGCCATTGAGTTGACTGTGACTCATGGTGAGCCCTTATGTGTCAAAGGAGAACTGTGGTCCATAGGTTTTTTTTTGTTTTTGTGTAAATTACTACTTCATTAACCCTCAGAAACCAAACCCATTGCTGTTGAGTTAATCACCAAATATTTATTTCCTTGAGGTTCTACCTGATTTCTTTCAGTTTGGGGCAGTTTTTATAAGTGTTTCAGTTCTACATATTTATATGCTTACTTGTTTCTCCATGGGGTTTGCAATGTCTCCAAGTAGATCAACAGGGTTTTCTTCCATGGCATCTCTGAGGGTACTCAAAACACCAACATTTCAGTTAGCAGTTGAGCACTTAACCATTTGCACCACCCAGAATGTCAACCAAAAATTGCTGGAGTGGAAAAATAGGGGGGGGGGAAGATAGTGAATATTTGCTGTTGATACTCCAATGCCAATATAATCTCATCTTGTCAATTCCATTATTTGACTAGGAGTTAGCACATTACAAAATTCTGCTAAGACTGGGGAGAGATCTGAGGGCTTTTGGGAAATAGGAAGAGATGGTTTTGCTTCCTCAGGATATGGCATTGTCTTAATGTGACTCCTAGAACAGCTACAGCCATCTTCACCAGTCTAGAAGTTAAACCCACTGCCATCAAGTCAATTCCAACTCATACTGACCATGTAGGACAGAGTAGAATTGCCCCTTACATTTCCAAGGCTGTAAATCTTCATGGAAGCAGACTGCCTCATCTTTCTCTGACAGAACAGCAAGTAGATTCAAATCACATACCTTTTGATTAGCGGCCAAGTGCTTTTAACCACCGTGCTACCAGATCTCCTAGGATTTAAGACAACACTAACTGAAGATAGGGCAATCTACTTCCATAGTGATACTGCCTCGGAAACCCAAGGAGGGGTCGCTATGAGTCGGGTTCGACTCAAGGGCACATAACAACAACAACAACAACAACTGAAACAGACCAGAGGGATAGAACAAAACCTGGTCCTGAGTAGTATTGTTGTCCCACTGAATCAAACAAACTTGCAGGCTCTAGACTTCCAGATGTGGGAGATAATACATTTTCTTATCATTTTAGTCACTGTGAGTTTGGAATGAGGAGGAGGTCTAGGGAGAGATTAACTGTGGGGTGAGGGGAATATCTGTATGGGCATAATCCAAAAGGGTGGGTGGTGATGCCTGAGCTCTTGGATGAGGAGTAGAATGGATTAGATAGACTGAGTCCACACCCTGTGCTCTTCCTCCTTGACTCTGCAGTTTGCAGTCTAAATGAAACAGAAGGAAAGAACTTTCCTCAGAGTTTCATGTATGTTTACTCAGCTAATATAGTGGAGGTACAAATAACTCAGACAATATACTCATGGGTACAAGAAGATGTAGTTAGTTAATTTTCTATAAGCCCCATCTTACTAAGTACTAGGGAAATTTGCTAACTAACTTGCTAATTAAAATTTTCATCTCTTATGGTTTAAATAAATAGTCTTTTAGTTAAACAATCTGATTTTTCAAGGTTCTATTTCCTATCAGTGCCAGCATAAATCATACATTTTGTATGACTCTCAGGGTAAATTCTTCCTAAAGTGCTGCTCTACCCTCTTTCCTAAGAGGGCTGTGAGGCATCTTACTGTGTTCCAGCGGTGTGTGTCCTCTGGGAGTTTGTTGGTCTCGCTATAGCATGGCTCATTGGATCTGCATCTATCACTGGCAATCACATATATTGTGGCTGGTTCCATATGGCCTCTGAGGTGACATGCTTGTACCCATCCCTGGAGTCTTCAGTATCAGCCACCTGCTCCTTCATGAAGGCTCTCTCATGGGAGCCTCTTCATCTGGCCCTCAACCTGCTGGTACCCTGGCTTCCTATTCTTTCAACAGGTCACACTGGAATCTCTGCAGGCAAGAAGGCCAGGGGAAAGCAAAGAGCAGTCTCACCTGTTTAGTCAGCTCCCTCTGCCGAACTGCTCCATCACTCTGATGCCATGTTGAACATGGAGCCAAGCAGAGTGCTAGGGCTCCCTAACGACCTGCAGTCCCCTGCAATCATCTTTCAGGGAAGCAACTCATGAGCCCCAGGACCGTGAATACCTCAATTCCTACCTTAATTTTCCCATGCTTCCACTCTCAAGACTTGGGCCTAAGAAATGGAGCAAATGAAGACCTCAGACCTAGTTGCAACCTTGAGTCCCTTCTCATTTCCTCAAGCCTGGCGGGGGGGGAGGGGGAGCATTGCCATCAAGTTGAGTCTGACTCATAGAGACCTCATAGAATAGAGCAGAGCTGATCCATAGTGTTTCCAAGGCTGTAACTCTTTATGGAAGAAGACTGCTAAAGCATTCCCCTGTGAAGTGGCTGGTGAGTTTGAACTTTCAACCTTTCAGTTAGAAGCTGAGTGTTTAACCCCTACACCTTTTCACTTCATCTTATCTCACAGGCCTTCCTCTAAGGAAGACTTAGAGATCAAGACCACCAGGCACTGATATGTTATTGAAGAGGGATCTTTGGAAATTAGAAATCTGTCTCTACAATGTGAGATGAAGGCTCAGAAAGTTCACTTCTAAGGAGCTTTCTGGTTATTCTTTTTCAAAGACAGATTTGTTCATTCTTCTGGCAGTCTGTGGTATAATAAATATTCTTCACCAACACCATAATTCAAATGCATCAGCTCTTCTTCCGCCTTCCTCATTCATTGTCCAGCTTTCACAGGCATATGAGGCAATTGAAAACATCAGGCTTGGGTCAAGTCCTCAAAGTTACACTTTTGCTTTTTAACACTTTAAAAAGGTCTTCTGCAGTACATTTTCCCAATGCCATACATTGTTTGATGTTTTGACTGCTGCTTCTATGGGCATTAATTGTGGATCCAAGTGAATGAAATCCTTGAGAACTTCAGAAGGGACCAATCCCTGGAGAAGGACATTATGTTTGGTAAAGTAGAGGGTCAGTGAAAAAGAGGAAGACCCTCAACAAAATGGATTGATTCAGTGACTGTAACAATGGACTCACACATAGCAATGATTATGAGGATGATGCAGGACTGAGCAGTGTTTTGTTTTGTTGTACATGGAGTTGCTATGAGCCAGAGCCAATTTAATGACTCCTAACAACTTGACTGCTAACTAGAAGGCTGGCGGTTCAAACCCACCAGCCACTCCTCAGAAGGAAGATTGGGCAATCTACTTCTGTAGTGATACAACCTCAGAAACCCAAGAAGGGGTCGCTATGAGTCGGGTCTGACTCAATGGCACATAACAATAACAACAACAACAACAAAAACAACATCTCCTCAAAACTTGGATTTGAAGTAAATTGGATTTGATAGTAAATTGAAGTAACTTGGATTTGATAGTGAATTGGTGAAGCAAAAAACCCTCAGATTTGAATTCAAATGATCTAATGTATGCAGTTTTACCTTTATCGTAAGTGGGACAATGAGCCTCAAGGCTGCTTAGAGGTCAGAGGCCGTAAAGTATTAGAATTAAACACAAAATGAAAATAAATAAATTTAAAATATAAATTTTAACTAGCCCCCTTCCAAAAGGGTTGAGAGTAGAACCCCTCCACATCTGTTCACTGGCAGCCATCAAATGTAGACAGTTGGAGAGGTTATCCCACTAACCAATAAGACAAAGTTCACTATCTATTTGCTTCCTGCTGCTGCAGCCCCATGGCCAAGATGAGAAATGTGAAAATGTGGGCTTTTACAAACAGTTAACATCCTTGGCTGCTAACCAAAAGTTTGGAGGTTTGAGCCCACCCTCCAGCCACTCTGTGGAAGCAAGACTGGGCAATCTACTCCTGTAAAGATTTACAGCCTTGGAAACCCAATGGGGGTTGCTATGGATCAGAATTGACTTAATGGCAGTGGGTTTGGTTTTAAAGGTGTCTCAGAAGAAAGGCATGGAGATCTACTTCTGAAAACTCACCCACTGAAAACACTATGAAGCCCAGTTCTACTCCGACACACAGAGGGTTGCCTCATTTGGAATCACCTTGATGACAACTAGTTACTGGATAAAGGAGCCCTGGTGGCACAGTGGTTAAGGCACTTGGCTACCACCCAAAAGGTCAGTGGTTCGAACTCATCAGCTGATCCTTGAGAGAAAGATGTGGCAGTCTACTTTCATAAAGATATACAGCCTTGGAAACCCCATGAAACAGTTCTACCCATAGTTCTGGTCATAGGTTTTCCTCACTATGAGTCAGAGAGTTCTCTGTGGCAATGAGTTTGGTTAAGGAGCGCTGATAGGGTGGTGGTTAAAGTTCTCAGCTGCTAACTTTTAACCGAAAGGTTGGCAGTTTTAACACACCAGCTTCTCTTTGGGGGAAAGATGTGACTTTCTGCTCTTATAAAGATTACAGCCTTAGAAACCCTGTGTAGCAGTTCTACTTTGTCCTACAGGGTCACTATGAGTTGTAATGGATTCAACAGCAATGTGTTTGGATACTGGTTTAAATATAGATGTAACAAAATATTTGCCATTTTGGCAGTCTTTACATGTATAGTTCAGTGACATTAACTTTTGTTCATTGTCTTGTCAACTGTCATCCTTACCATTTCCAAAATTTCCATCCCCATTAACAAAAGTTCAATGGGCTTTTGGTCAACTCTAAATCCTCTTGAATGGTTTAGGTGAATTATTATAATTAGTTGCATAGGTTTCCATCTCTCTCCACTACTCACTTTGAGGGAGTCTGGTGGTGTAGTGCCTAAGGCATTTGACTGCTAACCAGAGGGCTGGTGGTTCAAACCCACAACCACTCCTCAGAAGGAAGGTTGAGCAATCTACTTCTGTAGTGATACTGCCTCAGAAACCCAAGGAGGGGTTGCTATGAGTCCAATCTGACAGTAAGAGTTAGACTCACTGTGAGATGAAAAATGCTACAAGATAATTTGAATAAATACTATTTAAAGGAAGACAAATCTATAACCCTGTCTAATTAAATCTCAAATCAATCTTAGACAATTAAGAATGTCTAGTCGTTGGCGAATTGCAATGGTGTAGACCCAATATTAGAATCACCACAGCAATGGCAAATCACACACTGACCTCGAGATATTATTGGCCCCAGAAAGAGTATAGTTGTCTTAGTTCTCTAGTGCTTTTATAACAGAAATACCACAAGTGGATGGCTTTAACAAATAGAAATTTGTTTTCTCACTGTTATGAGGCTTGCAATCCACATTCAGGACATAAGGACTATGAGAAGATTTTCTCTCTCTGTCTGCTCTGGATGAAGGTCCTTGTCTCTTTGAACTTTTGTCTCTGGACAATCTTCATGTGGCTTGGCATCTCTCTTCCCCAGTCTCTGCTTCTCTCATTTGCTTGTTTAACCTCTTTTATATGTCAAAAGAGATTGACTTAAAACACACCTTACACTAATCCTGTCTCATTAACATAACAAAGGAAATCTATTCCCAAATGGGACTATTACCACAGAGAGATAGAGTGGTTAGAATTTACAACACATATTTTTGGAAGACACAATTTAATCCATAACAAAGTTCTGTAAGAAAGACAGGAAATTTTCAAATGTGTTTCCAGTGTGGAAAGCAAAATCAGCCTTTGGTCATGAATATTAATGTGAATGTTCCCAAGGTTATCCCTTATAAAAGAGTCTTTCTTTTTTTTTCTGCTGTAACCCATAGTAAGAGATATACTCTTCCTCCCTGTGATGCCCTCTGAACAGTTTTGTTCTAATTTAAAACAAACAATTCTGGTGAAGACTAAATTTATTTCATGACCCACTAGTGGATTATGACCTATAGTGTGAAAAATACATACTGCTTTAACAAATGTTTCTCACAATATGATCCAAAGAATCCCCTAAATTATAACTTCCTAGAGTTCTTACCTTAAAATGTGTATGTTGAGGCCTTTATTTATCTCCTGAGGTCCCTGAGTGGTACAAATGTTGACATGTTCAACTACTAACTGAAAGGTTGATTGTTTGAACCCATCCAGTGGCACCTTAGAGGAAAGGCTTGCCAATCTGCTTCCATAAAGTCACAGTCTTGAAAACCTTATAGATCATTTCTACTTTGCAGCACATGGGGTCACCTTGAGTCAGAATTGACGCCATGGCAACTGGTTTGGCTTTTTCTATTTATCTCTTGGACTCTGAGAGTGGATATGCTTGCTTATGGCAATGGTTCATGGCCACTATTCTGATTCTGGGCATGAGCCTATAACAGCCCACTACAGACCATGGGCTTCTGCGAGTAAGACAGACCAAAGAGGGAAGCCAGAGCTGAGTGGTAATGGAGGCTTAACGAGCATCAGACCCAAGAGGTAGGCAGGTAGCTGTAAATCAAATAGGCCAGAGACGAGTAGGCAAGAAGAGTAGAAATTTATTGAGAAAGAACAGAGAGGAGCGGGACAGATTCTTACTGGATTTTAAAAGGCAGAACAGAGAAGTCAAACAAGGCCTGTCAGAGCCAATCTCTGTGGGTGCTTGCCAGAATAAGGTCTGAAAGTAAGGTCTGGGATGTTGATTTAAATAAGCTCCCCCAGGTGATTTTTATGCAAATAAAGTCGTAGAGTGTTGCCAGTCATAAAGTGTGTCATTCTGTCACCAAGAAGGAAAGAATTAAAATTTACTGCTCCAGGCATGAAATAAATGTTTAACATGCAACCCTCTACCAAAGGGAGGTTTAGTTACTTCACTATCCTTATAAGTGTTTGCTTTGTTCAGTGGAGCCTTCTATTCTCTGCCATTGTTTCAACAAAGTATTTCACCTTCCAAAGAAACCTGATAATTGGTTACAGTTGTATAGTTGAAATTCTGATCAGTTTCTCACTACCAAGAGAGAAGCAGAGCCTGCATCCACCCCAGGACATACAAGGGCAAACCCTTTAGCCAGACTGAAATAGGGGTTTTAAATGGGATGATTTTGACGGTAGGTTGTTCTCAGTTGAAATCTGGGAGGGGAAAATCATCATCATCATCATCATTTAAAAAAAAAAATGCAGAAAGTTAATTTATTAATTATTAGTGAAAATGTATCTTTCAGGGGGATAGACGCTTGTTGGTTACCAGAACCTAGCTTGGTGAACATGGCATTATAAAAGTGGAGCTACTCTTTTGATCTTAATGTCCATTGTTGCTGACATGGATGCCCCTCTCCAGAGACTCGGGTGCTGCCTAAGTCAGTGGATCCTATTCCTGGGGTGGAGCATCCTCTGTCTTGGATATTTTGGAAATACACTGCTAGCTTAAGCATTTCTGAACCTAACTTTTCTTTCTAGTTCACATGAAACAACATTTTCAAATCTTTTGTCAATTTTTTTTTATTACAGAAAAATCAGACAAGCAAAATACACACACACTCACACACAAATCCTTCCTAGAAATAATCACTGTATTAACAGCCTGGTGATTCTTTCAGACTTCTGTTTTCTTCAACTGTTGTTATGATCTTTTGTGAGCTCAGCCCTTCACACC
>NW_006921655.1:10866437-10894242 GCF_000298275.1 Orycteropus afer afer | reverse complement strand
TTATTCTAGGTAGGAAGAGCATGCCAGGAGAACAGTCTAGGTCAAGGTCCCAAGCAGCCAGAATGGTTAGATTGGAGTGTGGGTGTAAGGAGGAGAGTAGAGGAGATGAGATCAGAAGTTAATGGGCAAAAGAAGGGAGAGGCTACTTTGTGTTGGGTCTTGTTTATGGGCCACCTTATTGACTTTATCTTTTACTTTAAAGTGAAATGGGAAGCCCCTGGGTTTGGGAAGTGAAAGATTGACATAATTTGATTTCCCCTTTAATTAGATATCTCTGGCTGCTGTGTAGAGAGTATATTTGCGGGGCTAGGGAAAATGGGAAATACCATAATAATTCAGGTGAAAAGCAATGGAGGTTTGGACCAAAGTGGTAGTAAAAGAATTGCTGAGAAATGGTTGATTTTGCCTATGTTTTGAAGGTAGAGCTGCCAGGATTTGTGACAGGCTGGAAGTGAATGTAAGAGAAAAAGAAGACTCAAAGATGGCTGAGCAGCTGGAAGGATAAAGTCGTCATTTCTTGTGATGAGGAAGACCACAAGAGAAGCAGGTTGTGAGAGGAAGGGTAGGTGTTTGGTTTGGATGTGTTAAGTGTGAGATGCCTATTAGACATAAATGTGGAGAAAACTGGCCTGCAGGTGTATATTTGAGAATTGCCAGCATGTAAGATGGAAGATCAACTAGGGAGGGAGTAGGTAGAGTAGAAAAAAGTTTGAAGACTGTTTCTTTGACATGCCACTATTTAGAGATCAGAGAAATGAAGAGAAACCAGGATATAAAACTGATCCTGAATACCCAGTGATGTAGGAGGAAAACCAGGAGCAAGTGGTGTCATTGAAGCCAAAGGGAAGAGGAAGGGATGGTCAATTGTGTCAAACACAGCAGACAGGCCAAGAGAGACCAGGTTGTGTTATGGGTTCAGTTTAAAATAGTAGGTACTATAATGTCCACTTTTGGGTAAAAGAGATTTATTTAGGCTCGCCGACTGAACAGAGCTGAAGCACGCTCCTATGCTGCAGCAACAAGTCTGATTTTAGGCAGGCTTTATAAAGCAGGCAAGCAAGCAATAACACAGAAGCAGACGCTGCAGTGTCAAGGTCTTAGAGCATGTGCTTTGGCACAGACATTCATCGAGGGGGGAGGGGAGTTAGTTTGATAACCACCTTAGAGTACGTGCTCTAGCATGGGTGTTCATCGAGGGGTGATGGGAGTTAGTTCTGATAATTACCCCAAAGTACATGTTCTAGCACAGGTGTTCATTGAGGGGTGATTTAGCTGCTTTATGTGCCTAGGAAGGAGGAGAAGAAAAAGAGAAAAGGGGCACTCCGTAACTCATCAGGAATGGGGTTAGGAGGAGATGTTTACTTCAGCCACATAAAATGGAGTTTTAGCAAGATATTGCCAGCCATAGCTGGACATTACAAAAATAGAGTTACAAAATGGAGTCACTTACTTCTGTTGGGCTTGGCAATGCGGAAATTATCACTAGTCTCAACAACAGCAGTTTTGGTGCAATGGTAGGGGCGGAAACCTGATGGGAGTGGTTGCGAGATAGCATGGAAAAGAGGAATTGGAAACAAGATAGACAATTTTGCAAGTTTTGCTCTAAAGAGAGAGAGATAAATGGATGGTGGCTAGACGTAGATGTGAAAGTGGAGAGAGGACATTTTCATTTTTATTTTTTCATGATAGAAATTACAGCATGTTTGTATGCTGATTGCTATGACACAAGAGAGGGGGAAATGATACAGGAAAGAGTGAGGCCACTCCTAGCATGGTGTCCTTGTGTGGAAGAGGATGGGGGTAGCTCATGTATGAGTGGAGAGCTTAACCTTAGGCACTAGACAATGCATCCTCATAAGATGAAGTGAGGCAGATTACACAGACACAGATGCTGGTCACTGAGGTGAAGTGGTAATGGCAGCTTGTGGAAATTCTCTTCTGACTGTTTTTGTAGTCTTACAGTCATCAGCTGAGAGTGAGAATGGGCCAGAACGTATGGAAGATTTGAAGAAAGAGAAGCACTTTGAGTAGAAGGAGAGGTGAATGGGTTTGAGAAATGTAGCTTTGCTCTAAGTGCTTTCCATTAATTGATTTACTAATCCTCACTCCAGAGTTTCTTGACCCAGAATAACAATTTTACTTTGATGTGTCCTTCCTAGGCAGTAGGAATGGGTCTCCCAATTTATAAATGTGGGAGCAGGTTGATGATATAGATATGTCCAGGAAAGCAAGACTTCATGAGAGGGAGACTCCACCACTCAAGAGTGAAAGCAAGAAATAGGTGGTCTATAGACCTGCTTCAGGAGCTCTGGTGGCACAGTGGTTAAAGCATTCAGCTGCTAACCAAAAGATCAGCAGCTCAAATCCACCAGCAACTCTGCAGGAGAAAGGTGAGGTACTCTGTGTCTGTAAAGATTTACAGCTTTGGAAACCCTATGGGGTAGTTCTACTTTATCCTACAGTGTTGCTATGAGTTAGAATCTACTCGATGGCAGTGGGTTTGGTTTCAGTGTAGACCTGCCTCAGAACCTGGATGCTTTTAAGTGTTGGTTCTTATACATCCTTATGATTTGCCTTATTATTATTATTTTTTTAACTCAATTACTGAGCCAATCTGCATTCTTTATAGTGAAAAGAGTTCAACTAACACATAGTATAATTAAAATTTGAAAATTCACCCAACTGTCTCTCTGCTGATCAGAGAATATGGCAGAAAGTAGGAGTTTCGTCTACAACTCATGGGTAATTTCTGAGCCCTTCTACTTCTTGGCCTGAATCCAGTTAGACTTCCCACAATTAGCATTCTTCTGGTTGTAGCTCAGTAAATATTTTTCTTTTAGAATCAGTGCACAAAAGTATCGCATGAAAATGACATATATGGTCTCTTAAAGACTGAGACCATTCCTAAAGAATGAAAGAAGTTATTTTAACCAAATTATGGAGAACTGGGATACTTAACATTTTGATCCTTCAAGTTGATCATGTTTTCATGAACCATGTCTCTGACTCTAATTTGGGAAGTTGTATTTGTGTATAAATAAATTTGCCAAATAATAAAAGTATTCCCTTTACTGTCACTACTCATGACTTTTCCTTGACTCCAGAGTAACGATTTTACTTTGATGTCTCAATGAAAAATGGTGACAACTACTGGTTGTGTTAATATTTGGTCTATTCCAAATACTTTAATCAAAATACATGTAATCACTCATATCTTCCAAACATAAATTAAAATGATTTTTCTACTGCATCTTCAATTTCAAATAGCCTTCTTGACTTTGGCAAACGTCTCTCCATCACAAAAGGCAATATCTAGTTTTCCGGTTTTTGGAGAAATACATGAGGAAACATAATACTTTATTGCTTAAAGCAACCTAACTAAAATCTGACACTGACAATCCCATTCAGATTGTACTTTTGAGAAGTCAACTCAAATCAATCTAAATTTGGTTTGGAAAAGACTTTTCTGGCTGACTTTGGTCTAGAGATATAGCATCTGAAGTTTTATAAATAGATGTGCAAACTTGACTTGAAGTGCCCTCTGAGAAGAATGCTCCTTTGCATGAACTAAAAATGTACTTCTTTTCTCTTCATTACCATTTTTTGAATTCTAAAGCTAACCTGAAAGTAAGGAAATAATACCTCAGGATTTTAGCTGACCCCATTTGGATCCATAGGCTTCTGCCTTGCAAAAGCATGCTTTTTTTTTCCCCCCAGAAATTTGTAGAAACCCTGTTGTTGTTATGTGCCGTTGAGTCGGCCCTGACTCATAGCAAGCCTCCTTGGGTTTCCGAGGCAGTATCACTATGGAAGTAGATTGCCCCATCTTCCTTCCCAGAAGTGGTTGGTGGATGTGAACCACCAACCTTCTAGTTAGCAATCAAATGCCTTAGGCACTATGCTACCAGAGCTCCCAATAGAAACACTAGTCACTCTTTAAAACAAAGAAAAGAAAGAAAGAAAAGAAAAGGCAACACTCATATCACTTGCCCTGTATAAGGAGGTGAACCAAAAAAAAAAAACAAAACAAAAAACTGCCATTGAGTCAATTCTGACTCATGGTGATCTCATGTGTGCTGTGAATATACAAACAAAACCCTACTTCCAAAAAGACAAATAATCCAATTAAAAAATGGGCAGAAGACATGAATAGACCCTTCACCAAGGAGGATATTCAGGTGTGCAACAAACATATGAAGAAATGCTCACAATCATTAGCCATTGTTGTTGTTATTTGCCCTTGAGTCAGACCCAACTCATAGCGACCTCTCCTTGGGTTTCCGAGGCAGTATCACTTCAGAAGTAGATTGCCCGATCTTCCTTCCAAGGAGTGGCTGGTGGGTTTGAACTGCCAGCCTTCTGGTTAGCAGTCAAGTGCCTTAGGCCATTGTTGTTGTTGTTGTTGTTATGTGCCGTCAAGTCGGACCTGACTCATAGCGACCCCTCCTTGGGTTTCCAAGGCAGTATCACTACGGAAATAGATTGCCCCATCTTCCTTCCGAGGAGTGGCTGGTGGATTTGAACTGCCAGCCTTCTGGTTAGCAGTCAAGTGCCTTAGGCACTATGCTACCAGAGCTCCTTTAGGCCCTTAGAGAGATGCAAATCAAAACAACAAGATACTATCTTGCCCCAGCACTAGTAACAAAGTTCAACAAGACAAAATAACAAATGCTGATGAGGATTTGGAGAGATTGGAACTCTCATACACTGCTGATGGGACTGTCAAATGATACAACCACTGTGGAAAGTAGTATGGCAATTCCTTAAATAGTTGGAATTAGAAATACCATTTGACCCAGCCATTCCATTAGTAGGAAGTGAGAGCCAGGACAAGAACAGACATATGCACACCCATGTTCATCACAGCACTATTTACAATAGCCAAAAGATAGAAACAACTTAGGTGGTCACCAACTGAGGAATGAACAACCAAACATGGTACATACACACAATGGAATACTATGCAACCCTAAAGAATAACCTAGAATCTGCAAAACACTGTATAATGTGGATGAACTTGGAGGAAATTATGCTGAGTGAAGTAAGTCCATCACAGAAGGACAAATATGGTATTGATCCATTATTGTAAAAGTCAAGGAAAGGTTTATCTATGGAAGGAAATTTTCTTTGTTGGTTACCAGGGGTGGAAGAGGTGGGGAGGGAAAACTGTTAGATAGGTAGAGATAAGTATTGATTTGGGTGAAGAGAATGGCAATGTACCAAATGTGAGTGGTCAACATGGTGGCATTGAGGAAGAGGAAGACATAGAGAGGTATATGGGAGGTACAGACAACAAAGATGAATAGTACTGTGTTGTCAGTGAAGGCAAACATGGGTATACTGGTGGATACGTGAGTGGACAGACTGAACTATTAGGTATGTCTATGAAGCAGGGAATGTACCCAAGACCATGTATAGGATTGGCAGACATTGGTCCCATAAGTGTATTTGTATGATGTATAAGAATTCCCAGGGGGATAATAGAGGTGACAAAGGACAAGGTTGTAGTCACTTCTTGGTCATAGCCAGCTACCCAGAGGGACCAAGTAGTTTAACCTGTGGGTTCAGGACCATAGTTGCAGGGGACATCAAGCTCAACTGGCATAACATACTACACAAAACATTGTTCCACCTCCTACTTTGGAAAGTAGCGACTGATATCTTAAAAGCTTGCAAGCAAGCAGCCCTCTAGATGCAATGATGGGTCTTTCCTCTTCCAGAGCAAAGAAGAATGAAGAAAACCAAAGATTCATGGAAACAATGCACACTGGCACAACATGCAATCCTGACTATATGACTATGAGACCAGAAGAACTAGACGGCTACTGCTGTCAACCACTCGGAGGGGGATCTATGTAGGAGATCCTGGATAGAGAGGAAGAACAATGTGGAACAAAATTCAAAATTATTTGGGAAAAAAAAAGGTGTGTGTGTGGGGGACCAGGTTTGCTGGTCTGATAGAGCCTGGTGGAACCACTGAGACTATGGCCCTTAGCTGCCCTTCAGGTCTGGAATTGAACCCACACCTGTGGCTTCCAGCCAAACAAAAGACAGGCATATGAGTTGAACATTTACCTGAGGTAGATACACTCCTTCGAGAGAGCAATCATGGAAGAAAGAAGGGCTGCTTATGCACAGGGAGACAGCTCAGGGGGCAGGAGTACATGGAGGGATGGACACAGGGAAGAGGTAACTATTGGGAAGGAGAAAGGGAGCTGCTGCATTGGAGTAAACTGTAGTCAATGTCATGAGACAGTGTATGTGAACTGCTATATGAAAAGTGAATTTTCTCTGTAAGTTTTCACCCAAATCACAACTTAAAAAAACAAAAACAAAATAAAACAAAAATAACCAACTTTGTTTAATGGGTATTATTGTTGTACCAATAGTTTTAGTATATGACATTTATTTTCATTTAGCCTGTTGGATTGTGTACCCACCAGTAGAGTGCTCAACTACTTTTGGGATTTAGCTGAAAGGAGCTATTGGCAGACACCTTTTATTCATACAATAAATATTGATCAAATATGTAGTTTCAGTCACAATACTAATAATGGAAAATACAAAAATTAGTGAGAAAATATGCTTGGGAATATACAGCACACACATACAGAAATATGCCTTGTTAAGGCAAATTCCATAAGGAAAACTGCTTACCTGGTAAATTCATTCTAAGCACCAACATTTTGACTGTATTTGCCATTTTTTGATAGGTTAAATTGATTCAGATAGATATCTGTGATAATACTTGAGAGATTATTTTTCTTCTATTACCCAGTCATTTTCTTTTTTTTAAATTGTGATTCCTCTGCTGGATAGAGAGGAAGAACAATGTGGAACAAAACTCAAAATCATTTGGGAAAAAAAAAGGTGTGTGTGGGGGGGACCAGGTTTGCTGGTCTGATAGAGCCTGGTGGAACCACTGAGACTGTGGCCCTGAGCTGCCCTTCAGGTCTGGAATTGAACCCACACCTGTGGCTTCCAGCCAAACAAAAGACAGGCATATTTGTTCCTCATATTTGCAGTGCAGCTAGGGGCCATAGTCTCAGAGGTTCCACGAGGCTCTATCAGACCAGCAAACCTGGTCCCCCCCCCTTTTTTCCCCAAATGATTTTGAGTTTTGTTCCACATTGTTCTCCCTCTCTATCCAGGGTCTCCTACATAGATCCCCCTCCAAGTGGTTGACAGTGGTAATTGGGCACCATCTAGTTCTTCTGGTCTCATAGTCATATGGGCTGCAGATCCCATGGTGTACCAGTTGCTTGGACTAATTGTTTCCACAAATTATCCAGTCATTTTTGAGGAGGGTGTTGTTCAGTTTCCATGTGTTTGCTCTTTTTCCATTGGTCTTCCTATTGTGGATTTCTAATTTTATAGCATTGTGATCTGCAAAGATGCTTTACAATATTTCAATGTTTTTAAATTTATTAAGATTTGCTTTATGGCCTAACATATGATCTATCATGGAGAATGTTCCATGTGCCCTGGAAAAGAATATATATTGTGCTGTTGTTGGGTGAAGTGCTCTGTAGATGTCTATAAGGTCATGTTTGTGGATTGTATTGTTTCGCTCCTTTGCATCTTTGTTGAGTTTCTTTCCGGTTGTTCTATCTTTCACTGAAAGTGGTGTATTAAAGTCTCCCACTATGACTATAGTCATCTTTTTGCTTTTTCAACTCTTTTAAAGTCTGATTTATGTATTTTGGGGCTCTTTCATTGGTTCCTACATATTTATTATGGTTAATAATATGTTCAATTGATCCTTTAATTATTATATAATGTCCTTCGTTGTCTTATATGGTGGTTTTTGTCTTAAAGTCAATTTGATCAGAAATATTTCCACCCCTGCTTTTTTTGGGTTGTCATTTGCTTGATATATCTTTTTTCAACTTTTGATTTTTAGTCTATTTTTGTCTTTGTCTCTAAGATGTACCACTTGTAGACAGCATATTGATGGGTCTTATTTTCTTATCCAGTCTGCAACTCCCTGCCTCTTGAGTGGTGCATTTAATCCATTAACACTCAGTGTAAATATCAACAAGTATGAATTTGTTGCTGTCATTTTCTTATGTGCTTTTCTTGGTGCTGCTGCTTTCTTTGTTCCATATAATTTTCTGTGCTGAGCTTATTATGTTTATGAATTGTGCTATCATTTCCTTTATTGCTGTTGTTTTAGTATTTAGTAAATATTTGTGCTTGTCCTCTTTTTTACTGTGATGTGAAGGTTTATTGTTTTTCTTTGAGGTTATCCTGTGATTAATAATTTTCTCCCTGAGTTTAGAACAGTCCATTCTATCTTGCAACTCTTTTGACTTCCTCACCATTTAGAAGTTCTGTAACTACACAATTTCTTCCCTCTTTTTGGTTTGTAGTTGTTCTCATTTGCCAACTGATGTCTCTGGTTCCATGTGTATAATCTTGTAAGCTTATTTTACTTTGGATGCTTTCATAGCTGTGTTGGTTTCGGGTTATGTCATCATGTATATTAATGGGCAGTTGTTGTTTGCTATTATTGGTTCTCTGTTCAAAGGATTCCCTTTAGTATCCCTTGTGAGGTTGATCTGGTTTTAACAAATTCCCTTAATTTCTGCTTATCTGGAAATCTCCTAATTTCACCATCATATTTGGGGAACAATTTTGCCAGATATATAATTCTTGGTTGGAAATTTTTCTCTTTCAGGGTTTTATATATACCATCTCATTGCCTTCTTGCTTGAATGGTTTCTGCCGAGAAATCAGAGCTTATTCTTATTGGTTGTTCTTTTTAAGTAACTTTTCATTTTTCCTGTGCTGCTTTCAGGATTCATTCTTTGTGTTTGGTTTTGATGAGTTTGATGATAATATATCTTGGTGATTTTCTTTTGGGGTCTATCCTATCTGGGATTCATTGGACTTCCTGAATGGATGTATTCTCATCTTTCGTCACATCAGGGAAGTTCTCTTCCAACAAATCTTGGACAATTTTCTCAGTGGTTTTCTTTTTCTCTTCCTGTTCTGAAATTCTGATTACATATAGGTTATTCCTTTTGATGGTATGCCACATGAACCTTAGGCTTTCTTCATTTTGTTTTGATTTTTTTCTGATTGATACCTTTCCAAAGAAGTATTCAGGTATTTGTTTTCAATCTCATTAATTCTGCCTTCCATTGCTTTGGTTCTACTCCTTTGCCCTATCAATGTATTATCTATTTCTGAAAATTTAGTATTAAACTTCTGGATTTCTCTCTGTAGATTTTGTATCATTTCTAATTTTATCATTATTTTGTCATTTTGTTCTTGTATTTTCTTCCAAAATTGTTCTAGGGTTTTCTCTGCATTTTCCTTAATTTTGTCAGGTTTTCCTTGATCTCTCTCTCTCAGTCCTTTGAAGATACCTAAATATAATTCTTTTGAATTCCTTATCAGGGAGTTCCAATGCTGCTGCTGCTTCAGGGATGTGTTCTGGGTCTATATCCTGCTCCCTTGTTTCTACCACTTTATTGTGCTTCTTTGTGTGGACTGTGATGGTCTGTCATCTCCGAGACGTTGTGACATTGTTGTGTTTAGAGCTCTGTTAACTGTTTGTGAAGAGCAGCTTAGAGTGAGTCAGGCTCTTCCTGGTGGTTGTTTATTGTTGGCCAGTTGACGGAGAAGGAAGTGGTGGCTCTCAGTAAGTGGAGCTGCAGGAGGTGCAGGTGTGGTTGTGTCATATGGCACTGTTGCTGTGTCCCACTCAGACAAAAACAACAATCAAAAACACATCAAAAAAGTAAAAGTAAGTGGACAAAAAACACACTGCACAAACACACAGGAACAATCACCAAAAGAAGAAAAAATAAAATAAAATAAAATAAAAAAAACAGCAATATCTGGGGAAGGGGCAATAAGAGAAAAGAGGTAGAATAAGAGAATAATGAAGAAAAAAAATGGGAAACAGAAAAAAGGAAGAGAGAAAAAGCCAAAAACTAGAACCTGGGAAGGGAAGAAGAAAGAATAGTAATAAAATGATGAAAAAAGGGCAAAAAATAATGGTAATAGTGATTTTAAAACAGACAAAAGCAAACAAACTAAAAAGGAAAAAAAAAAAATCGGGGTAGTGTGGGGCAGGTCACCCAGGCTCCATCCGAGCACACAGACTGGGATAGAATTCTTGCTGGCTCAGAAGGTGAGTGGGAGTGAGGGATGGCCACACCTCCATTGACCAAGAGATTGTGGGATATAAGATTAACAAGGGGAATATTGCACTTTCCAATCGTTTGTGTCTGGAATGTGCTTGAGTCCCAGGCAAGTGGAGCCTATTCATACATCCCTGGAATCTGAGAGAATGTTGTCACTCTAAATATCCAAAATGTTTGAACTGCTTGTAAACATTTAAAATGGCTGCACCCTCCAGACAGGCAAAAGTCCACAGCTCAGCTCGTCTCCCTCGTTGCTGCTTCCCCTTTTATTCACCAGCTACCAGTGCAGTCCTCCATGCACTGCCTGGCTAGCAGGGGCATTTTTTTCGGTTAATTCTTAGGTCCTAACACCACTTGGCAATATCCAAGCTGTCCGTGCCATCAGGATCGCAGGTAGACTGCAGCTCTGTATGTCTCCTTTTTTCGTGTTTTCATGCAGATTCTTCTACTAGTTGGAATTCAGTCCACTTCTGTATCCTTCCTTTCAAAGCTCAGGGCTCCAGAATTATCTTCTATATCTGTATTAATTGGTTCCCCTTTTCTTTGTTGAATAGGGTCTATGTAGTTTGTCTGCCTATTCCACCATCTTACAGGAACTCCTTGAGAGATTATTTTTAATCTTTGAAAAGTTAATCAAAGGGTTGAAGATATCTAAATTCATGCTACAGAACAGGAATAATAGTTGCCACCGTTCATAGTATAGCTAACTGATAGATAAAGAAATTGTTGTTAGGTGCTGTCAAAATAGTTTCAACTCAAAATGACCCTATGTTCAACGGAACAAAACACTGCCTGGTTCTGTGCCATCCTCAGAATCATTGCCACATTTGAGCCCATCGTCACAGCCACTGTGTCAATCCCTTTTTCCACTGAAGACCTTGTTGAAGGTCTTTCCTTTTTTTGCTGACCCTCTATTTTACCTAGCATGATATCCTCCAGGGATGGATACCTTCCGATAACATGACCAAAGTATGAGAGACAAAGTCTGGCTATTTTTAACTCTAAGGAATATTCCACCTGAACCTCCTCCAAGACAAACATGTTTGTTCTTTTGGCAGCCTATTGTATTTTCAATATTCTTTGCCAATACCACAATTCAAATACATCAGTTCTGCTGTCTTCCTTATTCATTGTCCAGATCTCATATGTATAGGAGGCTATTGAAAATACCATGGCTTGGGTCAGGCACACCTTAGTCTTCAAAGTGACATTTTGCTCTTACATTTTCAAGAGATGTTTTGTGGCATATTCACCCATAGCAGTACATTGTTTGATTTCTTGACTGCTGCTTCCATGTGTGTTGATTATTGATCCAAGTAAAATGAAATCTTTGACAAGTTGAATCTTTTCTCTGTTTAACATGATGTTGTTTATTGGTCCAGTTGTGAAGATTTTTGCTTTATTTATGTTGAGGTGCAATCCATACTGAAGGCTGTAGTCTTTGATCTTCATCAGTAAATACTTCAAAACATCTTCATTTTCAGCAAGCAAGGTTGTGTCATCTGCATATCACAGGTTGTTAATGAGTCTTCAGTGCTGATACTGGGTTCTTCTTTATATAGTCCAGATGAAGAGATGGAATGGAATAACTAAAAATATTGTACCATGGTGTTTGGGGATTAGCTTCCAATCTCCCCTTGCTGAAAATTAGTGGATTACTTTTTTTTCTGCTCTGGACTTATTTCTGCTGATGCTCTTTTTGGACCCCCTGCTATTCCAGCTCCATGCTGATCTGGGCTTAAATGGCCGCTCCCTTGTATCAGAGCACTTGTTGCTAATTACTGAGAATTCTAAGGGTTTTGTTGTTGTTGTTGTTTGTTTCTTTGTTTGTTTTGGGTTTATCAATGTGCAAGTTCTGACATTATTTAACAGGGTTCCCATCAACTTTATTTCTTAGGAGTTTTACTTTGTTTAGAAAGTTCATCAAAACACTTGCCAATATACACTCAATAACTGAGAATATTTGCATACTGTTGATGCTTTCTGTTTCTATCATATGGGTTCCATTTGAACTGAAAAATAATTTTTCCCTTGCACAGAAATTTTAGGTGCCACAATTCTTTTATGTAATAACCATTGTTGTTGTTATGTGCCGTCGAGTCGGGCCCCGACTCATAGAGACCCCTCCTTGGGTTTCCAAGGCAGTATCACTATGGAAGTAGGATTGCCCAACCTTCCTTCCGAGGAATGGCTGGTGGGTTTGAACCGCCAGCCTTCTGGTGAGCAGTCAAGTGCCTTAGGCACTATGCTACCAGAGCTCCCGTAATAACCGTTAGATATCCTTATATTGTTTACAAACCACAAAAATTCTAGGAGCTCATTCTAGCAGGTGTTACACATTTATAATGGAGGTATATCCAAAAAGCCATGAGATTAAAGAAAACTGGGTACTTAATTGCTCTAGAGATTGAGGGGTTCACTAAAGGGGTCCCAGAGGAAGTGAGGTATATGCTAAGCCTTGGGGGTTGGGGAAATGACTAGAAGTTTATTAGGGAAAGAAGTGTAGGAGGACGTTCAAACAAAGAGAAAAGGCATGGAGGGGATAAGCCTTCATGATGTTTTGTTCAGGAATTATTTTTTAAGTAATTATACTCTAGTTTATCTTGAGTTCTGCTGCCACAGATGAAGGCCAGCCCCCAAAAACGATGGGAAGAAGACTGCTGTTGAGTTTCAACTTTATGCATCTATCTCAATGCAAATAACACAAAGACCAACTCTCCTGAAAAGCTACTGAACCCCTTTTCATGCCAAAATGTATTTGTTCTGCATCCTCATTCACTCAGGACATTTGTTTTATCTTTTCATGGCAATGATTCTTTGTTTTAAAAGGTCCAAGATAAAAGCTTAATAACTAATCATAACTGATACAGTATTCTTGCCAGGAATAATATTCTAATAGGTTAATCCTAAGTGCAAAATGCCTTACTGACAAAGGCATTATTCACCCATATTCTTTACTTGTGGAATATTTTGGAAGATTGGTGTGTATATATTTTAGTACAGTAACTTTAATGTCTATTCTAACAGCATGGAGAGACGGTGTAAAATAGTACCTTCTCTCTGAGGAATCAGTAGCTAGTGTTGTTGATCTTTAAATTGTTTCTTAGCCAAGGTAATCTTAGTTACATTTGTCCCTTATAATCAAGATTATATTTTCCTCAAGACATGACAAATAGAATTCACTGAAAGCTAGAATATCTTTTTGAGTATTTGTTCCAATACTAAGAAGAAGAATAGCAATTAAAAGGAAAAAAAAAAAAAGCTGAGTAATATTTTTACTCATTTATAAGGTTTAACAGAACAAGATTGCATTAAAAAGTGTTTGTCTTTTATAATTAGGCTTTAAAATGGTAATTTACCTAACATTTTTCATTTCTATGGAAAGCCTTTTGTCACTGTACTGGTTTCTGCCCTAGTAAGTAAAATGTAATGGAAATACATTAATTAAATTCTCTAATAAGATTCTGTAGCCATTGGCTCTAAACTCTAGGGAAACCACAAGGCCCTAATTACAGCTTATCAATTACAATTAACTTTTCAAACTATTCTCTAGATGTACTTTAGAAAAGAAAAAAGAGTTGCTAATAAATTTTGGGAAAGATTGAAAGCTCTTTCAATGACTGTCAAGGGTCCACTATCAATCTGAGGGAGAAAATTCTACCCTGTATTTGGAAAGAATTTATCATATGGTAGCTTTTATTTTCCTGAGTGTCTTGTGTAGTGATTCAGTAAACATTCTTTGGTCAGATTTAGGTCTCTTTGGCATGATGACTATGACAATGTTCATTGAGTTTAGGTCTATACTGTGGAGGTTTCTAGTATGCATTTCGTACTTTCAAGTGTTCTAGTTTCAGAGTGAAGCATGCAGAGCAAGGCAGAGAGTGGCTGGAAAACTCACCATAAATCAGAGAAGCAGGAAAAAGACGAGATATTTGAATTGTGTTTATTTGAACTTGATGTTTACAGAAACAAGACAATGAGAGTCTGAAATTCATAAGGGTTATCCATAGTATGAAATACAACAGATCCAGACTTTCTTGAGTGGAGGAGGGGGCTTTCAATTTGCAGGGAGAGACCTGTCCAACTTCAGACCTAGGCAAAGAGTCAAAGCCCAATGGAATAGATAAGACTTGGACCCATTGCCGATAGGCAGAGTCCTTAATTCAAAGGGAGTCAGCAAGGATGGTGTATATAGTGGTGTGAGCTCTAAGTGCTATAGTGGAGGCTGAGTGTTCTCTCCTTGTTTCTATGCTGCCTGCAGGATGAGTGGCTTCAGTGCTTGGCAAGGAAGTCAGGTGAAAGCAAGTAAACCCTAAATTTAGGTGGTGATGGACTCACTAAAAGGTGCGCATTGCTTTAGGGAGAATATTTGGTTAAATGCTTTACATTTATTTGCTTAATGGTGACCTGCCTATACACTGTTGCTGATTGATGGGAATCATTCATTTGGAAGTAAATAAGTATTGAATTTTATGATTGTTATAATGCCCATCATGCCAAGTTTTGAAACTCAAATTAGCTGCTTTGAATTCAGTATATACTTATGGAATATCTATTGTTTGAGTTGCTAAGTGGAGCTAATGCTAGACTACTAACCAGACTACTAAGCAAAAGGTCAGTGGTTCTAACCTACACAGAGGCAACTCAGAAGAAAAGCCTAGCAAAAAGTCACAACCTTGAAAATCCTATAGAGCAATTCTACTCTGCATACACTGGGTTGCTTTGAGTTGGAATTGACTCCAGGGCAACTGCCTTTGTTTATTTGTATGTGGTTGTTGTTAGGTGCCATCAAATCATCTCATAGCGACCCTATGTACAACAGAATGAAACACAGCCCATCATTGAAACCACTGTGTCAGTCCGCCTTGTTGAGGGCCCTTCCCCTTTTTTCATTGACCCTCCACTTTACCAAGCATGATACCCTTCTCCAGGAGATGGTCCCTTCTGACAACATGACCAAAGTAGGTGAGAGGAATGGAAGTTCAAACGCTCTCAGAAAACCCTGTGTATAGTCATGAGTCAGAATTGACTGGACAGCAATGAGCTTTTTTTCCCCCCCCTCAATTGTAAAGCAGAGCATACAAAACATTTAAAAGCATGTGTCTAGTGTTTATAACAATTAAGTTAACACCCATGTACCCAGGCCAGAAAACAAAATATGGAAGTATTCTGTACCATACCCTGATGTCATCCACTCTCTCCTCCAGACTATTAATCATTTTTATGAAATTTGTGATCATTATTTCCTTGGTTCTCTTTACAGATTTACCACCTAGACGTGTACCCTAAAATTTATTGTTTTGTTTTGCTTATTTTGTGCTTTGTACATCTTAAATTAGAATATATACACTTTTCTATGATCTGCCCTATTTGGACAACAACACATTTAGGGGATTCATCCATGCTATCAAGTATAATTATAAATTATTTCTTCTGCTGGATAATACAGTCAGTTCCTGGGCTATGAATGAGATCATTCATAACTATCTTTAAGTAGAATTTGTTGATAAGTCAAAAGAGGTGCTGTCTTAGTTATCTAATGTTGTTATAACAGAAATATTCACAAGTGGATGGTTTCAACAAACAGAAATTTATTCTTTCACAGTTTAGGAGGCCAGAAGTCTAAATCCAGGACACTAGCTCTGGGGAAAGACTTCTCTCTGTGGGCTCTAGGGGAAGATCCTTATCTCCTTTGAAAACCTGTGGGCCTGGTGTTCCTTGGAGATCTCCATGTATCTTGGCATCAATCTTCCCCTGGGTCTAAGAGGTTCTCAGCACAGGGACCAGGATCCAAAAGATGCACTCTGCTCCCCTCTCTTCTTTCTTAGTGGTGGTAGATCTCTCCTTATCTGCTCACTGCACTTCTCTTTTATCTCTTACAAGATAAAAAGTGATGCAAACCACACTCCAGGGAAACTTCATGGATGTGACCTAAATAAGGGTGTTGCATCCTACCTTCATCCCCTTGCAAGTGAATGACTGATCATGTCAAATCATGTTATGGGAGATGATTACAACATTACATAACTACTAAATTAAATCATTACGTAATTGCCAAACCATTAAGAATCATGACCTAGCCAAGCTGGCACATAATTTGGGGACACACAATTCAAACCATGGCAGGTACATATGGTTCTCATTCAGCCTTACTTCAGTGCAAGAAAAGGCTTGAAGCCCAATTTAAAAGCTTCATGTGCAACATGTGAAGATGATTATGATGAATTTGTAGTAGGTATTGGTTCAATCATATCAAAGTGAGTGCAAATTTACATAACATTAAAGGGCAAGTAGGAGTTATCCATAAGCTGGAACATTTTTAACCTGGAGACTTCCTGTATTCCATTGTGTGACTAAAAATACCGAACTCACTGCCGTGGAGTCAATTTCAACTTACAGCGACCCCTCCTTGGTTTTCCGAGGCAGTATCACTACGGAAGTAGGTTGCTCAATCTTTCTTCCGATGAGTGGCTGGTGAGAACCTCCAGCCTTCCAGTTAGCAATCAAATGCCTTAGGCACTATGCCACCAGAGCACAACTTACTTATCCATTTTACTGTAGATTGACATTTGGGTTGTTTTCAGTGGTTTGCTATTAGTAACAATACCGTGTAAAAATTATGGTACATTTTCTACTGGAGCACATAAGCAAGTTTTTTTTTTTTCTTCTTTTTTTACAGAGTATATTGGATAGTGAGATTACATAGGTGCATGTTCTATTTTGCCATTTATTGTTTTCCAAAAGCAATTTGCCAAAGTGGTTGTTTTCTTTACATTGTTTCATACCAATGTTGTCACAATTCACTTCTCAATGGCAGTTTATGAAATTTATTGTTCTTTCACATGCAATATTAGGACATATTCAAATTATCCAACTTTCAGTTGAATGCAAGCTGATATAAAAGACAGAATATCAACTAAGTCTTCAATAACTCATCTTACTACAGGTGACATTTCAGAAGAGAAAGAAAAATTTGGAGTTCTCATGAATTCAGTGTTATTATTTTAATCCTGAACAATCTCATTCTCCTAATTATAATGCTGAGGTTCTTAGACTATAGGTCCTACCCAAATATTAAGAACAGTATGAGAAAATCTTTCTATCATAATGGACTGAAGGAGATTTTTTTCCCCATTTTTGTTGATTAGGCCATGATATTTGCATCCTGGCAATAAAAACTTGGATTATAAATTGTGCAATTCAGTTATTGCCTTTGAACATCTTCTTAATGATCTAGAAAATTTTTATTTTAGTCTATCATTTTGATTGACAACTTAGTGTTAATGTTATGAGAAGTTACAAAAAATGCAAAATAAGTAGATTTTTTCAAAATCTCAAAAGATCTAGTTTTTCATATATTTGCATGTAAAGCGGGAAACACAAGGTATTTTAAAACATATATTAAATCTACATTTTTTATCTTCTTTCAGGAACATGATCCAGGCACTGAAAATTAATCCTTCTTCATCAGAAGACAGAATCAGTTCCTGACACTGCAACAATTTGTCTTGCCATGATGTGATATTTGTAGAGAACTGAAATAGCATAACACAAACGCTTCTGACATGTGGGATTTCTAACTAAAAGGTTAAAACTGCATTCTGCAGCCAGACAAATTAGCATAGACCTCTTCTGTAGCCTCAGGTAGTGGAACAAAACAGAAGCAGACCTAAATAAAAGGGAGCTGTTGAGAATACAAAATCAGAGCTCAAAATCATACATAAGGAGACTTCAATTCTTTGTTTTCTAAACTGCTGAAGTTTAGAGCTCCCCTGTGCATCATTACAAGTACACTGCTAAATGTAGGGAGGGCCATGAAGAGTCCAGTGGGCTGATTGTTTTTAGATCCACTGAAAAAAAATTAAGGCGTTAAAAGATCTTTTTCATTTTGATACAGCAGATACCAGTCTATCCATTTGTTAGGATGACATAAATGGAATAACATGAAGGAGGTGAGCATTTGGAGATATAGCCACAGCAAGCGGTACATATTTATGGATTATATATTGTACAGAGATTTAAAAAAGAAAAAAGAACACATGATTCATACTCTTAGAAGTCTGGAGGTCAAACCTACCCAGCAGCTCCATGGGAGAAAGGACCTGCCAATCTGCCCCTGTAAATATGACAGCCCCAAACTCCTGTGAGGTAGTTCTACTCTATCATATGGGGTCATTATGAGTCGGAATCCATTCAGTGCACCCAACAACAACAACTTCAAAATATGTACCAAGAAAACCAAACTCACTGCCATCCAGTTGATTCTGACTCATAGCGACCCCCTTTGGGTTTCTGAGGCAGTAAATCTTTATGGAATTAGATTGCCCACTCTTTCTTCTGCAGAGTGACTGGTGGATTTGAACTGCCAACCTTCTGGTTAGCAGTCAAATGCCTTAGACACTATACCACCAGAGCTCCTTCAAAATATATATATGCCATTTAAAAAAACAAAATAGTAATTGCCATGGAGTGGATTCTGATTCATAGTGACTCCCACTGGGTTTCTAAAGCCGTAAATCTTTACAGAAGTAGAGTGCCTCATCTTTCTTCCGTGGAGTGACTGGTAGGTTCCAGCCATCGATCTTTTGGTTAGCAGCAAAAGACCTAACCACTCTACCACCAGAGCTCCTTCCTCATGTGCCATAATAAGATCTAAATTTTAAAAATCCACTGCCATTGAGTTGCTTCTGACTCATAGCCACCCAATATAGGACAGAGTAGAACTGTCCCATAGGGTTTCCAAGATTGTAAAACTTTAAGGAAGCAGGCTGCCACAACTTTCTCCTGCTGCATCTTTCTCCTGTGGAGCGGTTGGTGGATTTAAACCACTGGCCTATTTGGTTAGCAGCCAAGTGCTTTGACTAGTGTACCACCAGGGCTCAAAGATCTAAATAGACTTTTCTAATTAATCATACATGTGTGATAGATAGAGAGCTCTGGTAGCGTAGTGCCTAAGGCATGTGACTGCTAACCAGAAAGCTGGTGGTTCAAACCCATCAGCCGCTCCTCAGAAGGAAGGTTGGGCAATCTACTTCCGTAGTGATATTGCCTCAGAAACCCAAAGAGGGGTCACTATGAGTTGGATCTGACTTGATGGCAATGAGAGAGACAGGGAGAGAAAGCATAACAATTAATATAACCCACCCCAAACCATGTTTTTAGCAATAATCCCCCTCCAACTTTTCCCCCTCAGTCAGCTACTCAGTAAATTCATTATTGGTATATGTCCATTCCTTGGCAAGTAATTAACTCAGGACTCATTATGCTGACCACTGTGTCAGTCACCACATTTCCTTTATCACCACAAAAGATTTGAAGCATCTGATGGCCCTAACGCCCCATGTAAATAAATAGGGACATACAGTTTGCAAAAAGGGCAAGGAGGCCACATGTTCTGACCTCCTCTAACCCTATAAGAGGAAGACAGGATTACCAGCAGTAACCCAAGGCCTATTCCTACAAGGCCAGACATGCTGCCTCCCTCCAGCCCTTTCACCAACCGTTCCTCCCAAAGCACCCACCACCTCTCTCCTGGGTTCGATAATTCGCTGCAGTGGCCACACAGAGCTCACAGATTATGGGCTTTATTAGGGAAGCACAACAGGCTACAATTCAAGTTCAGGAAAAATGCTCAGTCTCTCTCCCAGCCCACCGTCCCTCAGCCAGCAGTCTCTCACAGTCTCTTTCCCAGCAGTACTGGTCCCTCGGTGTCTCACTCAGCAATGCATGTCTCTTGCGTCTCTTTCCCAGCAACACGTGTCTTGGGAGCCCGTGTCTCTTTCAGCAGCACGTCTTCCTCCACCAGCAGTCAGAGAGAGTTCTGCCTCTAGGAGGCCTCCTTTTGAGCTGGGCAGGGTGGTCAAACTAGCCAATCATAGCATCAGAACTCTAAGCACCTGAGAGAGAGTGGGCACCTCCCAGAACATTGTTTTGTGCCACTCCCAACAGAAATACTCCAGGTGGACAACTTCAGCAGTCAGGAGCTCCTCAGTTGCTCATCGAAAATCCCACCTTGGAGTTTACAAAGACTTATGGGTAGAAAAGCCACACTAAGTAATTTACTATACCACACAGTTCCAGATAAGGAGCTCTGGTGGTGCAGTGGTTAAAACATTTGGCTTCTAAACAAAAGGCCAGTGGTTAGAACCCACCAGCTGCTCCATGAAAGAAACATGAAGCAGTCTGCTTCTGCAAAGATTTGTTGTTGTTGTTATGTGCCGTCAAGTCAGACCCGACTCATAGCGACCCCTCCTTGGGTTTCCAAGGCGGTATCACTATGGAAGTAGATTGTCCAACCTTCCTTCCGAGGAGTGGCTGGTGGGTTTGAGCCTTGGAAAGCCTATGGGAGTCAATATGAGTCAGAATCAACTCAATGGCAGTAAGTTTGGTTTGATTTGGTTTATAGTTCCAGATACTAGGCTGGGTACAGGGTTAGGGAGGATGATTTATGGGTGGCAGAGATTGAAATCCAGGAATAGCTCAAATACGGTGTTGAGGAGAAAAGCTAGGATATATATATCTAGGGTAGGATGTGACATCAAAAAAGTGAGCAGCAGAGGAAAAAGGAGAGTTAAGAACGGGAGGAAGAGTTGTTGGACCTGTGGACTCAAGACCATGGTTGCAGGGGACATCAAGCTCAATTGGCATAACATACTACACAAAAACATTATTCTACATTGTTCTTTTGTGAGTAGTGACTGGGGTCTTAAAAGTTTACAAGTGTCCATCTAGATGCAACAGTTGGTCTCTCCTTGTCTGGAGCAAAGAATAATAAAGAAAACCGAGGATGTGTGGCAACAATTAGCCCAAGGGACAAGTGGACCATGAGAACCTCAGCCTATATGACCATGAGGTCAGAAGAACTACATGGTGCCCAGCTACTTACCACTGTCAACCACTCAGAAAGGGATCAGGGCAGTAGATCCTGGATAGAGTAGGAGAACAATGTGGAGCAAAACTCAAAATCATAGAAAATACCAGACTTATTGGTCAGATTGAACCTGGTGAAGCCTCTGAGATCTGGCCCCTAGTTAACCCTCAGGCCTGGAATTGAACTCACTGCTGTGGCTTCCAGCCAGACAATAAAACAAAGCAAACCAAAAAAAAAAAATTCACTGCCATTGAGTGGATTCTGACTCATAGCGACCCCTATTGGGTTTCTGAGGTGGTAAATCTTTATAGAAGTATATTGCCCCATCTTCCTTCCATGAAGTGGCTGGTGGGTTTGAACCACCAACCTTCTAGTTAGCAGCCAAATGCCTTAGGCACTGCACCACCAGAGCTTCTGCAGAGCCAACCAATAGACAGGCATATAGGGCGGATGAACATGATACACTCCTTAGAATAAGAAATCATGGGAGAACAGAAGGGTAGTATTTGCACAGGGAGATAACTCAGGGGGCAGGAATGAATAGGAAAGAAAAACTAAAGGAAGAGGTAACTACAGGGAGGAAATGAGAAGAGAGCTGTTATATTGTGGGGATTGCCAATGTCATGAAGCAAAATGTATATGAACTACTGTATGGAAAATGAATTTGCTCTGTAAACACACCCAAATCACAATAATAATAGGAGGAAGAAATGGAATGTGTGGGTAATTGCCTCCAAGAACAACTATTTCCTTTGCCCTGAGACCAGAAGAGTTGACTGATATCTGGCTACCATTACTGAACATTTTGATAAACGATTCAATAGAAAAATCGTGGTCAAAAGGGAGAATATGCAGAACAGAATTTCAAATTCTCATGGAATCTCTGGAGCCATGGAGGCTGGATGAACTTCCAAAACTATTGCTCTGAGATAATCTTTAAAACTTAAACCAAAATATCCCCTGAAGTCTTCTTAAAGTTAAACAATAGTTTAGCTTAGTAAAGAATGTGTGCCTTGAGTATTGTGCTTCTTTAAGATGTATCTTTTATTTATTTATTGTGATTTTGAGTTTTGTTCCACATTTTTCTATCCAGGATCTCCTACACTGATCCCTTTCTGAGTGGTTGACAGTGGTAGCTGGGCACCATCTAATTCTTCTGGTCTCAGGGTCACGTAAACTGAGGTTCACATGGTGCGCTAGTCCCTTGGACTGTTTCCATGCATCTTGGTTTTCTTTATTCTTTAAGCTCTATTTTTATGAAATTAAATTGGCAACAGCAGTTTGAAAATTAGTTGGGAAACTTAGGAGCCAATGTTTATGTCAATAGGGGAGGAACAACTCAGAAAAGGAGGGTGAGAATGGTTGTATAACTGGAAGAATGTAATTAATGTAACTGAATTTTATAAGTAGAATTGTGTTGAATTGGTGTGTGTTCTGCTGTGTATATTCTCAACAACAATAAAAAATAAACTAAATGATAAAAAATAACATTAATTCAAGAATAATGTTGTTGAGCAGATAAACTCTTGAAAAGAATTGATAATAATCATAACAATGTTTAAAATAGAAAAAAATAGGGCTTCCTAATGTCAAAGCAAGGAGGGAAACGTGGTAAGTTTCAAAGTTTGCATTGTCTACTAGGGCAATAAGCTAAGAGTGGCTCATTTTGAAAGATTTTATGGAGAAGATGAATTTCCATTGTTTTGCAGGACATAAAAGATTGCAGTTTGGTGGGTGAGAATATGTTCTTCATCTGTGATTCTTAACCAGAGCCACCTACTACCCCAGAACATTTACCAGAATCATCTTGCAGAAGCCTTCAAATTATACAGTCTCCCACCTCCAATTTTGAATTAGCCTTCTGGGGCACATGGGCCTCTGTTGCGAATTCTACCATGGTGCACTTTGTTGCTTACGAGAGTCTACTAATGAAAAGATACTGGTGAGAGTCTCTCAGGTATGTTGGAATGAGAAGGGGGTGGAGAATCCTGTTCTATATCCGGAGCACAGAATAAGTCATTTGCTCATTCAGCCACTCTAAAAGCATTTAGAATGCCACACACAAAATTCATTCTCAGATAATATGACATGGAAAAATTAAAAATGTATTGTGCTTGAGAGTGAATGAGAATTAGGCACTACTGCATGTCAGGCTTTGTGTTAGGCATATATTATTTCACCTAATTTTCACAACAACTTTGTGAAGTAGGTGTAATGCTCTTTTTATAGGTCAGGGGCTCAGGGAGATAAAGCAACTTGCTTAACATGACACAAACACAAAGTGCCTGAGTAGAATGAAACAGAAGCAGGCACTTTCTGTATCTAGGTTTTGTTGCCTATTTCCACTCTCCATTTTCAGGGTCATCCTGCTCTCAAACTCCTCAGAAGAGCACCATTTGCATTGCATTGTAATTAAATCTTGCCCCCTAAAGAACAATGGGGAAGTGGAGGAGAATCAAAATGGCCTTGAAAACACCTTTTCTCAAGGAGCTTGTGGCCTAATTGTGAAATGAAAACAGTGTGCTGCATATATGCCAAAAAACAATATAAAATTATAAAAGAAGATAACAGGGTTTGGAGGCATTAATTCTTCTGTAATGAAGGTTTGGTATCTGAGAAGGTGTAGGAGAAGCAGCATTGGAACTAAGTTGAAGAAGAGAGAGAAAATTATGATTGCTTGCTGCATGGAAAAGACATTCCAGGGAGATATGGTGTGTCTATCATGCATTTCCAGGGACTTGAATGGAATACAATTTAGCTGGAAAAGGTTAGATTTAGATCATGGAGGAGTGAATGAGGTGTAGGGGATAGATGTACAAGTCCAAGCACACATCTTTAGTAACATCTCTGCAATTCTATTTCTTGCCTCCTCCTCTTGGTCAAAAGAAAGAAATCCAGTGCTTCTTAGTGCAGTAACATAATATGTAAAACTTCCTTTATTGTTAGGAGCTCTGGTGGTGCAGTGAGTAAGACATTCGGCTGCTAACCAGGAGGTCAGTGGTTCAAACCCACCAGCTGCTTCATGGGAGGAAGATGAGACAATCTACTTCCATAAAAGATTTACAGCCTTAGAAAACCAATGGAGGTCATGAGAGTCAGAACTGACTTGATTGTTATTGTTGTTGTTATGTGCCATCAAGTTGTCTCCAACTCATAGCAACCTTATGTACAACAGAATAAAACACTGCCTGGTCCTGTGCCAGCCTCACGATTCCTACTAAACCTGAGCCCATAGCTGCAGCCACCTTGTCAATCCATCTTGTTGAAGGCCTTCCCCTCTTCATTGACCCTTCACTTTACCAAGCATGACGTCCTTTTCCAGAGGCTGATCCCTTCTGACAGCATGACCAAAGTAGGTGAGACGAAGTCTGGCCATTCTTACTTCCAAGGAGCATTCCAGCTGCGCTTCCTCCAGGACAGATTTTTGAGTTCTTTTAGCAGTCCACAGTACTTTCATCATTCTTCACCAACACGACAACTCAAAGCATCAACTTTTCTTTGTCTTCCTTATTCATTGTCCAGCTCTCACATGCATATAAGGGGATAGAAAATACCATGGCTTGGGTTAGGTGGATCTTAGTCTTCAAGGAGACATCTTTGCTCCTCAGCACTTGAAAGAGTTCTTTTGCAACAGATTTACCGAACTCAATGCAGCTTTCTGATATCTTGACTGCTACTTCCATTGGTGTTTGTGCCTAGTGCTGCCCTGATAAGAATATACCACAAATGGGATGGCCTTAACAAACAGAAGTTTATTCTCTTACAGTCTGGAGGCTTTAACTCTGAGTTTAAGGTGCCAGCTCTAGGGGATGTGTGAAACCCCCTTGACCTTGAGCTTCAGCTCTGCCTCTTGCTCTGGCCCACTGAAGCTAGAGGCATCTCTTCACTCAGGCAGCTACTGGCTGCTGAGACCGACAAGCCCAAGGTCAACAAATAAAAAGTCACAGTCCCAATGTTACCAAACCACATGGCAGGCCATAACTCAAGTCCATCGAAAGTCCCAAGATCGGCAGAGCATGGCAGGCTGTTGAACAATGACATGGCCACATGCAGGGTTCAAGTGTGCCATAAGCTACAGACCATTCCCAAAGCTGTTTCTTATTTACAGGGAGCAGACCACATCCCCAGGTCAGCTACTCAGCTGCTCACAGTAGATTCTACCATGGAGTTGATTACCAGTCTCATCATGGGGAATACTACATCCAGCTGCCCAACCACTCAACCAGGCCCAGCCAAGTTGACACACAAACTTAACCATTACAGTATTGTAGAACCAAGTAATATGAAGTCTTTGACAGCTTCAATCTTTTCTCCATCTATCATGATGGTCCAGTTGTGAGGATTTTTTCTTCTTTATATTGAGGTGTAATCCATACTGCAGACTGTAGTCTTTAATCTTCGTCAGTAAATCTCTCAGGTTGTTAACAAGCCTTCCTTCAATCCTGATGCCATGTTCTTCTTCACATACTCCAGCTTCTCAGATTATTTGCTGAGCATACAGATAGAATAAGTATGATGAAAGGATGCAACCCTGACATACTCCCTTCCTGATTTTAAACCATGCAGTATCCCCTTGTTCTGTTCGAATGACAACCTCTTGGTCTATGTACAGGTTCCTCATGGGTACAATCAAGTGTTCTGGAATTCCCATTCTTTTCAATGTTATCCACAATTCGTTATGATCCACACAAACGAATACCTTGGCATAGTCAATAAAACACAAGTAAACATCTTCTGGTATTCTTTGCTTTGAGCCAAGATTCATCTGACATCAGCTATGATATCCCTTGCTCCATGACCCTTTCTGAATTCAGCTTGCACTTCTGGAAGTTCTCTGTCAATATACTGTGGCAACCATTTTTGAATTATCTTCAGTAAGATTTTACTTGTGTATGATATCAATGATATTGTTCAATAATTTTCACATTCTGTGGGATCACCTTTCTTTGGAATGGGTACAAATATGAATCTCTTCCAGTCAGTTGGCCAGGTAGGTGTTTTCCAAATCTCTTGGCATAGATGAATGAGTGCCTCCAGAGCAGCATCCATTTGTTGAAACATCTTGGTGGGTATTCTGTCAATTCCCATAGCCTTGTTTTTCACCAGTTCCTTCAGTGCAGCTTCAACTTCTTCCTTCAATACCATTGATTCTTGATACATGTGGTGAAGTCCACATGTATAGCCACTGTTTGTGTTGTTGAAAACTGTATTTGCAGAGTTCCAGCAAGATGGCAGACTAGGTAGAAAGACTGCACAGACCCTCTTCAACAAAAAAAAGGGAAACAATTAACACAGACACAGAAGATAATCCTGGATCCCTGAGCCTTGAAAGGAAAGATATAGAAGTGGACTAAACCCCAACTAGCAGAAGAATTTGCGTGAAAATAACAAAAAAAGGAGACATACGGAGCTGCAGTCTGGCAGCAATCCTGAGCGATCCTGATTGCACAGACAGCTTGGAGATTCCTGAGTGGTGGTAGAACTTAAGAATTAACCTAAAAATCACCCTGCTAGCCAAGGACTGCATGGAGGACTGCTGGGGAATAAACAGAGAAGGTGAAGAGAAAGGTGGGCTGAGCTGTGGACTTTTGCTGGTCCGGAGGGTGCTGTCATTTTGAAGGTATAAAAGCAGCTTGACTATTTTGGATATTTAAAGAGACAGCACTCTCGTAGATTCCTGGGGATTAAAACACGTTCTGCTTTCCAGCAACCCCAAGGACCCTCCGGATCGTTAAGACTGAAAAGGTACGAAATTCCTCTTGTTACTCTTATACCCCACACCCACTTGGTGAACAGAGGTGTGGCCACCCCCACTCCCACCTACCTTCTGGGCCCACAGGAACTCCATCACAATCTGTGTGCTCAGAGGGAGCCTGGGTGCCCTGCCCTGTCCTCCACCGATTTTTTTTTTCTCTTTATTTATTTATTTATATTTTTTGCTTTCTTTTTTCTGGTGATTAGTTTGCTTGTATTTGTCCGTTTCAAACCAACTAATATTATTAATACTTTTGTCCTTTTTATTATTATTCTTAATCTTCACTTCCCAGGTCCTAGTTTTCAGCCTTTTTTCTTTTCCCTGTTCCTGGTTGAATTTTTTTTTTTTTTAAATTTGTTATTTCCCCCCCTTTTTTCTCATAGTTAACCCCATTCCGTGTTTTTCTTTTTGCATTTTTCCCATTTTCTTTTCCTTCATTATTCTCATTCTCTACTTTTTTTCTCTTAATGCCCTATCCCCAGATATTGCACGTTTTCTTGTTTTTTCATCTTCTTTTTCCCTTTTTTTGGTTATTGTTTCTGTGTGATTGCATGGCGTGTTTTTTGTCCCTGTGCTTTTAGTTTTTTGAAGGTTATTCAATTATAACTTGTGTCTAATTGAGTGGGAGACAACAACAGTCCCCATAAGATACAACTACACCCCCACCTCCTGCAACTTCACTTACTGAGCGACAACCACTACCTCCTTCTCCACCAAAGGGCCAACGATAAAAAAGCCACCAAGAAGAGCCAGAATCACCCTTGACTGCTCTTCACAGTTAACAGAGACCTAAATACAACAACACCACGATGCCTTGAAGACAACAGACCATCACAAAGAAGCAGGACAAAGTGGTAGAAACAAGGGAGCAGGATACAGACCCAGAATGCATCCCTGAAGAAGAAGCAGCATTGGAACTCTCTGACAAGGAATTCAAAAGAATTATATGTAGGTATCTTGAAAGGATTGAAAGACAGACCAAAGAAAACACAGAAAAAACCTTAGAAGAATTTTGGAAGAAAA
>NW_006921655.1:10845114-10863747 GCF_000298275.1 Orycteropus afer afer | reverse complement strand
GGACCTATTTTCCAACTACTGGTGATTCTTCTTTGTTTCCAATTTTTGCATTCCAATCACCAGTGATAATTGACACATCTTGATTGCATGTTTGGTCAATTTCAGACTGCAGTAGTTGGTAAAAATTTTCAATTTCCTTATCTTTGGCTTTGTTGGTTGGTGTGTAAATGTCAATAATAGTAATATTAACTGATTTTCCTCATAGGTGTATGGATATTATCCTATCACTGACAGCATTGTATGTCAGGATATATCTTGATACATTCTTTGTGATGATGAATACCATGGCATTCTTCTTCAATTTGTCATTTCCAGCATAGTAGATCATATGATTGTCTGATTCAAAATGGCAAAAAAAAAAAGACAGTCCATTTTAGCTCACTAATGCCTAGGATATTGATTTTTATGGATTCCATTTCATTTTTGGCAACTTCCAATTTTCCTAAATTCATACTTCATACATTCCATGTTCTGATTATTAATGGATGTTTGCAGCTGTTTCTTCTCATCTTGAGACATGTCACAACAGCTAATGGGGGTCCCAAAAGCTTTACTCTGTCCACATAATTAAGTTGGCTTTACTCTGAGGAGGCAGCTCTTCTCCTGTCATATTTTGAGTGCCTTCCAACATGAGGGGCTCATCTTCCAGCAGTATATTGCACAATGTTTCAGAGCTATTCATAAAGTTTTTCAGTAATATATCAGATAGTGTTTCACTGCTATTCATAAGGTTTTCACTGGCCAATTCTTTGAGAAGTGGATGGCCTCTTTCTTCTTCCAAGTCTATCTTAGTCTGGAAGCTCTGCTGAAACTTGTCCACCATGGGTAACCCTGCTGGCATTTGAAACACTGGTGGCATAGTCTCCAGCCTCACAGCAACACTTAAGCCACCACAGTACTACAAACTGACAGACAAGTTTGTCTCCCATCATTGTTCTAAACTGCTCTGCTCATTTCCTGGTCTCCCCAGCCCTGGTTGCTTACCTGCCCTGCCCCTGGGGCAAATACTCACCTTCTACTGTTCCTGGGAATGGCTTACTCGAATTGACTTGATGGTAGTGTTTTATTATTTATTTCAGTAATTTAAGACTTGAAAAAATGAAGTAGGAATTCTAAAGGAATAAGAAGTAGAATTGGATCTCTGAACCTAATACTCTTTTCTCCTTCCTTCATCTCCACATATTCTTCTCACCTTTAAGGTATCTTTGAGTACCACCAACCCAGCGAAAATAAAGGAGTTTTGCAGCTTTAAGAATTCAACATGGTGAGGGCTATCTCAGCTCATAGATAAATCATTGCTCATAACTTTTGTGTCCCAGATATTCCTATGTCATAGGTACATTGGATAGAGGTGTGTGGCTTGGATGTTGGTGCAGCAGCTTGCACACATATTACAAAGAGATCATGGAAGAAAAATAAGAGTGACTTCCACTAGTATCAGGCCTAGAGATTTGGGAGAATAAAAAAATGTTTTCCATAGAGTTGACTGTTGTTTCAGAAGATATTTAAACTATGTCCAGAAAGTTGTTCCTTAGATATTATTGCTGCTTCAGAAGAGATCTAAATTGTCCTAAAGTCCTGAACACTGCTCCCACTCTGCCTACAGAGATGACCATGAGTTGTTGCCACCCCACCCATCCCACTATGACATGCTGCCCCACCCAATCAGAGAGGTCTAGCTATTTGTGGAAAACTCAATCAGCAGATTGCAATGGCTTTTTCACTTGGAAATCTCAGTAAGGAGCAGTACCAGGAAAGAAGGGTGAGCTCAGAGAATATCACCACAGGCTGAGATGATTTGTATGTAAAGAGAATAGAAAGAGAAATAAAATGAAGGGAAAGTGATGAAAAGGGTTGGGAATAGGAATTGAGGAAGAAATCAAAACAAAACAAAACAAACTTCAAGGGTAAGAGAAAAGAAGAAAGAGCATGTGAAAGTAGAGGGGAGTTTGCAGACCACTTTTCTTAGATTGAATTTGTCCTGAGCTTTGATTTTGATGCAGTGGTTAGGAGATGCCATCCTGAGAACCTGGTATCTGTTCCTTCCTTGTAGAAGTTGGATTCTTTTCTCCATGCTGATTTTCTGCTGCATCTGGGCATCAACTCAGCCTAGAGTGTATTAGAAAGTAGTATGACAGTATCAGGTAGCTGACATTTTTGGCAACTTCTATCTATTCTTTTTTTTTTTCCTGCTTCCCTGAGAATTTGTGTTAGTGAATGTATTTGCCGGTAGAGATACAGTTTCATATCCTTATCATTTAAACTATGACTGGGTAAATGCTGTCAAGGAAGAGGAAAGGTAGTCAAAGTGTGAAATATTTGGAAAACAACTAAGAGGATAATTCTTCATATTAAAAAGATTTGGCATATTGAAATTTAGTTTATATAAAAATATTGCAGTTGATCCTGGAATGTAAGAGACTACAAGAGGCATGGTTTCTTCAAAGCTCTGTCTTGCCTGAACAAAATGTCCAACTTTTGCTCGTTCCTTCCTTGGCCTATTACTCATTAGTTATTAGCTGCTTCATTTCCATAACAAACATTTATATTAACATTGTAGGAAATCTACAATGGAAGAAGATGGACAGGACCTGTTGGATGATGTGTAAGTCATGCGAATGATGAAAGAATTCTGTGGAGTAATGGTCTCTGTGGGAGCTCTGGTGGCGTAGTGCCTAAGGCATTTGACTGCTAACCAGAAGGCTGGCGGTTCAAACCCACCAGTCACTCCTCAGATGGAAGGTTGGGCAATCTATTTGGTAGTGGTAGGTATAGCCTCGGAAACCCAAGGAGGGGTTGGTATGAGTCAGATCCAACTTGATGGCAGGGAGTTTGGTTTTTGGTAATGGTCTCTGTATCCAAGTGGTAAGGAAGAATTGCATTAATTTGGAGGACATTATCTCCTCAAGCCTGGCAAGGCTTCCTGGGGAGAAAACCTTTGGTTTCAGTCTTTACACTACCAATTAATAGTACAATTTTCAGATATAGCTAATGTTTCAAGCAGCAAATTAATTTTGTTTGGAGAAAAAGTCTACTCCCCCCTTTCACTTAGCCCTTGCACCTACCTAATTGGATTAGAAGATATTTAAGTAGGTAACAGAGACTGTAGGAGCTCTGGTAGCGTAGTACCTAAGGCACTTGACTGCTACCCAGAAGGCTGGCAGTTCAAACCCACCAGCCATTCCTCAGAAGGAAGGTTGGGCAATCTACTTCCGTAATGATACCGCCTTAGAAACCCAAGGAGAGTCGCTATGAGTCAGATCCGACTTGACGGCACATAACAACAACAGAGCCTGTAAACGTTCCTCTGCCTTGTAAAACTTTAAATGCTTTATAGAAGTGACTTGAGTTATACATACTCCATATAAATTTATTTTAAAACAAATACCATACATTTACACAAATAATGCATGCCTTATGCAGTTTTACATACTGCACAACCCCAAGTGTTATTTTCATAAGCATGCCATATCAATTTTTTTACATGTTGATGACTTCAATTTCAATTTTTTTTTTTTCCTGCCTGGGGGCCCTGGGGGGCCAGGGCAGTATGCACAACCTGCATCATCCTGCTGCTCAGGTTTATTGTGAGGCTTGCACTGTGGCACCTAGGTGCAGGTGGGCAATGGCCCTTGCCAGCTACAGAACCAGCCTATGCTCATACTATGGCAACCCCACTTACAGCACTCTGCCTGACCCTCCACCTGTCTTCAGCAACGTGGCTGGGCACAGATTAGCTACCATGAACTCCACTGCTCTCAGACCAGGTCTTGAACTGCCCCAGGGCAAATGCACACTTTCAATTGTTTATTTTCTGATTACCACGTAGTACCAAATTCAATCTATAATTTCATGACTGTAGCTTATACTTTAGTATAAAAATACGATAAAAACTAACATTTTCAGACGATTGAATGAGGGTGAATGAGGCTGAAATTCACTTCTGGGAATGTTATGAGACATGGCATAGATGTGCTATGCCAGAGTTTTTAACATAATTTTGTCATTTCTGTCCATTGTGTGTGTGTAATTCAAGTGGGTGTGCTATTTGTGAAAGACACAGTAAGTTAGAATATAATTACTCATACAAAAATATTTCTTTTTCTTTGTGAAAGATTTCAAAGGAGTTGAGTTTCAGTAGGTTCCACTTACAATATTCAAAATGAAAATATGATTAGACTCCAGGGATTTATTTCTTGCAAAAGAGTATAGAAATCAATTTATCACAGAAAGTGAGAACGTACAGGCTGGGTTAGGCATAATAACAACATAAGATGGAAGAATTAATAAGATTATGAGGGAAAGTCTTTTTTAGGGCTCATGTTTTCCTCTCCTGAGTTAAGTAATAAAGCTGATTTTCTTGTAGGTATGATGTGATAGAAATACCAAAATTAGAAGTCACAAAACAGAACCTTGACTACCTGAACTCAGACCTTGAAAAGGATCTGCAGAGTCTGGATGAGGCAAATCAGATTCTTCTGAGAACAATTCAAGAGAAAGAAGAAACTATTCTAAGGTCAGGCATTACAGTATGTGAAGGAAGGGTTCCTCTTCATCTGAACGTTCTTTAGGATAAAAAGAAGGTGGGAGGAAAGTTCACTTGTCAGTGAATCTTCATGTGTTATTTAAATCTTGAAACATGAACTATGGTGCCTTCAAAGGTTTTAGTTAGAGATGTTTGCATTAAATTTCCACATTAGGTTGACATTTTACTGCCACTGTATTTGGTAGTCACTCCAGGTCCCTGAGACCCTTGACAGGAGTTTTCCAAGCTGGGGCCACAGTGCTGATGCAGCTTCCTTGGTACTGATCCATGCATAGTAATTTTGTGTTTTTCAGGCTGGAAAGAGAGCTCACCCTGTCACTAGGACTAGCCAAGGAGAAAGAGGAGCTGAACAACACCATATTTGAAAAAGAGGAAACCCTGAGGAAGGTGGAATTAGAGACAGCAAAGCTGGTAAGGCTAGAAAAGAGTATCTGATGTATTTTGCTTGCAATCTGCACTCCCTCTTCCTAAAGGGATTGTCACATATTCATCTCCTCTGTATCTGTAGAGTTTGCATCTGTTAAAGATTGTGCTCTGTGAATGAAGCTCTGGGCATAGGGACTCACTCAGTGCCTGGGCTCTGCTCCCAGATCTGTTGTGTGAAGCTGGAGTGCATTTTTTCCCACGTTACATACATACACACAGATATTTAAAAGTTGCTGTTGAGTTAACTATGACTGACGGTGACTCATGTGTGTCAGAATAGAACTGTACACCACAAGCTTTTTAATGGCTGATTTTTCAGAAGTAGATCAACAGGGCTTTTTTCCAAGTCTCCTTTGGGTGGACTTGAATCTCCAACTTGTCTGTTAGCAGCTGAACATTTTACCATTTGAAACACCTAGGCGCTCTGGTGGCATAGTGCCTAAAGCATTTGACTGCTAACCAGAAGGCTGGTGGCTCAAACCCACCAGCCACTCCTCGGAAGGAAGACTGGGCAATCTAGTTCCATAGAGATACCACTCTGGCAACCCAAGAAGGGGTTGCTATGAGTCAAATCAACTTGACCGCAGTGAGTTTGGTTTTCCTTTTCGGTTTTAGAGACCCCTATACACTTATACCCAGATGTAATTTCAGTGGCTCAGAGAGGGGGAGGGTGTAAGAGTACAACAATTTGTTCCCTGATATCCTTCTTTCTGCAGGAAAAAAATAATAAAATTCTAAGCAAGAATGTGTTGGAGCTTCAGAAGAAGGTAAGGTGGGTTTTTGAGGCCACCAGGATCCCCAGAAGACAGCCTTCACAAGAGAAAGGCTGGTGGGGTTGGCTGGGAGCATGAGAGCGAGGGACTGGTCATAGTAAAAAAAAAGGAAATATATATACACTCGTGGAAGGGCTATTTTCCACATCACAGTATCCATTCTTGAAATGAGGCTAATTTCCTGGGAATTCCTGAATTCCAGATTCAGTGTCTTCCTAAACTCTCCAGCCAGAAAAACTAGAGTGGGAGCAATCAGAACAACCACTCTGTTCCCTCTCCCCTTGCCACCTTCTAAATTTCCTGGTACAGATTCTGACTCATATCACCACTTGTTTTCTGGGAGTTACAGATTTGTGTTGAAAGACCTCAAGGATTTTAGAGGGAGAAAATATTTGCCCTTCCCATCTACAGCGACTCATCCATTCTCTTTTTCCTCTGCTGTCATCCTCCTCTCCTCATAGTTCCCATTGGCTATGTGGACAAAAAGGTTTTCCAGCTAGCATGGACTCAGACAGCTTCCACAAGGGAGAGGAAACACATTTCCTTCACACTTCCATCTGGGGCCTGAATAAATTATCTCTCTCATTCTGCAGCCCTGGGGTCCTGAAGTCTACCATTATCCCAGGTTTTCTTGTTTCTGTGCCTTATTTAGTTCACAACTTTTGCAATGAAATTTCAGATTTCAAGGAGATTTGAGAATGTTGACCTTGATAAAGAAACCCTAAGGCAGATGTTGACAGAATCGAAGGTGAGTAGAAAAGCAAATCAAGATATTTTCTGGTAGGTGGTGTGTCTATTTTAGGTTCCAGGAAGAGGAGCAATCTTCAAGGATTCTCCAAGGCTAGTATATTTTCATGCTTGTGAAATGTGGGCTGATTTCTTTTGTTCCCTCTACTTAACTCCACGGATGATGGGACATTTATAACATGTGTGTCACACTAGTAACAAAGATGGCTGCAGTGGCATTTCAGTGGAAGGGACTTACTCTAGAGACCTTGTCATTTGTCAGTCAATATAACACACATTCTGAATGCTTATCTGGACCTGCCCTCAAGTTTATGATCTACACAGGGCACACAAATACAGATATGTAAGTACATAACTTCCATGATCATATGAGGGAGCTCGGGTAGCACTGTGGGTGAGGTATTGCACTGTTAAGGTCCATTGTTTAAATCTACCAGCTGCTTCACAGCAGGAAAATGAAGCAGTCTCCTTCCACAGGCAATGATCTTATTTTCCAACCTATGGCTCACAGACCAAGGAAAATTCATTTTTATTTTATCTTTTTCCTGTACCTGAAGATAAACCCAATGATAGCATGAGTTTTTGTCTGTGTTTTTCACTGCTGTTTTCCCAGGGCCTACAACAGTGCCTGGCACAAAAATGATGCCCAATAAATATTTGTGGAATGAATTAATGATTGCCCAGTAAGGGGAAAAACCTTTTGTGGAAGCCTTCTGGAGATTTATGTGAAGAATATATCTATTTGACTGATCCCAGAATGCAATAGCCCCATCATCCATTTTCCTGTCTGAAAAAGAGGAGAGAATTTTCTCTTCTGCTCTCTCTGTGATTTGGAGGGTATGCCAGTACACCTAGAGAATATGAGTGGGAGAAAGAGGCTGGTGAGCTATTGTTAGTAGGACTAGAGGTAGGGGAATGGTTAGGCCCAGAATCTAAGGAGTTAGACCACTTACTGAGGTTTAAATCTCACCTCTCCCAGTGTCTTGAAACATTCCCTTTCAAGCAAATTATTTAACTTCTCTATGCATTTGTTGCCTGCTAACCAGACGGCTGGCAGTTCAAACCCACCAGCCACTCCTCGGAAGGAAGGTTGGGCAATCCTACTTCCGTAGTGATACTGCCTCGGAAACCCAAGGAGGGGTTGCAATGAGTCGGGTTTGACTCGACGGCACATAACAACAACAACAACTCTGTTGCTATGTGGAGAGGGGGTGAAAACTGCCTGTTCATCCTCCACAATTTTCCTCTGTCTTCGTCTGCCATAGGTGAGACTACAAAGGGCAACAGAGTCCTGTGCAAAGCAAGAGAAGGAACTGATCAAGGTAGAGACAGTGTTTCTTCCACCGAAGGTCTAGCCCAGGATGTAAATAAGAAAGAATCACAAAGGTCTTAGAAACAGAACTACTTGAGGCATGGGATGAGGAGAACGAGAATAGTTGGCAAAGAATCTAAGATTCACATGCAGGTGAAGGGAAAGAAAGCTTATATTAAAAGTATTTGTCTTACTATTTCTTAAACACTTGCCTACCTCAAATATAAGGAGCCCTGGTGGCACAACAGTTAAGCACTTGGCTGCTAATTGAACAGTTGACTGGTGGAACCCACCCAGCAGCTTCACAGGAGAAAGATCTGGAGATCTGCTTCCGTAGAGATTACAGCCAAGAAAACCCTATAGGGCAGTTTTGCTCTGTCACTTGGGGTCACTGTGAGTTGAAATCTACTTGACAGCACCTAGCAATGACAACAACATCAAATATATTATTGAATCCCAAATCCAAGTGCCTTGAAACATTCCCTGATATTTCACCTGGTAGGCATATGACAATCTAGGCAAAACATTTCCTTTGCTTAAAATTAGACCCTAAGCCTGAATGATGAGATCACTATTTTGTGATTTGTTTGTTTCCGTTCAGGTAAGGAGGTGCTAGGGAACCAAATAAATGTCTAATGTACCAGTTAGGGAGCTTCAGGGATCAGCCTAGGCTTGAGTGGAAGCAAATGTTTTCATGGTTCTGATTTAAGGTATGGATTGGTTCTTTTCTTCCTAGTTAGAAAGTGACTACGAATCTGTGTATCAGCTCTGTGAGGACCAGGCCCACTTCATAAAGGTACAATGTTTCTGGGAGAAAAATCAGTGTAGAGGCAGAATGTTTCCAAGGCCATTATTAGGCAAGGGGTCTCTTGGCTTCTTGATAGGCTGAACTCTGCCACTGGAGCAAAATGCCTTTAATACTACAACAACAACAAAACAGATTTCAGTAAAGAATTTATTTTGTGCAAGTCACTTTGCTAAGCAGCCAACATATGGCGCTTTTTTCTCAATTTGCCCATAACTCTAGGAGGATGATACTGTCATGTTCATGAGGAAACTGATGTTTGGAGGAGTTGAAGAATATAACCTGGGAACACAGCTAGTAATTGGCAGAGCGGGGATTTGAACACAAGCAGAGTCAGAATGAGAACACCTTTTTTCATGTATAGCCATTCTAGTCACTAATGTCTCCTAATTTTCTATTAAAAAATTACCTGCAGACACATGCATTATGCCTGCACACATGCACATATCACTTAGAATATTAAGAGTTAGTCTTAGAAGATAAGTTTGTTATATATTTTTATTAATGTCATTGTAATGAAATATATGGAAATTCTCAATTATGACAAATATATATATTTTTTAATTTCCTTGGAAAGAAATACCAGGAAACGCTGAGAAAGATGGAAAAGGAAAAGGAGATGATGCTTCTTGAAAAAGAAGTGTAAGTTTTCAAAATGACTCATTAATGGACTGAAGTGACAGTCTATGACATTTTTGAAGGGTGGGCTACCTCTCAGAACAATTTCTGTCTCTGTATCAACAGCCTCCAATAACTCATCCTTGTTGGTCTCTGTTCCATGTTGGACTGAAAAACATCAACATTCAAGGGTATCCCTGCCTTTTTTAGCAATTGATGTTTAAAATGTCTCTTTTTGGGCTTCTTTTCATGTGTCCTCAATTGAGTGTTATTGTTGAAAATTGACTCAGGCTGTATTCAGGGGAGCTCTGGTAGCATAGTGGCTAAGGAACTTGACTGCTAACCAGAGGGCTGGTGGTTCAAACCCACCAGCCACTCCTCAGAAGGAAGATGGGGCAATCTACTTCCATAGTGATACTGCCTCGGAAACCTAAGGAGGGGTCGCTAAGAGTAAGGTCTGACTCGACTGCACATAATAACAACAATATTCAGAGAGGAGGAATCTTGGTAAAAAGAGAGCAACAAGCCCAGAAATGTCTCTCCATATGGGCATGGTGTCTCTTTCCTGGGAATGGGGGACCCACCAGACTGACTAGGAGCCACAGTGATGTGCTTTTGTGCTCTGTATCCATAGACTTGTACATCTTAGTACTTAATTCACTTTCCTTTTATCTGTTTATACTTTTTAATTTTTATACTTATTTGTTTATGTGATGAATTTTCATACATGCATATATACTTATTAACATCACCCAGATCAAGATACATAACATTTTGAGCACCTCAAAGGTGACCCCTCCTTGTAAAGGAAAATTTTATCTGATCCTATACGATTTTTATCATTTTAAAAAATATATTTTTAAACTTAAAATTATTCAGTATATCCTCTCTTGGGTATGGCATTTTACGATGAGATCCATCCATGTTGCTGCATACAGCTGCAGTTTGTTCTTTTTTTCATAGCTGCATAGTTTTTCGTTGTAGGAATATGGTACAATTTATCTATTATACTGATATTTTTTTTTCCTTTTTATTCCATTTAGAAATTTTTCTTTTCTTTTTTAGTTTAATTTTATTGTGATGTGAGTGGAAGTTTACAAAGAAAATTGGTTTTCCATTCAACCATCTGTACATATTCTGTTTTATGACATATACTGCAATCCCCACACAGTAAAAGTATTCTTTTTAGTTCCTTCCTTCCCATTCCTCCCCGCTCCCCGACCCCTTACACACACACTGCCTTTCTAGCTCTATCCCTGGGCAAATGCTGTCTTCTTGATCTCATATGCTTGATTGTCCTAGTGAATGCTTATCCTCATGATATTACTGTTTACCTTGTAGGCCTGTCTGTCATTTTGCTGACAGTTGAGTCATGGTGGTTAAGTTCAATTCCTAGCTTGAAAGATGTCTAAAGGCCATAGTCCTGAGGGTTCCACTAGTCTTTTGATGATGATTATTTTTCTTAATTATAACTCAGGGCTATTAAGAACAAAGCTGCTATGAACATTCTTGTTTACTTCCTTTGGTGGACATATGCACTCATATCTTTTGGGTATATACCTAGCAGTGTAATTTCTAGGACTGTGGTGTAGTGAATTACATGATATGACTTTTCTACCCATAGTCTTTGTAACTCCCACCAGATTACTGTGAGTAGCTGCTTTTAAATTCCTGATTGTTAAAGTCATCCACCTGGGGTATTTCTGTTGGAGCAGCAGGAAGTAATCTTCTGGGAAAGTTTGCTCTCTCTGAGGTGTGTAGAACTCTGATGTTGGTATTTGTTAGTTCTGCCACTCTGCCAGGCTTAAATGAGCCCTCCTAGAGGCAGGGGGGAAATCTCACTGCTTGCTGAGAGAGATGTCCAGCTGAGAAAGAAGCCCGGCTGACAGACAACAGCAGTGGAAACAAGAGGCATGAGACAGAGCAGTAGGCTTTCCTGGCCCACAGAGGCAGAGGCCAGGCCAAGAGGCCAAGGGCCAAAGAGGCTTGTCTAAGGGTACAGCAGAGGGGAGACTATCCTGATGGAAGAACTGCATCCTGAGTGTGTTCTTGGACTTGAATTGTAGCTTGTTACTTCCCTAATAAACCCCATAATCTGTGAGTTCTGTGTGGCCACTGCAGCGAATTATTGAACCCAGAAGAGAGGTGGTGAATGTCACAGGAGGGATGGTTGGTGTCTAGGTTGGTAAGAGGGCTGGAAGGTGGTGGTATGTCTGGCCTCATGGGAACAGGCCATGGGCCACTGATGGTGAGTCTGTCTTCCTCTTGTCTAGTTAGAAGAGGTCAAAAGATGTTGCTTTCTAGACCTTTTAGCAGGAACATGAGGTTTATATATCTTTAGCTTTATTAGAGAAAGCCAAATAGTTCCCAGAGTGGCTATACCAATATCCCCTCCTATGACAAATGTATGAGAGTTCTAGTTATTCTACATACACACTGACAATTGGTATTTCAAGTCTTTTTTAATTTTAGCCATTCTGGCAAGGATGTAGTGATAATCTAATTTTGGTTTTAACAATACGTTTCACTGATTACTAATGACATTGTAGACCTTTTCAAATGTTAATTGGAAACTTGGATATCCTCTTCCCTGAGATGTCTCTTGCTGATATTTGGAGGGTTGTCAGTCTTTTTCTTACTAATTTGTAGGAGTTCCTTATATTTTCTTGATAGAGTCCTTTGTCAGGTGTATGTGTTACAATCTATTCTATGCATCTTTCAGTGAACAATCATTCTCAATTTAAAGTAAATCTCATTCATCAAATTTATGAGTCTTTTCTTTTTGGTTTTTGATTTCATTAGGTCATAAAATTGTGTCATGATTTCTTCTGGAATTTTCTTTTATCGTTTTACCTTTAGGTTAACATTCTATCTAGGACTTTTTCTTTTCTATGGTGTTAGATAGAGATTAAAATCCTTTTAAAAAATAAATAAATTAAATAAGTCAGGTAACCATATATGTGTGAGCCTGTTTCAAGATACTTTATTTTGTATCATTGGTCTATGTGACTATTCTTGTGCTAGTACTATACTGTTTAATTACTGTAGCTTTATAACTAGTCATGACATGTGACAGTTTAAGTTCTGTAACTGCTCTTCTTTAAGTTTACCTTGGCTGTTATTGGCCTTTTAAGTTTCCACATAAACTCTAGATCAGTTTTTCAATTTCTACAAAAAAATATTTGCTGAGATTTTTATTGGAATTACATGAAATCTGTGTATCAATTTAGGGAATAACTGATGTCTAGAAAACATTGAGTTTTCCAAACCATGAACATATATGTATCTCTCCACTTATTTAGGTCTTTTATGATTTATCGCAATAATGTTTTATAGTTTTCTGTGTAGTGTTCTTGTACAACTTTCATCTTTTGTTCCTAGGTATTTGATATTTTTGATTCTGTTACAATTGTATGTTTATTAATTTGTTTTTCTAATTGTTAATTAGGGGCTCTGGTAGCATAGTGCCTAAGGCACTTGACTGCTAACCAGAAGGCTGGCGGTTCAAACCCACCAGCTACTCCTCGGAAGGAAGACGGGGCAATCTACTTCCGTAGTGATACTGCCTCGGAAACCCAAGGAGGGGTCGTTATGAGTTGGGTCCGACTAGAAGGCACATAACAACAACAACAACAACAATAGTTAATTGATATTATATAGTAATATAACTAATTTCTATAAATTAAACTTGTATCCTTCAACCTTGGTAAATTTACTTGTCTAATAATTTGTAGATTATTTTAAATTTCATCTGTGAATCATCTTTACACTTTTTATTTATTTTTCTTACCTTGTTGCATTAGATACAACTTTTAGTGTACTACTAACAAGATATTGTAATAGAGGATGTTTTAGAATCTCAATGTACACATGTACAATGTAAGAAGGAGACCGGTATCACCTTGAAGGAAAATACTGCAGGCATTCAAACTCATTTTCCTGTTTCTCTCCTCATTTGTTTTTCCTCTTGAGGCATGATAAACTTGGCAGTCCTGAATGCCATGTTCTGTCTCCTCAGCCCATTAATGCTGCCACTTGCTGCTTGAACTTTATTCCTGTTACATAAAAGCAGATCTGTGCTAGGGGTGGCTCTTGCCAATGAGAATAACACCAAGGTGAGGGAAAGAGATAGCTTTATTCTTTAGCCTCTATGAGACAGAGAGATATTAATCCTCAGGTTCTGTCTGTTCTCAGAGTGTGACTTGATTTTCTTATAAGTTGTTGGCCAAGAAGGTGATGCTAGTACAGGTTTGTTGTTGTTGTTGTTATGTGCCGTTGAGTCGGCCCCGACTCAAAGCGACCCCTCCTTGGGTTTCCGAGGCAGTTATCACTACAGAAGTAGGATTGCCCAACTTTCCTTCCGAGGAGTGGCTGGTGGGTTTGACCCGCCAGCCTTCTGGTTAGCAGTCAAGTGCTTTAGCCATTATGCTACCAGAGCTCCTAGTACAGGTTTAGATACATATTAAAACAAACACAAATGTTGTAAGCATGCACAATTGCAAAAAGTTACACCTTCTGATAATCCTGTAAGCATGTTTCATTATCATACAAACTGTCCCCTCAGAGACATGTTTTTTACCATGCTAAGGCATTTGACTGCTAACCAGAAGGCTGGTGGTTCAAACCCACCAGCCAATCCTCAGAAGGAAGGTTGGGCAATCTACTTCCATTGTGATATCGCCTTGGAAACCCAAGGAGGCGTCGCTATGAGTTGGATCTGACTTGATGGCAGTGTGTTTGGTTTTTGGCTTTGGTTAATGAAACCCTTTACCTACTTGTGTTGACAAAAACAGGAATTGCAACCTTTTTCTGAGAAACCACAAGAGCATGATATTTAACAGTAACTTTGAATGTCTGGGGGTTGGTCTCAAGTCTACCTTTTGAATCTATGTTGTTATACTAGTCAGAAGCTTCAATTGACATTTTCACTAACTTTCTAAATTGTGATGTCAAATTTTGATGTTTATGTCTACATTCCAAGTAGCCGTGTACATAGGGTTTGCTGTAACTTAATTAAAATATCAATGTGTCATTCACTCTGAATTTATAAAATATAGTAGTAGGTCATTAAAAGGTATTGGAATTGAATCATAGCTTCTTCTTTTTTATTTTTTAATAAGGATTTAAGATCTTGTAGAAGTTCTGCCATTTGGTATTCTTTTAATGATTCCAGTGAAGGGAGGGGTTGGTTCTGCAAGAGGATACTGTTTTGACTCAGGTATGATGAATTCACAGTTTGATTCCTTCAAGTTTACCTGTGGTGTGTGTAGTCAGCAAAACTCGGAAAGGTCTTTTCCACTGAAGCTGGAGAGCACTGTCCTTAAACGGTCTAAGTGGGATAAGTCTCTGAATTGAAAAGAATGGACTTGGACTTCCAAAGGGAACTTTTGATGTAAGTAGGAGTGCTTGTGAAGAGAAGACAATACAGCACAAAACACACAAATAATTGTAAACACACTGTTCTCCAAGGACAGCAAGTAGCACACCATTTGTCACCCAGAGGTTATTCTGGAAGGGCCTCCTTTATAAGCTCAAAGGGCTTAACTTTACCATCCCTAGGGTCACTTTCGAAGTAGAACCAATGCTCAAGGATACACCGTTAAGGGCTGCATTCCAGAATCTCATTCTGTACATTATTCATTATTGTAAAAGCACCTTAATTTTGTCAACTTTTAAAGCTTCATGGGCTAAGTCTACCTGGTCTACCCTTTAAACAACACAGTTTAAGTTGATAGAAGAGACTCACCAGAGAGACTCATGCCCCTTTTCACAGAGCAACCAGGAAAGCTATCTCCTTGTCCTGACACCTTTGTTATATCTGTGAGTATCACCTTTGGGTCTGAGATCAGTTATGACTTCAAGAACCAAGGACTTCAGCCCTGGAGGAAAAAAATCCAGTGTATGCTGGGATCAGCTGTCATCTCATGTCAGAGGCATCTCTCAGAACTGGGTAAGATGAAAAGGCAGAGTCTCATCTAGGTCATAAGAAATTGCCACCTGAAAGTGGGTCCATGCCCCGTACACCTCTTGCCAATGGAAACCACACTGAGATGAGGGAAGTCATCTTTGACTCATGGCGACCCTATCTACAGCAGAACGAAACACTGCCCGGTCCTGTGCCAGTCTCATGGTACTTGCTATACCTGAGCCAATCTGTTCTGGCTACCTAGTGCCACTCTGACAGGAATATACCACAATGGGATGGCTTAAACAAACAGGAGTTTATTCTTACAATTTGGAGGCTTTAAGTTCAAGTTCAAAGTGACAGGCTCTAGGGGCTGGGTGAAAGCCCCTCAACCTTGAGTTCCAGCTCTGCCTCCCGCTCCCGGCCCACTGGAGCTAGAGGCATTTTTTCACTCAGACAGCTTCAGGCTGCTGAGGCTGAGAAGCCCCAAGGTTGACAAGTAAAAAGGCACAGTCCCGATGTTACCAGACCACACGGCAGGGCATTAACTTAAGTCCATTTTATGTCCCAAGGTCAGCAGAGCATAGCAGGCTACTGAGCAATGACACGGCTACATGCAGGGTCCAAGTGTGCCATAGGCTAAAGATGATTCTCAAAGCTTCTCTTTATATACAGGAAGCAGACCACATACCGAGAGGCAGCTACTCAGCTGCTCACAGTAGATTCCACCATGGAGTTGATTACCAGTCTCATCATGGGGAAGACTGCATCCAGCTGCCCAGCCACTCAACCAGGCCTAGCCAAGTTGACACACAAACATAACCACCACACCATCGTTGTAGCCACTGTGTCAATATATCTTGTTGAGGGCCTTCCCATCTTTCATTGACACTCCACTTTACCAAGCATGATATCCTTCTCCAGGGAATGGTCCCATTTTACAACATGACCAAAGTTGTTGAGAAGTCTGGCCATTCTCGCTTCCAAGGAGAATTCCGGCTGCACTTTCCTCCAGGACAGATCTGTTAGTCCTTTTAGCAGTCCATGGTACTCTCAGAATTCTTCGCCAACACCACAACTCAAAAGCATTTAACTCTTCTTCTGTCTTCCGTATTCATTGTCCAGCTCTCACATGCATATGAGGTGTTTGAAAATACCCTGACTTGTGTCAGGCACACCTTTGTCCTCAAGGAGATGTCTTTGCTCTTCAGCACTTAAAAGAGGTTCTTTGCAACCAATTTTCCCAGTGCTGTTACATCATCTGATATCTTGACTGCTGCTTTCATTGGTGTTGATTGTCGAACCAAGTAATATGAAGTCTTTGACAACTTCAATCTTTTCTCCATTTATCGTGATGCTGTTTATTGGTCCAGTTGTGAGGATTTTTGTTTTCTTTATGTTGAGGTGTAATCTATACTGCAGACTGAATTCTTTAATCTTCATCAGTAAGTGCTTCAAATCATCCTCACTTTCAGTAAGCAAAGTTGTGTCATCAGCATACTGAAGGTTGTTAATGATTCTTCCTCTAGTCCTGATGTCACGCTCCTCTTCATATAGTCCAGCTTCTCAGATTATTTGCTCAGTGTAAATATTGAAGAAGTATGATGAAAGGATACAACCTTGACTCACTCCCTTCTTGATTTTAAACCATTCGGTGCCCCCTTGTTCTGTTCAAATGACAGTCTACTGGTCTATGTACAGGTTCCTCATGAGTACAATTAAGTGTTCTGGAATTCCCATTCTTCTCAATGTTATCCAAATTTGTTATGATCCCCACAATTGAATGCTTTTGAATAGTCAATAAAACACAAGTAAACATCTTTCTTGTATTTTTGCTTTCAGTAAAGTTAATCCATAGCAAAAACAGGAATCATAAATTTTTCCCTAGAAATCACAAAGACTATGACGTTTATCAGTGACTTTGAATGCCTGGGGGTTGGTTTCATTTCCTTGCACTGAAAATTGGCAAATGCACTTGGGAAAAAGTCTGGTTGAATGAGCAGCTCACCTCAGTGTGCTTTCCTTTTCATAGGTCTTATTGTTGTTGTTGTGTGCCATCGAGTCAGATCTGACTCAATAGCGAACCCTCCTTGGGTTTCCGAAGCAGTATCTCTACAGAAGTAGATTGCCCCATTTTCCTTCCGAGGAGTGGCTGGTGGGTTTGAACCACCAGCCTTCTGGTTAGCAGTCAAGTGCCTTAGTCACTATGCTTCCAGAGCTCCCTTCATAGGTCTTGTATCCCCTCAATTTCTTCAATAATTGCATTCTCCAATACATTAAACCAGCTGTTTCATGTATATTGTCTAGTTTGCATAGTTTCTTTTGAAGATGGGCTACTGTGATACAAGCTACTCCATCAAGAGTTTATAAGAACAGAACCAGAAATGTGTTCTACTTTTCCCTTTTCTCCTTTATGTGATGATTAAAAAAAAAAATTCCCACAAAAATACTGAGTAAGATTTTACTGGATCTGAGCCTCCAGTGAGGTCTGATCTGGACAACAAAAAACAACAAAGCAAATGAAGAAACCATGAGTGGAAGGCACTAAGGGAGTGAGTAAATGCAAGCAGATTCTGGAGGGAAGTTGATACCTGGAAGAAGGGGGAATTTTCCCATTTTTATCACTTTTAGCCTGAAGCCAGGCCAAAATTGGTGCTGTGAGATGCAGTGAAAATCCAGATAGAGAACATGAGTCTTTCTGGAGTAAAAGAGAATAGTCAGATTTTGGGCCAATTAAAGCTGCTGGGAAAAAACTGAAAGTGAGAGATGAGAAGTCCAAAATTTTGTGTCTAAAGTTTCCCCAAATCTCTGCCTGACCCCTAAACTCTGCATGATCAGGGCAGTCTGTGAGCAGCTCAGCCACAAAGACTGCAATTTGAATCCAACATCTGGGTTATTACAGGACTGGTCTCCATTGATTTTCTTTTCTCTTGAGAATATAGTATCTTCCTGATTATTTGTATGTTGAGAAATTTTCTATTTGGAATGTTGAACATTGTCCATTTTGTCAAAAATTTAGGAAATAAGTCAAAGATGTTGCATGACTTAGGAAAACACTTTTCATTACCCCCTTAATTATGTTACACAGTCCTTGGCTCTAATTTTTTTTTTTTTTAAATCCAGATCCAAAGCCCAGAATGACTCCTCCCAAATAGTGAAACCTGGGACAATTTTGGTGGAGACCATCCAAAGCAACATGGTAAGGCCTCCCTGACACAATTTGGGGTTTTCCTCTACTTCTTCCCTCCTCCGGATTGCCATTTCTTTTCTTGTCTTGTCTTGTCTCCCCCAGCTGTCCCCTAACTCTAGAATTAGAAAAAAAATATGTCACAGTACCTTATCACTCCACAGCAGCTAGGAAGTGGCAGAGCCGGGATTCAAACCTGAGCAACCAGACTCCAGGGTCCATGTTCTTGCTAAATTGTCTCCCTGTGAGCACATGGACAGGCTTAGTTGTGGCTTTTATTGCTTCCTATAGGAGAAGACCTTCATTAAGAAACA
>NW_006921655.1:10843234-10844834 GCF_000298275.1 Orycteropus afer afer | reverse complement strand
CTTGGGTTTCTGAGGTGGTATCTCTACAGAAGTAGATTGCCCAACCTTCCTTCTGAGGAGTGGCTGGTGGGTTTGAACTGCCAGTCTTCTAGTTAGCAGTCAAGTGCCTTAGGCACTATGCCACCAGAGCTCCCTTACCTAGTCTAGGTTACATTTACTCACTAGAAGCAGAAGTGCAGAAGGAAGAAACACATTCACCACCCAGAGAACATCAGGCAGCACACAAGAAAACACACACACACACATCTTCACATTTTATTGTTTGTGTTGGTCTCTTTTGACACTTGATATTTTACCTGGTGGTAAATGCTCTGGATGGGTAGTGGTTAAAACATTTGACTGCTAACCAAAAAGTCAATGGATCAAGCCCATCAGGCACTCTGCAGAAGAAAGATGAGGCAGTCTGTGTCTGTAAAGATTTATAGCTTTGGAAACCCAATGGAGGTCATTATGAGTCAAAATTGATTTGATGGCAATGAGACATTTTACCTAGACCTAAATGTCAGAGATGGCTCAGTCTTGGTCAAATTCTAGAACTGCTTGCTATAAGGAACCTGAAAAGGGCCACTGATCACAGACTTTCAAGTGTGATGGTCCTGGACATTTTATGACAACACCCAAAAGGTTCGCCCCATATATAGTACTTGGAAAGTCTTTATGCTTTTGTACCTCCAACTTTTCTATAATGAGGTCTATTTCCATGGAGGACTTAAATGTGAAAACATCTGTGTTCAATTCTACTACATCAATGTTTTGTTATCACCTGTCCTCTGTCTCTACCCTCTGTTACCCTCAATAAATGCTTCCCACCAGTTCTATCTGAAGAAAACTGGAGACCATTACAATTCACTGCTGCCGTTTTTAAGTTTTAGGTACACCACACTGAGCTGTCTCTCCCCCATGCTAATGAATGTCTCTTTGCAGGCATTTCCGGTGTCTTTTGTTCATGATCGTGATCTTCATTAGGCTCCTGGCTTATGTGCTTTTCCATATACAGTGCATAAACCCAGACCTTCTTGTGGACACCTTGCCTGTGGTAATGAGCAGGGGTACCGTGAAGAGGCTGAGGGACTTCCTTTTCCCCTTTCTCACACTGGAGGTGGAGGAAGTTCTGCCACACTAGTATGATGTGGCCTGAGGTCCACACACCCAGCAGGAGTGGAGGGAGCATCACTGTGGCCACTTGTTGGAGGATGAACCAGGGAAGAAGTGGAGCTTTCAACTCAGCTATTACTTTGATTTCATCCTCTTTCCTTGCTTTCTCTCTGGAGTGTGTCTCTTTGAAATAAAAAAAATGTTTGACCAGAGTCCATTGTTTTGGTCTGTATTTGATGCATAAATCCTGAAGCCCAGCCAAAGGAAGAAGCTCAGAGACTAGGCACTCATAGGTTTCTACCTGTGCTGTTGAGAAAAGTCATGAGACAATAAAAACTCCTTGTGTTATTTTCCTAGGTCTACTGTAACAAAATTCCACAGATTGGATGGCTTTAAACAACACAAATGTGTTGTCTCACAGTTTTGGAGGCTAGAAGCCCAAATCAATATGTTGGTCAGGTTGTGTTCTTTTCAGACTCCAAGAAAAGATTCTTTCCTTCTTTCT
>NW_006921655.1:10811298-10843134 GCF_000298275.1 Orycteropus afer afer | reverse complement strand
TTGTGCTTTAGGTGAAAGTGTACAAAGCAAATTGGTTTTCCATCCACCATTCAATTCACACACATTTTTTTTGATTGATTGTAATCCCTGCAATGTAACAACACTCTTCCCACTGCCTCCCTGTATTTATCTTTTCCATTCATCCTTCTTTCCTAACCTTTTCTGCCTTCTGAGCTTTATCCCTGAGCCAATGATGCCCTTTTGATTTCATGTGGTTGCTTATTTTAAGGAGTGTGCACCTCCCTGAAGTTATTTTTCATCTTATAATCCTATTTATTGTTTGGCTGAAAGTTGAGCCATGGGAATGAGTTCAATTCCAGGTTTGAAGGTTGTTTAAGGGCCATAGTCTCAGGGATTCCACCAATCTCTCAGTCCAGTAAGCCTAGTCTTTTCTGTTCTTTTGAGTTTTGTCCTACATCTTCCTTAGAACCTCCTATTGTGATCCCTTTCAGAGTGGTCAACAGTGGTAGCCAGGCATCATCTAGTCTCATGGTCTTGGACGCTGGGGTTCAAATGGTGCATTAGTCCTTTGGACTAATTAATTCCTATGTCTTTGATTGTCTTCACTCTTCTTTATTCCAGGTGGGGAGAAACCAATAGTTGCACCTTAGATGGCCACTCACAAGCTTTTAAGACCCCAGGCACTACTCACCAAAGTAGGATGTAGAACATGGTCTTCGTGGACTATGTTGTGCCAGTTGACCTTCATGAATCCCAACCCCAGGCCCAGCAACTCATTCCCTCTAGGTGTTTGGTTATGAAATTCTCATAATTTTGCCCCTGTACGCTTCACTATATTCAGGGATATATTTGCAGCACATGTGGATATATATGTAGACATACCCTCTGTCAAATCTGTATGTATTCAGGAGTGTAGTCTCATTTGCCTTTCCCTGCCTGTTCAACTTGTGTGTCTGTGTATCCACTTGTAGGTTATTGTTATTACAGGATTGTGTATGTAATAGTATTTACCTTTGCTGCCTTTAACTCTTGGGCTCTTCCCAGTGTCTTCCTCTGCCTTGATAATTTTGTGCTGTTCTCCCCATTATTGTGTATTGCCTTTCTCTTCACCTAAGTTAATATATATGTGTCTACCCCTCCCAGCCCTGCTAACCTTCATAGAATGTTTCTTTCTATATGTAAGCCTTTTCTTGATTTTTTACAGTAGTGGTCTCATACAATATTTGACCTTTTGTGATTGACTAGTTTCACTCAACATAATGTTCTTTTAGGTTCACCCATGTTATGAGGTGTTTCAAAGATTCATTATAATTCTTTAATGTTGCATATTATTCTATTTTTTATATGTACCACAGTTTTTTTTTTTTTATTCATTGACAGACACCTAAGTTGTTTCCATCTTTTTGCTATTGTGAATAATACCATGATGAACATGGGTGTGCATATATCTGTTCATGTCACAGCTCTTATTTCTCTAGGATATATCCCTAGTAATGGGGTTTCTGGGTCATATGGTATTGGAAGATCCTTTCTTGTTTTTCCTGGCTTCTGGTAACTCTAGATGTTCCTTGGCTTGTGGATGCATCTTCATATGACTATCCTTGCTCTGTCTCTCTGTGCATCCTTTCTTCTATAAGGACAGCAGTCACCTAGGGTTAGGAACCACTGTATTCCAATATGACCTCATCTGATGACAACTTCAAAGAACTTATTTCCAAACAAGATCACATTCGTAGGTACCACTTGTCAGGACTTCGACATCTTTTTGAGGAACACCGTTCAACCTATAATATTCCATGGGAACTTCCATCTTGTTCCATATTAAAAAGAAAAAGATTATGCTCATTTGTTACATTTTCTTGTTACCTTGCAGGTCCACAAAAGGCATTCAGTTAAGGAACCATTCAGATAGACTTAAAGCTTGTGCCTTCCGACTATTTCCATAACACATCATGCTCCCTACAGCTCTTTTATTTTATATTCTGCTCTGTCCCAAAGGAGTAGGATGGCTTGAAAAGCTGACCTTTTCCATGTACACAGGTGGTCACTTACACTCAAAAGAAATTATTTACCCCAAAATTCAAGTGCCATGCAAAAGGCAGTGTATGAAATCAGAAAGTGCTTTAGATATTGCCAAATACAATTTCATAGCCTATGTACTGTTGAAATCACAATTTAAATACTATTTCTTCTATAATGCCTGCTCTGATCCCTCACTACTGGAGACAGCCTCCTTCTTCTTCCAAATGTTTCTAGCACTCTCACTGAGTTTCCCTTTCTGTCCTGCCCACTCCACCTTCCAGTTTTATTAGTGTGTTCCTTGGTTGTGGGCCCTATGATTCCTTATTTCTGTGCCATCCCACATGACTCCCCAGTACAATCAATGTCTTTTATGAAATACTTCTAAGAGAAAATACTTTCTTGGAGAGTTTGTATTTCTTTTCAGAGTATCTGGAGGGTGAAAAATAGGGACAATAAACCTAGAACGTATATTGTGAAATCTTTCACTTCTGCAGGTACTATCCTTATTGGTGCAGGGGGAAAAGAGGTAGAAGGGGGTGACATAAGGCACTAGGTCATCTGGCTAGCTAGTAGTGTTTCCATGGTTACTGACACTAAGTGGTAGAGGTCCCTCCTAGACATTCTTCAAGCTCTTACTTTCTTGTGACTTTTCTCCTTTCAAGACTGTTCTTGATATTGGTGCTAACTGAATTTCCTATGGACAACAAAGTCAGGGACACAGTGTATGTCTGCCTTGGTCCCAGATATGGCCCTGTCCTATGTTTTCTTTCTCGGGTGGCAAGGGGAGAAGATAGTCTCAGAACAAAAAAGCCAAAAACCCAAACCCACTGTCATCAAGTCAATTCTGACTCATAACGACCCTACAAAGACAGGTTTTTTTGCCCCATAGGGTTTCCAAGAATCTAAATCTTTACAGAAGCAGTCTGCCACATCTTTCTCCCATGGAGTGGCTGTTGTTGTTGTTGTTATGTGCCCTCGAGTGGCTAGTAGGTTCAAACTGCCAACTTTTTGGTTAGCAGTCAAGTGCTTTAACCACCAAACTGATAGGTCATCTTGTCTCAGAACAAGGCATGTGAAAAATGAAAAACTGATCAACATTGCCCTCTTGTGGCCAAGTGGCAGCTCTTTACGTTCAGCTGACTTCACCTGACAAGTTGTGGGATCAGCAAATTGAAGCAGGAGGATGGACCACATGTCACTTCTGTGCAATTTTCTCTATGAGTTTTAATAAGACCAATTAGTCTTCATTCACTCAACACTGTTTTGTAACATTGATTGTAATCCCCACAATGTAACAGCACTCTTCCCACTTCCTCCCTGTATTTACCATTTCCATTTATCCTTCTTTCCTATCCTTTTCTGCGTTGTGAGCTTTATTGAGCACCTTCTTCAAGCCAAGCAGTGTCCTAGGTGCTGAGATTACAGCAACAAACAAAACAAAAACCTCTGCCCAGGCTCTGGTGGGTGGAGAAGGACAATAAAGCAAATCATTGAAATACAGAAATATCAGATGATGCTAAGTGGCAAGAAAAATTAAGGCAGGGAGGAATGGAGAGATTGCTGAGGAGAAGCAGTTGCAACATTCCTGAGAATGTGGCATTGTAACAAAGACATGAATGAGAAGAGAGAGCCATATGGGTACCAACTGGAGTGATGTGGCAGATAGTGGGACAGTCTTGAAGGCGGAGTATGCCTGATGCATCTGAGGTTCTTTTGCTCATTCCCTGTTCACACCTTGGTAATGGTTCCTTCATTAAAGTCTCTTTGTCTGAACCATCTGAGCTGAGTTGTTTCCTGTTAGGACTCTGATTAATAGCTATACTGTTCACTGCGCAGATCATTTCTTAACCTAAATGGTTTCAGGATTTGGGTGAGTCTAAGACTGCAGGTGTATGATAATGGTCATAACTGGCCAGTAAGTGTATAAACAGTATTTCCTGACTCACTAGTATCTCCTGCCACACAATCCCTCATAAACTCGTAGATCTCCTAGGCTTTCCTCCACCACCCAGCTCTTATCACAGACACATCAACAAACATACACAGGCTCATGTCAACATTCAAGAAAGGCTAGGAAATATCAGGTTTGGAAAATATGGACCAGTTAGCCCCTCACTTGCAGTGATCCAATAGGGAGGTGGAGCCTTGAAGCTGTATTGGAAATCCAGGTTGCAGAAGTTGCCCCTGAGACAGAGCCTACATTTGAGTAGAAAGCTGGCTCCAGAAGGATCTGGGTGGCATTGGCAAGTCTTGGAAGCAGAGCATAGGTTATCACTACTATAAAAAGGTAGGCTGGGCTGGGCTTCTTTCAGTAACAGGGAGCTCACCATCCCCTAAAATAACCATCGACTTCTGAGAGGTCTTAATAAAATAATATAAAGCACCTAGCACAACAACCACACTCATCTATCAATGTGTTATACTGTGTTGGCTTGTGGGTTGCCATGAAGCTGGAAGCAATGCCATACATATTTCAAATACCAGCAAGGTCGTCCAAGGTGGACAGGTTTCAGTGGAGTTTCCAGACTAAGACAGACTGGGAAGAAAGATGGGGCCACTTCTGAAGAAATTGGCCACTGAAAACCTTGTGAATAGCAGTGAAACACCGCCTGATATAGTGCTCAGGTTCAAAGGTGCTCACAATACAACTGGGGAACAGCTGCCTCCTTAAATTAGGGTCAACCTTAATTATATGGATTGAGTAAAGCTTTCAGAACCTTCATTTGTTGTTGGAGTATGACTCAAAATGGAAGGAAACAGCTGCAAACATCCATTAATAATCAAAATGTAGAATGGACAAATATGAAAATTGGAAGTTGTCAAAAATGAAATGGAACACATAAAGATCAATATCCTAGGCATTAATGAGCTGAAATGGACTAGTACTGGACATTTCGAATCAGACAACCATGTGGTCTAATGTGCTGGGAATGATAACCTAAAGAAGAATGGCATCCCATTCATCATCAAAAAGAACATTTCAAGATTCTAAAGCACAGTGCTGTCAGTGATAGGATAATATCCATATGCCTACAAGGAAGATCAGTTAATACTACTATTATTCAAATTTATGCACTGTTCCAGTTACCTAGTGCTACTCTGACAAGAATATATACCACAAATGGGATGGCCTTAACAAACAGGAGTTTATTCTTATAATTTGGAGGCTTTAAGTCCAAGTTCAAAATGCCAGGCTCTAGGGGATGGGTGAAAGCCCCTCAGCTTTGGGGCCCAGCTCTGCTTCCTGCTCCCAGCCCACTGGAGCTAGAGGCATTTCTTCACTCAGACAGTTGCTTGCTGCTGAGGCAGACAAACCCAAGGTTGACAAGTAGAAAGGCACAGTCCTGATGTTACTAAACTACACAGCAGGTCATTAATTTAAGTCCATTGTAAGTCCCAAGGTTGGCACAACATGTCAGGCTGCTGAACAATGACATGGCTACATGCAGTGTCCAAGTGTGCCAAATGCTAGAGACCATTCCCAAAACTGCTTCTTATATATAGGAAGCAGACCACATACCCAAAGCAGCTACTCAGCTGCTCCAGTAGATTCTACCATGGAGTTAATTACCAATCTCACCATGGGGAATAATTACATTCAGCTACCCAGCCACTCAACCAGGTCCAGCCAAGTTGACACGCAAACGTAACTGCCACATGCACCAACCACTAAAGTCAAAGATGAAGAAATTGAAGATTTTTACCAACTTCTGCAGTCTGAAATTGACCAAACATGCAATCAAAATGTATTGATAATTACTGGTCATTGAAATGCAAAAGTTGGAAACAAAGAAGTGTCAGTAGCTGAAAAATATGGCCTTAATGACAGAAATGACCCTAAAGATCACATGATAGAATTTTGCAAGACCAACCCCTTATTCACTGAAAATACCTTTTCTCAACAACATAAACAGTGACTTAGCACATGAACTTCACCAGATGGAATACCCAGGAATCGAATCGACAATATCTGTGGAAAGAGACGATACAGATGCTCAATACCATTAGTCAAACAAAGCCAGGTGGTGACTGTGGATCAGACTATCAACTGGCCCTGTGTGAGTTCAAGTCAAAGCTGCAGAAAATTAAAACAAGTTCATGAGATCCAAACTATGACCTTTATTATATCCCACCCAAAGTTAGTGACCATCTGAACATCAGATTTGATGCACTGAAAAACAATGACCAAAGATCAGACAGGTTGTGGAATAACATCAAGAACATCATACTTGAAGAAAACAAAAGGTTGTAAAAAGACAAAAAAGGCAGAAGAGACTAAAATGAATGTTGGCAGAGACTTTGAAACTTGCTCTTGAATGAAGAGTAGCTAATGTGAATGGAAGAAATGATGAAATAGAAGGGTTGAACAGAAGAATTCAAAGGGCAGCTCGAGAAGACAAAGTAAAATACCATAATGAAATATACAAAGACCTGGAGTTGAAAGCCAAAAGGGAAGAACATGCTTAGCTCAAGCTGAAAGAACTGAAGAAAAAAATTCAAGCCTCAAGTTGCAATATTGAAGGATTTTATGGGCAAAATATTGAATGATGCAGGAAGCATCAAAAGAAGATGGGATACACAGAGTCACTGTACCAAAAAGAATTGGTTGACATTCAACCATTTCAAGAGGTAGCATATGATCAAGACCCAATGGTATTGAAGGAAGAAGTCCAAGCTGCACTGAAGGAATTGACAAAAAACAGGCTCTAGGAATTGATGGAATACCCATTGAGATGTTTCAACAAATGGATGCAGCACTGGAAGCACTTACTCGTTTATGCCAAGAAATGTGGAAGACAACTATCTGGTGAATAAACTGGAAGAGCCATACTTGTGCCCATTCCAAAGTGAGGTGATCCAACTGAATGTGGAAATTATCAAACAATACCATTAATATCACACGTAAATAAAATTTTGCTAAAGAAAATTAAAAAATGATTGCAGCAGCATATTGACAGGGAACTTCCAGAAATTCAAACTGGATTTAGAAGAGGATGTGGAGAAAAGGATATTATTGCTGATGTCAGATGAATCTTGGCTGAAAGCAAAGAATATCAGAAAGATATTTATCTGTGTTTTATTGAGTATGCAAAGGCGTTTGGCTGTGTGGATCATAACAAATTGTGGATAACATTCTGAGGAATGGGAATTCTAAACACTTAATTGTGCTCATAAGGAACCTATACATAGACTAAGAAGCAGTCATTCAAACAGAGTAAGGGGATACTGCATGGTTTAAAACTCAGAAGGGTGTGCATCCAGGTTGTATCCTTTTACCATAATTTATCAAATCGGTTGTTGTTGTTGTTGTTGTTATGTGCCGTCGAGTCAGCCCTGACTCATAGCGACCCCTCCTTGGGTTTCCGAGGCAGTATCACTACGGAAGTAGGGTTGCCCAACCTTCCTTCCGAGGATATCAAATCGGTATGCTAAGCAAATAATCCAGGAAGCTGGATTGTACAAAAAAGAATGCAGCATCAGGATTGGAGGAAGACTCATTAACAGTCTACAATATGCAGATGATGCAACCTTGCTTACTGAAAGTGAAGAGGACTTAAAGCACTTACTGATGAAGGTTAAAGACTACAGGCTATAGTATGGATTGTACCTCAACATAAAGAAAATTAAAATCTTCACAATTGGACCAATAAGCAGCATCACAATAAGTGGAGAAAAGATTGAAGTTGTTAAGGATTTCATTTTACTTGGAGTCACAATAAAAAGCCATGGGAGCAGCAGTCAAGAAATCAGACCTTGTAATGCATTGGGCAACTCTGCTGCAAAAGACCTCTTTAAAGCGTAAGGAGTAAAGATGTCACTTTGAAGACTAAGACATGTCAAACCTAAGCCATGCTATTTTCAATTGCCTCATATGCATGTGAAAGCTGGACAATGAATAAGGGAGACCAAAGAAGAGTCGATGCCTTTGAATTATGGTGTTAGCAAATAACGCTGAAAATACCATGGACTGCCAGAAGAACGAACAAATGTGTCTTGAAAAAAGTACAGCTGGAATGCTCCTCAGAAGCAAGAATGGCCAGACTTCCTCCCACTCAATGTGGTCATGTTGGAAGGGACCATTCCCTAGAGGAGGATATTGTGCTTGGTAAAGTAGAGGGTCAGTGGAATAGGGGAAGACCCTCAATGAGATGGACACAGTGGCTACAATGATGGGTCCAAGCATAGCAAGGACTGTGAAGATGGTGCAGGACCTGGCAGTGTTTCATTCTGCTGTATATGGGGCCGTTATGAGTCACAGTTGACTGGACAGCACCTAACAACAGAAACAGCACAGCAAGGGACATGTGGTGACTATTCAACAAACGCTAGTTTCCTTTGTCTTATATTAAATAAAACTAGTCATCATCTACTAATTAATCTTGGTTCTGTCATATAAAGCAACACAGAAAAAATGACTGCCTCCTTCATAATTTAGTTACTAAAATTGAAAAGGCCTTCTGTTCTCCAACGTAACATTTTCAAATCCTTTAACCAGCTCTCACATGACGAGGTTATAGATCTTGTATTATCTCGGTTACCCTTCTCAGACATCAACCGAACTGAAGACAGTGCTACTGATGAAGAGGTCAAACTGGCAATGTACAATAGCCTGATTCTTTTACTATTCTGAACACTATGCCTTTATTAATGCTGCCTAAGATTTCATTAGCCATTTGGGCAGCTGAATCACACAGATACACTGCCCTTAGAGTCTATCAAGATTCCTACCCCTTTGGAAGATGAATTACTCTTATTGTACATCTACTCTATTTTGTATTTGTGCAGATTAAAAAAAAAATCCCAAATTCAAGACTTTCCACTTGCTCTGTTAAATTTCATTTTGTAGGTTTGAGTTCATTTCACTCTGTTACAATCTTTCAAAATGCCAATTCTATTAAGGAATTAACTAGCTTACCCAATGACACCATGAGACTGTAAACTGCTGAATTTTGGATGCAGAGAGATTTGGGTGTGAAATCCCCTTGTAATAATTGTGTGACCTCAGGCAGCATGTTAACCTTTTAAAATGGTTCATAATGCTGTCTCACAGGGGGAGTACTGCAACACCTACAAGTTCTTTCTAATTCTAAAATGGAATTTCTTTAGGTCTGCAGGCTTGAATGCAATTAAATAGATTAGGCACTGTCTATCTTTTCACCTATCTTAAAACTGAATTATCTATTAACTATTTTGAACTATCCTTTTTATCTGCTGGAGATCAATTTCCTTGCTGGAGAAGGCTAATGTGAAATAGAACTCTTATCTATTAACATTATACCCTATACCCTAAGGAGTGGCCTATCCCTTTCATTTCTCCTTGTTTCAAACAGCATTAAAAGTATCTTAAAAGAAAAAAAAAAAGCACTTATCTTTTGTAAGCCCCAATGTTGTCTTGAAAAGAACACCAAACAAGGAGTCAACTCTTGGATTTTTGTTATTTATCTGATTTTATGCAGGCCACACCTCTCTTTGGGCCTGAGGTTGATTTCCAAGATCATTCCTGCTGACTCTTTGACTCCATGAACTAGTCTATTCTGTTCTCCTATGAATGAGAACAACCTTCTTCCTAATGTTCTCTATGCCTGTCAGGCTCCAGCCCTCCCAGGTGTCTTAGCCCTTGCCCAGTCTTTCCTTTTTCCCAGTGGGGTCCTCTGAAAAGACTGGAAATATTGCTACCACTTGTTCTTGTTAGGAGTCTCAGCAGTTGATGCACCTATAGTTCCCATCTACCTTAGAAGAAATAGCAGTTCTTAAGAATGAGCTATGCAGTTCAGTTTAAAGTTCAGTTCAACAAACATTTATTGATTCCTACAATATGCCTCAGAAGAAAGACCTGGTGATCTGCTTCCATAAGATTGTTGTTGTAAGGTGTGATCAAGCCTATTTTTGACTCATAGTGACCACATGTAACAGAATAGAACTGCCCCCATAGGGCTTTCTAGGCTTTGATCTTTATGGGAGCAGATTGCTGGGTCTTTCTCCTGTGGAGTCACTGGGTGTATTTGAACCACCAAACTTTCAGTTAACAATCAAGCTCTTAACTACTATTTAGTTAGCAGTCAAGCCACAAGGGAACCTTCCATAAAGACTAAAGCCAAGGAAACCCTGTGGAGCACTTCTACTCTGTAACACATGGAATCACAATGAGTCAGTATCAACTCAACAGCAACAGGATTTTTTTGGGTTTTGTACTCTATACCAGGCTTAACTGTACAATTAATGCATTGAGATGTAGGGATTGAGTGGTGTCAGTGTTGGGTGGGGAAAGGAATAGTTTAAAAAATAAGTAATTAGATCTGCTCTCAAAGACTCAATTTTGTGGCAAATCCCAGACTTCAACATCAAGGTTAGAGTTAACTCTGAAACTTCTCTGAGGTATAAATGCTACCATAATGAGAGCACAGAATTATCAATAACCACAACATTTATTGGTCATCAACAGAATTGCAGACATTGCATTAGATTCTTTCATATGCCATCTTTTTCAGACCCTAGAATGTCAGATACTTTGGTTTCCATTTATAGTTTGATGGATGTCCTGAGAATACCCAGCTAGTAATGGCAGAGCCCAGGCTCACTAGCCCACCTCTGGACTCTCCTAGGACACATGACTTTCATGTTTCTGATGCAATAAAGAGCTTTGAAGTTATCTTCAAATACAATAGTAGTCTACAAATGAGTAAAATCAGCACTTGTAACCAGTTACTTTTCCATTAGCTACTTCTCTTTCTCCTCTATATAAACTTTATAGTTAGATAGAGATCCAATTGTGGGATGACATCAAGAACATCATCTATGAAGAAAGCAAAAGGTCATTGAAAAGACAGGAAAGGAAGGAAAGACCAAAGTGGATGTCAGAGCAGACTCTGAAACTTGCTCTAGAATGGAGAGTAGCTAAAGAAAATGAGAGAATCGACAGGATAAAAGAGCTGAACAGAAGATTTCAAAGACCAGCTCAAGAAGACAAAGTCAATTATTATAGTGAAATGTGCCAAGATTTGGAGTTAGAAAACCAAAAGGGAAGAACATGCTCGGCATTTCTCAAGCTGAAAGAACTGAGGAAAAATGTTAAGCCTCAAATTGCAATATTGAAAGAGTCCATGGGCAATATGTTGAATGATGCAGGAAACATCGAAAGAAAATGGATGGAATACAGAGTCACCATACCAAAAAGAATTGGTAGATGATTATCTATTTCAGGAGGTGGCATATGATCAAGAATAAATGGTATTTAAGTAAGAAGTCAAAGCTGCACTGAAGGAATTGTTGAAAAACAAGGCTCCGGGAATTGACGGAATAACCATTGAGATATTTCAACAAATGGATGTCCCATTGGAGGAACTCACTCGGTTATGCTGAGAGATTTGGAAGACAGCTACCTGGCCAACTGACTGGAAGTGATCCATATCTGTACCCATTCCAAAGAAAGGTGATCCCACACAATGTGGAAATTATCAAGTAGTATCATTGATATCACACGCAAGGAAAATCTTGCTGAAGATAATTCAAGAATGGTTGCAGCAGTACATTGACAGAGAACTTCCAGATATGCAAGCTGGATTCAGAAGGGGATGTGGAACAAGGGATATCATAACTGATGTTAGATGGATCTTGGCTCAAAGCAAAGAATACCAGAAAAATGTTTGTTGTTGTTGTTGTTGTTCTGTGCCATCAAGTCGGACCTGACTCATAGCGACCCCTCCTTGGGTTTCCGAGGCAGTATCACTATGGAAGTAGATTGCCTCATCTTTCTTCCGAGGACTTGTGTTTTATTGACTATGCAAAAGCATTTGATTGTGTGGATCATAACAAATTATGGATAACATTGAGAAGAACGGGAATTTCAGAACACTTAATTGCACTTATGAGGAATCTCTCCACAGACCAGGAGACTGTCATTTGAACACAGCAAGGGGATACTACATGGTTTAAAATCAGGAAGACAGTGCATCAGGGTTGTATCCTTTCACTGTACTTACTCAATTTGTATGCTGAGCAAATAATCTGAGAATCTGGACTATATGAAGAAGAACATGGCATCAGAATTGGAGGAAGGCTTATTAACAATCTGCAATATGCAGATAACACAACTTTGCTTACTGAAAGTGAGGATGACTTAGAGCACTTACCGATGAAAATTAAACACTACAGTCCACAGTACGAATTACACCTCAATATAAAGAAAACAAAAATCCTCACAACAGGAACCATAAGCAGCATCATGATAGATGGAGAAAAAAATTGAAGTTTTTCAAAGACTTCATATTACTTGGTTCTACAATCAACACCAATGGAAGCAGCAAACAAGACATCAAAAGATATATTGCATTGGACAAATCTGCTACAAAGCCCTCTTTCAAGTGCTGAAGAGCAAAAATATCTCCTTGAAGATTAGGATGCACCTAACCCAAGCGATGGTATTTTCAATAGCCTAATATGGATGAGAGAGCTGGGCAATGAATAAGGAATATTGAAGAAAAGTTGACACTTTTGAGTTGTGGTGTTGGCAAAGAATGCTGAAAGTACCATGGACTGCTAAAAGGACTAACAAATCTGTCCTGGAAAAAGAGTGACCAGAATGCTCCTTGGAAGTGAGAATGGCCAGACTTCATCTCACCTACTTTGGTCATGTTGTCAGAAGGAGCATTTTCTGGAGAAGGATGTCATGCTTGGTAAAGTGGAGGGCCAACGAAAGAGGGGAAGGCTCTCAATGAGATAGACATGGTGGCTGCAGTGATGGGCTCAGGTATAGTAGGGTTAATGAGGCTGTCACAGGACTGGGCAGTGTTTTGTTCTGTTGTACATAAGGATGCTATGAGTCAGAGATGACTTGACAGCATGTAACAACAACAAAAGAGATCCAAAATCTTTGCATTCACTTAATTAAATTTTACTCTACCAAAGATGTCTTGGATAAAGCTTTGTTTAAGGCATTATGATCATAATTTAGTATGAATAAAAGGTATAAGAGCTGGTTTTAAAGAAAGGGCCTGTAGGAAATTAATTAAGGTCACTGTCATCCGAAATGTGTGAGGGTGTTGAATCAAGGATAATAGAGAAAGAAATGATCTTTAGAATGATGAATTCATGGAGAGCAGCTCTGCCTGAACTGGCTCTGGCAGACACAAAAGCTCTACTTCCCACATATAGCTATGTCACTCTCATGTTCTAGCTTTTAATATAAAATAACTGGACTTGAACCACCAGCCTTCTGGTTAGCAGTCAAATGCCTTAGGCACTATGCTACCAAAGCTCTCTTATAATTTACTAGCAAGGAAAAAGTAACGTATTAAATAGCTATAATGCAAAGAAGAATGAGGGAAGCCCATTAAGAAAATAGAAACTGAGTACCAAGGAGGCTAAAGGAAAAAGATTATATCTAGGACAGGAAAGAGCTAGTGGAGGAGGTGTTGTTTGATAAAGGCATTGAAAGAAAGGTGAAAGAAAGGTGATTTCAACCAGTAGAGGTGGAGGAGGAAAGGCCTTCTAATGGAGAGCCAAATAATTCCCAAGGATTTTAAATAAAGTAATCTGAGCTGTGCTGAGACAGGCTGGAACTTCACTAATCTTTTGGACATTGGAAGAAAATTCTTCCAGCAGAGAAAACTCTTTTAACAACTTACCTGGTTACTAATTGTTCATGAGACTTTATTAATCATTCATTTGCATTTGGTATGCAAGAAAGAGTTCAAAAGAGAATCAATAGACTTTTGTCTCCAATGGATTAGGTATTGACATGACTGGAAGGAAAACGTAGCAGATAATCCAGAAGGCACTTCCAAGTTGAATTTTATAAATTCTTATACTTCCAACACAAATGATTACCAAAGATACTAAAACCAAAGGGAAACATTATTAAATAATGAAAAGAAAAGGGGAAAGAACATTTTGTGGGCCTGTGGAGAAGGAACCGAGTTACTGTATTTTTACACAAATAATGTGTGCCTTCCACATTTGTTTGCCAACTGTGTCCTCCTCTAGTGAGGCATTTTCTGAAGCATTAATATGCCTTTTTAAAAAAATTTTTTTTTACATGTTGCTGTACTTCCCTTATATCAGAGATTTTCAGTCATAGTTAACACATTAGAATCACCAACTCACTGCGACCCCTCCATGGGTAGGAGAGGCAATATTTCTACAAAAGTAGATTGCCCAATCTTCCTTCTGAGGAGTGGCTGGTGGGATTGAACTGCCAGCCTTCTGGTTAGCAGTCAAATGCCTTAGGCACTACACCACCAAAGCTAAAGCCACATAGAGTTATTTAAAATATTGATGCCCGGACCTCAATCCCAGATATATTGATTTCATTGGAGGGAGAGGCATTGGTATTTTTGAAAAGCCTTCCAGGGGATTCCAGTGGATAGCCAAGATTGTGATCCACTGCTCTAAAAGCACTATGGTAACCTGCAGTCAGTCGCCTTATGGGTGGGAGAGCTAGTTCCAAATTGAGGAAGAGTCAAGGAGAGAAAGCTGACCTCAACATGAAACTACCCTTCCTGATTATTCTCCTTGAGTATTCACAGTTGCTTATCATGAAGAATCCCAAATAGGTCCCCATTTGCTCCTTACTTACCTTCCATTGATTCTTATCAATTCCTTTAACAAATTGAGTCCTTTTTAGTCTGTGGGGAAAGTATAGAGAACAGGATAAAGCAATGATGTCATAGGATGAAAAATGGCTTCCCAAAGATGTCTACACTCTAAGCCCCAGATCTACAGATATTCATATGTGACTATGTTACCTTAGATGACAAAAGGGACTTTGCAGATGTGATTAAGTTAAGTATCTTGAGATAAGGAGATTATCCTAGATTACCCAGGGGGACTAAATGTAATTACAAGTGTCCTTATAAAAAAAGACAAAACTAAGTGGGTCAGAGTTAGAGGAGAAGTGATGACAGAAGTAGAGATCTGAGTGATGTGAGTGATGGCTTGGAAGATGAAAGAGGGAGAAGAGTTATGGAATGCAAATGGCCTCTAGAAGCTGGAAAAAGCCTTGCAGACACCTTAATTTTAGCCTTGTAAAACCCATTGTGGACTTCTGACTTCCAAAACTATAAGATAATAAATTTGTGTTGTTTTACACCACTAAATTTATGGTAAGTTGTTACAGCGGCAACAGGAAACTAATATACACCAAAGGTTAGAGGCAGATGGTGAATGAATAAAAATAGTAATAATTAATAATTATTGGGCATTCAATACAGTTAAGAGCCCTGGTGGTGTAGCACTTGAAGTGCTTGGCTGCCCACCACAGCTGCTCTACAGAAGATGTGTCAGTCAGTTTCCTTAAAGATTATAGCTTTGTAAACCCTGTGGGGCACTTCTATCCTGTCCTATAAGGTTGCTATGAGTTGGAATTGACTAGATAGCAAACTAGACAGAGGAGGAAGATGAGTCATTTAGCTTAGAAATCTCTCAAAGTAGGACTGGGAAAGAGCTGCATTATCAGAGTAAAATCAGCCTTACTCATATGGATAAGGTAAAGCTTTCAAGATCTCCATTTGCTGATGTGGCACAACTCAAATTGAGAAACAGCAACAAACGTCCATTAATAATCGGAACATGGACTGTACGAAGTATGAATCTAGGAAGATTGGAAGTTGTCAAAATTGAAATGGAACACATAAAGATTGATATCCTTGGCATTAGTGAGCTGAAATGGACTGGTTTGGGCCATTTTGAATCAGACAAACATATGATCTATTATGCTGGGAACGCCAGTTTAAAGAGGAATGGCATGGCATTCATCATCACAAAGGATGTTTCAAGATCTGTCCTGAAGTATAATGCTGTCAGTGATAGGATAATATTCATATGCCTACAAGGAAGAACCATTAATACAACTATTATTCAAATTTATGCCCCAACCACCAAAGCCAAAGATGATGAAATTGAAGATTTTTATCAACTTCTGAAGTCTGAAATTGACCAAACTTGCAATCAGGATGTGTTAATTATCACTGGTGATTGGAATGCAAAAGTTGGAAACAAAGAAGAATCACCAGTAGTTGGAAAATTTGGCCTTGGTGACAGAAATAATGCTGGAACTCGTATGGTAGAATTTTGCAAGATCAATGACTTGTTCATTGCAAACACTTTTTTTCAACAACACAAACAGCAGCTCTACACGTGGACTTCACCAGATGGAACACACAGGAATCAGATTGACTACATCTGTGGCAAGAGGTGGTGGAAAAGCTCAATATCTTCAGCCAAAACCAGGCCAGGAGCTGATTGTGGAACAGACCATCAACTGCTCATATGCAAGTTCAACTTGAAGTTAAAGACAATCAAAACAAGTCCACAAGAGCCAAAATATGATCTAGAATATATCCCTCCTGAATTTAGAGACCATCTAAAGGATAGATTTGATGCATTGAACACCAATGACTGAAAACCAGAAGAATTGTGGGATGACATCAAGAGCATCATCCATGAAGAAAGCAAGAGGTCACTAAAAAGACAACAAAAGAAGAGAAGACCAAAAATGATGGCAGAAGAGACTCTGAAACTTGCCCTTGAGAGGAGAGTAGCTAAAGCAAATGGAAGAAATGACAAGATAAAAGGATTGAACCAAAGATTTCAAAGAGCAGCTTGAGAAGACAAAGCCAATTACTATAATGAGATGTGCAAAGACCTGGAGTTAGAAAACCAAAAGGGAAGAACACACTCGGCATTTCTCAAGCTGATAGAATTGAGGAAAAAATTTAAGCCTTGAGTTGCAATATTGAAAGATTCTAAGGGCAAAACATTGAATGATGCAGGGAACATCAAAAGAAGATGGAAGGAATACACAGAATCACTGTACCAAAAAGAACTGGTCGATCTTCATCCATTTCAGGAGGTGGCATATGATCTAGAACCAATGGTACTAAAGGAAGAAGTTAAAGCTGCAATGATGGAATTGGCGAAGAACAAGGCTCTGGGAATTGACAGAATACCCATTGAGATATTTCAACAAATGGATGCTGCACTGGAGGCACTCACTTGGTTATGCCAAGAGATTTGGAAGACAGCTACCTGGCCAACTGACTGGAAGAGATCCATATTTGTACCCATTCCAAAGAAAGGTGATCCCACAGAATGTGGAAATTATTGAACGATATCATTAATATTGCACACAAGTAAGATCTTACTCAAAAATGGTTGCAGCAGTATATTGACAGAGAACTTCCAGAGGTGCAAGCTAGATTCAGAAGAGGATGTGGAACAAGGGATATCATAGCTGCTGCCCGATGAATCTTGGCTCAAGGCAAAGAATACCAGAAAGATGTTTACTTGAGCTTTATTGACTATGCAAAGGCATTTGATTGTGTGGATCATGACAAATTATGGATAACATTGAGAAGAATAGGAATTCCCAAACACTTGATTGTACTCATGAGGAACCTGTACCTTGACCAGGAGGCTGTCGTTCGAAAGGAACAAGGGGACACTGCATGGTTTAAAATCAGGAAGGGAGTGCATCAGGGTTGCATCCTTTCCCCATACTTATTCAATCTATATGCTGAGGAAATAATCTGAGAAGCTGGACTATATGAAGAAAAACATGGCATCAGGATTGGAGGAAGAACCATATGAGATAGGCTGATGATACAACTTTGCTTGCTGAAAGTGAGGATGACTTGAGGCACTTACTGATGGAGATTGAGGAACACAGTCTGCAGTATGGATTATATCTCAATATAAAGAAGACAAAAATCCTCACAACTGGACCAATAAGCACTATCACGATAAATGGAGAAAATATTAAGGTTGTCAAAGAATTCACGTTGCTTGGTTCTACAGTCGAGGCCAATGGAAGCAGCAGTCAGGACATTAAAAGACGTGTAGTACTGGGTAGGTTGGCTGCAAAGGAACTGTTTCAAGTGCTGAGGAGCAAGGATGTCTCCTTGAGGATGAAGGTGTGCCTGACACAGGACATGATATTTCCAATCACCTCCTATGCATGTGAGAGCTGGACAAAGAATAAGACCAAAGAAGAGTTGATGCTTTTGTGTTGTGGTGCTGGCAAAGAATGCTGAAGGTACGATGGACTGCCAAAAGAACTAATGGATCTGTCCTGGAGGAAGTGCAGCCAAGATGCTCCTTGGAAGCGAGGATGGCCAGACTTCTTCCCACCTTCTTTGGTCATGTTGTCAGAGGGGACCATTCCCTGGAAAAGGATGTCATGCTTGGTAAGGTGGAGGGTCGACGAAAGAGGGGAAGGCCTTCGATGAGATGAATTGACATGGTGGCTCCGACAATGGGCTCAAGTATAGCAAGGATCATGGAATTGGCACGGGATCGGGAGGTGTTTTGTTCTGCTGTGCATGGGGTCGCTATGAGTCGGAAGCAACTCAACAGCACCTAAAAACAACAACAGACAGCAATGGTGTGATAGTTAGGGTTGTGTGCCAACTTGGCTGGAACTTGACTATGAGTGGTTTAAGCAGTTGTGGTGTGGTCCTTCCCTTGATGAGATCTGATGTAAATGCTTTGAGCAGCCAATCAGTTGAAAGGGAGTTTCCTTAGGGGTGTGCTCTGCTTCCAATATATATATGGGCATTCTGGAAAAATTTGGGAACTTTCTGTTGGATCTGGCTCCTGTTTAACTGCCTGGAAGTCTTGGGTTTGTCAGCCCCTGCAGCTGCGTGAGTCAGGAAAAGGCTCCAGCTTGACATTTCCCATGAACTTGAGTCTTGCCAGCCTCAACAGCTGTCCTGTAAGCCAACAATCCTCCATTTTACTTGCTGACCATGGATCTGTCTTCTGCCAAAGTCAGCAGCCTGTTATACTGCCTGCCCATCCTGGGTTCATCAGCCCTTGCAGGTGCTTGTTTCCAGAAAAGCCTCCAGCTTGATGTTTGATCTAGGAACTTGGGGCTTCCCAGCCTCTATAACCATGTGAGCCATTTTCCTAAGATTCATTTACATTTACATAAATTACATATATAAAAGTTTACTGGTTTTGCTTCTCTACAGAACTTAGCCTAAGACAGTTCTTTTATTTCGGTGTGTGTGGGAGTTCTCCCTCCATAAAATGACCTATGCAATAGGGTTGTTGTGAAAATTAAGAAAAAAAGGCTCGCTAATTAAACTATAATATGTCATCATCTGTTAGTGTTTAAATGTAAAAAAAAAAAACCCTAGACATTTCAGAATTAATGAACTACTATAACATGTTCAGAACTACATGGTTAGTAGTGGAAGACCTAGAATTCCAACTGGGATGGGTTAAGATCTCGTGAGTCTCTAAGGGCTGAGAACATCAGAATTATCTACTCCCCCTCACATACACTACACACACCACTTCTAATTCAAACATTGTGAAATCAATGAAAACATCTAACTTCTCAAATGATGACTCTTACATTGCCTGGGAGAAAGAGAACAGATTCTTTAAAATTTTTGGACTTCAAAATATTTCTCATTTTTGGACCCCTTAAAACTATGCTGTACAGTATTGTAGCCACCAGCCACATGTAGCTAGTCTGCACTGAGATGTGCGGTAAGTGTAAGCACACTAGATTTCTAAGTTTTAGTATTATTAAAAAAAAAAGTTTAAGTATGTCAATAATTTTTATATTGATCAAATGCTGAAATAATATTTTCATATTAATTAAATAAAATATATCATTAAAATAATAATAAAATAAAATAAATAATAATAATAAATAATTAAATTTCTCCTTTTTTTGCTTTTTAAATAGGGTTTCTAGAAAATTTAAAATTACATATTTGGCTTGCATTATATTTCTGTTAGACAGTTCTACCTTAAAGCTTGTGGGTAACTTGATTATTGCGTAAAATAATGTAATTCTGGAGTTATAGAACTACTTTGTATCTTTTTTTCAGAGGAAAAAGGATGAGCCTCACAAAATCTAAAAATTCAATGTACACATGTACACGTGTTATCAGTAATATTGTTGTTGTTGTTGTTATGTGCCGTCAAGTGCCGTTAAGTCAGACCTGACTCACAGCGACCCCTCCTTGGTTTTCCGAGGCATTATCACTATGGAAGTAGATTGCCCAACCTTCCTTCTGAGGAGTGGCTGGTGGGTTTGAACCACCAGACTTCTGGATAGCAGTCAAGTGCCTTAGGCACTACATTATTAGTCTCCTTTAATCAGGGATGGGAGCTCTGGTGGCATAATGCTTATAGCATATGCCTACTAACCAGAAGGCTGACAGTTCAAACCCACCAGCCACTCTTCGGAAGGAAGATTGGACAATCTACTACCATAGAGATACTGCCTTGGAAACCCAAGGAGGGGTCACTATGAGTCGAATCGACTGGAAGGCAGTGAGGATTTTAATCAGGGACAGTTCTGTAGACTTTTCTTATCTTTCATGCCCTTGAAACTTGGAAAATTATAGTCTAGTTATTTTTAGGCTATCTCTTAATTTATGTTTGTCTGCTATTTCTAATGATTAGCTTCGGGTTTTGGATTTTTGGCAGGCATATTACAGAAGTCATATTGCATCCTTCACAGTGCATCATAGCAAGAGGCACGTAATATCTGTTTGTCCCACTAGTGGTAATGTTAACTTTATCACTTGCTTAAACTATTATCTGTCAGATTTCTTTAATGCAAATTTATTATCTTTTTATTTGTAATTAGTGTGTATTAACAACTAAGTAAAAGGTATTAATTACTAAATACTTAATAAAGGGACATTTTGAGACTATGTAATATTGGTTCTCATCAAAGTTTATTTACTGCTGTTAACATTATTGATTATTCTTGTCTAAAACATATAATCAGAGGGCTTTCCAAGGGCACACACTGTTGGTGTCAGAGCCTGGGTTTTAACACAGATTTCTGAATGCACAGTGCTGCTCAGAAGGCACTGCTCCAAGCTGCTTCCAGTTGGAGGAGCCTCTTGGTGATGAAACAGTATTAAATATTCACTCCACATTGTGAACTGGCCCTTGTAAATTCAAGGGAAGTATAAATAGTAGCAGGAGCTCTGGTACCATAGTGCCTAAGGCACTGGACTGCTAACCAGAGGGCTGGCGGTTCAAACCCACCAACAACTACTCGGAAGGAAGATGGGGCAATAAGGAAGATGGGGCAATCTACTTCTGTAGTGATACTGCCTTGGAAACCCAAGGAGGGGTAGCTATGAGTCAGGTCTGACTCAACAGCACATAACAACAACAGCTACATAAATAGTAGCAGACTTTTTGTTACCTGTAATGGGAACCGAAATTCTTGTCTTATCTCTCCTAATAGCTGCTGCCTGACCTTGGGTAATTCCTGTTGCATCTCTGGACCTTAGCTTCATATATAGTTTTGACATTCAACTCGATTATCTTCAAGGTCCTTTCTAGTTTCACATTTTCTAGTGATTAAATACAGGGTGCGGGAGCTCTGGTAGCCTAGTGGCTAAGACACTTGCCTGCTAACCAGACGGCTGGCGGTTCAAACCCACCAGCCACTCCTCGGAAGGAAGGTTGGGCAATCCTACTTCCGTAGTGATACTGCCTTGGAAACCCAAGGAGGGGTCGCTATGAGTCGGGTTTGACTCGACGGCAAACAACAACAACAACAAATACAGGGTGCAGCAAAGGGAAGTTACGAGGTCAAAGAATATCTGATCCTTGCACTAAGATAAATATGTTTCCAAGAAAATTAACAGCAGTGATGAGTATGCTATATACTACCTCAAAATAGACAAACACATGATGAAATAGTATATAAAATTGACCAAAGTAAGTTAACTCCAAAATGTAAAGCATTTCATCTTCTCTTCTCTACATAAAAATTACCCAACAAATCCTATTTGAAGGTCATTTATTATAAGTAATCTATTAGCTCATTAGCTTCTTTAAATGTCAACTCCATACACAGTAACACTTGGCACCTTGTGATCATTTAAGACTAATATTGCAGTTACTTGGTTGGAAATCATATTAGACATTTAAGTGGTGCTTTTGACCATGTTAATACAGCAAGCCTAATCTGTAACTTTAGGTCCTGTACCATGTTTTGATTGTCACATATGTTGCCTCCCTTTGTCTCCAGAGTCAATAGTTTAGATTGTCATTAAATATTTGAATATCTATATATATATGTATAGATATATAAAACCAAACTCACTGCCATCGAGTCAACTCCAACTCATAGCAACCCTTCCTTGGGTTTCTGAGATAGTACCATTACTGAAGGAGCTCTGGTGGCATAGTGCCTAAGGCATGTGACTGTTAACCAGAAGGCTGGCGGTTCAAACCCACCAGCCACTCCCCAGAAGGAAGGTTGGGCAATCTACTTCCATAGTGATACTGCCTCAGAAACCCAAGGAGGGGTCGCTATGAGTCATGGTTGACTCAACGGCACATAACAACAACAGTCACTACTGAAGTAGATTGCCCAATCTTCCTTCCAAGAAGCGGCTGGTGAGTTTGAACCACCAGCCTTCTGGTTAGCAGTCAAATGCCTTAGCACTATGCCACCAGAGCTCCTATATAGAAAAGACCTTCTCATGCAGTGTTTTGTGCTGTACTTGGGGGGATCTAAGACACAGTTTATGCTATATAGCTTCCATCTGCCTTCCCAGTCAACTCACTCCTTTCTACCCGGTTTATTCTGGCTCTGGAGGTTCTTGTATGGACTGCATACATAGGGCTCCCTTGCTTCCAGATGAGTCCTATCAATGGGGATGTCCAGCAACAGATAAGAAGGAAACAGGAGTGTGAGGTCAGGATATATATTCTGAGACCATTCTTTATGAGGTCACCTACAGCTAAACCCTCAACAAAACGTTCTCATTCAGAGTGCCTGTAGATGACTATCTTCCTCAATCAAACAGCTCTGCTACTCCCAGGTTTTGGTATCCCTTCCTTTGTCCCTGTGGCCTAGGTATGCTGAGAAGAGATGCATTGGACTGGGAAGTTAGGAGGTTCTAGCTGAGCTTTGTTAGAACACTTCTGTGAAGCAAAGGGATGGAAGCCTCGCAGAGGAAAAGGGAGGAGTAACCTTGGCTGTGAAAAAGAGAAAAGTTGGAGAAGTTGTTCTTTGAAAGGAATCTTAACTAAAGGTTTTTGTTTTCAGACTGGAGAGATTTGAAATGTATATAGGCTGAGGGGATCGGTGACAGGCAGAAACAAGATAAAAAAAACATGGAGTTACCATTTGACTTGAACAGCTTGGCTTTTTAAGGAAGTAGGTTTATGAGGGACATGTTCATAGATACACTTCTAAGGGTCTGTATGTAGGGAAGGTGATAGGGTTATTTCCTGTGAATTTCCCTGCTTTCTGTGAAATAGGGAAATAGGATGTTGAAGCCAATGAGTTAGAAGAAGGGCTTTCAGAAAAGAGAAATTTTGGCCTCTGAGAAGAATGGGAGGAGGAGCTATTCAAGGACAAGTAAATGAAATGATGGTGTTGGAAGCTTACCTGAGGTTGGATGTTATATGTCTCAGTGACTGCAGACATTGTAGTGCTCTCCATAGCACCGGTGTATAGAAGTTTAACTGAAATTGTTTGGCTTTATGGGGTTTACCTGTGGTTTCAGAGGAAGCATATGGAGTTGAGGGTGCTGGTAAGAGAATTGACAATGAGATCCAAACTTAGTAATGATGGGAAGTGTGAATAGTAGAGTGCTGATAACTTTAGAAAAGTGGAGGATAAGGGTCTCATGGAGATTTTGTGAGAATTAGACATGACGAATAATGTACAATACTTGCTCAGGAACTGTGCAGAGTCGGTGATTTTACCCTACGTTCAAACTAACAAGTTAGGCTGCCACGAGGTGCTGGCAGAAGACATGAGACAACTGGGTCAGAAAAAATGGGCTGTATTACTCACAGCAATAGCAGTAGCCAGAACTTGACACTCGTTTGCACTGGTTCTCTATGTCCCTTGCAGGCAGTGGGAAGAATATATACCTTAGAGATTCACTTCTTTCTTTTAGTAAGTGAAGCAAGTCTGCTCTTTGTTTAAGGGAGACAAGAACTCATCCTTCAAGGTTACTTGTTGCAAATATAACCCTGAGAAATATACTGGCTAAAGAGTAGCCAGGGCCTTACATGTCTGGCATACCCGGCAAGAATATGCAGGCTTGCTTAGGGCCCATGGAAGATTGCCTCTTCCGATAACTTAGTCTAGTGTCTGCAGATTGGAAATTTTCAATAAATATTAGCCATATTGATGGTCATGCTGGTATTAATTATTAAGTTGAATTCTAGTTAAAATTCAGGGGAAGTAAATGGAGGGGTCAAAGATGCACATTCAGGGATACATGTATTACTAGTGATAAAAGACTTGATATTAAACTGCAGTCAAATGAAAACTCTGAAGTATTTGACTTACTTGGAGATGAAATATAAAAAAATAAGAACTAGAAGTCTTTGAATAAACTTGTCATAGAAAATCACCCTTGTTAATGTTATGTTGTTGTTGTTATTATGTGCCGTTGAGTCGGACCCGACTCATAGCGACCCCTCCTTGGGTTTCCGAGGCAGTATCACTACAGAAGTAGATTGCCCCATCTTCCTTCCGAGGAGTGGCTGGTGGGTTTGAGCCACCATTCTTCTGGTTAGCAGTCAAGTGCCTTAAGCACTACGCTACCAGAGCTCCCTGTTAATGTTATATATATATATATATATACACATATACATATAACATGGAAGTAGAACACATAATGAAATGACTAAACCATAATGTAATCACATTTCTGTAGACATAATGGGTAAGTGGGAGGTGCAGAGAAAGAAATGCAATGTCTCTGAAGGTTATTATTATTTTTAAAAAATATTTAAAAAAAGTTTACATAGAAAATTAGATCCTCATTTAACAATTGTTATACAGCTTGTTCCATGACATTATTTACTTGTTTTACATTGTGTCAATAGTCTCATTATTTTCATTCTTTGGGTTCTGTTTCTATTAATCTAGCTTCTCTGCCCCTCCTTAGCATCTCACCTTTGTTTAAGGGCAAATGTTGACTGTTTGGTTTCATATAGTTGATTGACTTAAGGGAGAACAATATTCATGGGCGATATTGTTTATTTTGCAAATCAATCTGTTATTTGGATGAAAAGTGAACACCAGGCATGGCTTCAGTTCTAAGTTCAAAGTGTATCTTAGGGTGATAGTCTTTGAGGTTCCTCTAGCCTGTATTGGTCCAGTAGCTCTTGCTTGTTTTAAGAATTTGAGTTTTGTCTACATTTTTCTCCCATTTTTCTAACCGGGGTTTCAGAAGCTCATCTTAGATAATATGCCATGTACCTAAGATTTGAAAAGAGGACAACTGAGTATACAAAACTGGAAAAAAAAAAAATCCAGAATGAGTCAAAAGAGAAGAGAATGGACTAAATTACCTCCTTAGATGCCTAAAATAACATCTTTTAGGATCTAATTAGGAGAACTAGTAGCGTAGTGCCTAAGGCACTTAACTGCTAACCAAAAGGCTGGTGGTTCAAACCCCACCAGCCACTCCATGGAAGGAAGATGGGGCAATCTATTTCCGTAGTGATAATGCCTTGGAAAACCAAAGAGGGGTCGCTGTGAGTCGGGTCCAACTCGACGGCACATAACAACAACAATAACAGGATCTAATTTGAATATTATATTAAAAAAAGACGTATTACTTTTGAACCCAACCCCCAGCTCCTTTTCTGTGTACTTTCTCTCCAACTTCACAAAGACAATAAGGATTCTCTACACCCCGCTCTTATACACTTGTCAGTTTCTACTTCTTCTTATGCCTCATTCTCTCATCTCAAAATCTTTATGAGATTGAGAAGGCATTCCCAACCAGAGACAGGAAGATTGGCTAATAATTGAATACTCAATGAAGCCATTATCCTTTATATGCTCTGATATTAATCTTAATTTAGGGGTTATTTTCTCAGACTCTCTCAATGAGAACATTGATTCTGGAGGGTACTGGGAAATGCTCTTGTTAACACCATAAGAGTCTCTCTTCCCCAACCCCACTCACCACAAATATTCAATGCTAAACTCTAGTGCAATCCATAATCACTAATCTAAAGTTATTCGGGGCTCTTTTTCCTAGCTAAAATTATTTAAAAAACAAAACTAGGCAAGAAAACAAAACAGAATTGAGCCTAGTTCCATCCAAATAAGTCAAATTGTAGCACAACTGTCCTTTTGGTCTATCATTTTGGCTGGTAGTTTTTTGCCCATGGACTATTTGAGATAAGCCAATTGGGGCCAACTTTAGGATCTGGTTTGTTAAGGATTTGGGACAGCTGACTTCCATTTCAACTGGATTGGCTAGCTCAGTCGAGCACTGATTATTCGTGTGATTAAATTCCCTAGGCCTTAGGGTCTAAGGTGCAATTTCACCAGTTTTATCACCAGGCAGATATTAGGTTCCTGAGAGCTCAAAGATGTCATGCAGCATCCTCCCTTAATTATTTTTAGGAAGATGAAGGGAAAGGAAGAGAAGTCATCTAGGTTGTACGAGAATAAAAATTGCCTAGTGGTAAAAGTTCGGTGGTGAGATGTTCTAATCATCCATGTATACATTGTATAAAAGGTTATTTATAAGAAGTGTTGGCTTACTGTTAACTTTATGTAAATGTCAGTTGTTTATTTAAGGTTTTCAAAATCTTATAATCTTCCCCATCCATTTCTACTAAGAACTCAGATACCAATAATTCTTTTTTGAAATAGCATAATCTCTTTATTAAAGATAAGTCAATTGGCTTATTGAGGGAAAATATTGGAAAAAAGCACGGAGCTTCCTCCCATCCCTATTGTTTTCCTAAATGAAAATACATTTCATATATTCTACAACTTAAAATACCTTAAGTCTCTACCTTTTGTCTTATAGTTTAAATTATGATGAACTAATTGTAATGATATGCAAATCATTAAAATAAGACTTGAAAGGAAAGGAAATGCTAAGGGTAAAGACCATCCTCCTATCAATTCATCTCCTCTTCCTTTCTCATATTCTAGAATTGTGTAAGATATGAGTATTCAAGTCAATTGCCCTCTGGAGAGGAGCCAGTGATTCTCTGTCTAGCATGGGAGCCAGATGGCTGGACTAAGACAATAAATCCAGATGACTAGCAGAGACATCTGGTCACCTTAGCCCTATATCCACTTCAGGTACAAACCTGCTTTAAACAACAACAGAAAGAAACGAAAAAATCCTTTAAGATATACACCTTGAGAACTGATGATACACAATGAAATGCATTTTTGTAAATAACTATATTTAGTAAAACAGTTAGTCTTTCAATATTGAAGAGCAAATGCATTCTTCTTTCACTGAAATAGAAAGTTTACTCTGTAGTAAGTGCAATGGAAGAAAAGATCAGATCTCTGTTAGGTATGCCTTGCTCTTGCTCCTGTTTTCCCTTACCCACAGGGAATCATATATTCCAGCTCAGTAGCTAGCATTGTTTCTTTCTGGCTAGGAACATCCTCACACAGCACATGACTCTAGTATCCAGGCAGGCATTAGATGCTTCAGTGTTAAATGAGAAAAGTTCATCTGAACAGCTTGTCTTGAAGAAGGTCTGTTGTGAAATCTATCCAAAAATTCAGTAAGTAGGAGTGATATCTGTTGGTAAGTGAATTGGGTTATTTGAGGTGAAGCTGAGTTACTGAACAGTAAGTACAATCAAGAAGAAAGCAACCTGGAAGGATTTACTGTGGGTTCTGGTCTTTATAAAGCAGGATTAGCAGCACTACAAAGAAAAATCTGAAGAATCCTGGGCCAACAACATTTTAGTACTCTTTTGGGGGCACCTGTGGTGTAAAGGGTAGAACCCCAGTCTTGGAAATTAAAGACCTCTGCTCAAGTTGTTATAAGAGTAAATGATACAGTTAATGTCAGAGCACTCATGATATGTCATTCATGGGGCATTTGACATTGTCTGGAGACATTTTTGTTTTTCACAACTGGGGGTGGGTGGTGCTAGTGTCATTTAGAGGGTAGAGGCCAGAGACATTGCTGAAAATCCAACACTGCACAGGATAGCCCCTCTCCCCCAACAAAGAATTATCCAGCCCCAAATACCAATAGTACCAAGGTTGAGAACTCTTGTCTAGATTCATCTTCTTGGTTTTGCTTGACTCTGAGGATATGATAAATGAGAGCTAACTAAGGAGTTTTCTGGGTAGGTAGCTGGGGAGTGCAGATTCAGGTGTTAACTGAGGTTGTTTATGGTTATCTATTGGCCTGATTCTCAGTTTTCTACTGGCTTCAGTTCCTAAGTTTGGAGATGAATAAAGTGGAATGGCATAGCTATGGAATTTATAGAAGTAGTTGTTACTATTATGTCAGAGGTCCCTCTGAGTGTCTGGGTTATAAGCATAAACTTTAGGTAGAGAATTATATTGCAGTCTTATTAGTTTGTTAGATTTACACAGACTATTCAAGCTTCTTTAACCAAAGAGTCACTTCTTAAAAGTTATATTTAAATTTAAAGTGTAAGTTTTTGTCTTTCCTCTGCCACTGGCATAACTTTGGGAAAACAAATAGTCTTTTCTTGACTGCACTACCTGCATGTGACTCCAGACTCTGATAATTATGGATGTGCTTATATCCAGTGAGGCTAGAGGTGATGAGATAGAATTACTCAGGGGATTACCAGTAGCAAAATTAGAAAGTTAAATACATTATAGCAAGGAAAGCAGAAATGGAGAGATGGCAAACATTAACAGTTAATTGAGGCATACCTCAAGGCCTAATCAAAACCAAACCAAACTCATAGGCATCGAGTCCATTCCAACTCATAGTGACTGCCCCCCCAACTGGGTTTCCAAGGCTATAAATCTTTATGGAACCAGACTGCCTCATCTTTCTTCAACAGAGTAGTTGGTGGGTTCAAACCACTAACTTTTTGGTTAGTAGCCAAAAGCCTTAACCACATCACCACCAGAGCTTCTTATCTCAAAGCCTGTTGTTGTTATGTGCCCTCAAGTCGGACTCGACTCATAGTGACCCCTCCTTGAGTTTCCACGGCAGTATCACTATGGAAGTAGATTGCCCCATCTTCCTTCCGAGGAGTGGCTGGTGGGTTTGAACCACCAGCCTTCTGGTTAGCAGTCAAATGCCTTAGGCACTATGCTACTAGAGCTCCTATCTCAAAGCCTACATAGTTGTTAATATAACAGCTGTATGTGGCTGCTAACCAGAAGGTCAGTGATTCAAATCTACCAGCTGCTCCTCAGAAGGAAGATGGGACAATTTACTTCCATAAAGATTTACAGCCTCAGAGACCCAGTGGGGTTCACTATGAGTCACAATTGGCTCAACGGCAGTGTTTTTTTTTTTGACTTGTGACTAAGGAGTTGTGGTGGTGCAGTGGCTAAGGTATATGGCTGCTAACCAAAAGGTCAGCAGTTTAAACTCACCAGCCACTCCACAGGAGAAAGATGAGGCAATCTGCTTCCGTAAAGATTTACAGCTTTGCAAACCCCGTAGGTTTGCACTACTCTGTTCTATAGGATCACTATGAGTCAGAATCAACTTGATGACAGTGGGTTTATATCTGATTTTGTCACTCATCCTTTATGGTTCCTTCTTCCCTATGAGAAAGCTCTGGAACACTTGAAAGAATCTCTCTAGATTCCTACTTCTGCATTCCATCCAGACACCTCTACCTTCAATCTTGCTGTTGTTTCCTCATCACTTTCTCCCTCTCTGCTCAGGATGTTGGATTGATGCTCCTGGTACACCCCTACTGTGATAGTTGGAGCTGTGTGTCAACTTGGCTGGACCACAATTTGTGTGGTTTAAGCAGTTGTGATGTGGGTTATTCCCATGATGGGATCGGATGTATATATTTTAAGCAGCCAATCCACTGAAAGGGAATTTTTCTAGGGGTGTGGCCTGCTTCCAGTATATTTAAGGACATCCTGGGAAAAGACACTCTTCTGTGGATCAGGATCCTGTTGTGCTGCCTACAACGGTCCGTGAGCAAACAATTGACCATTTGGCCTGGAAATTTGCATTTGTCATTTGTTGGAGTCAACAGCCAGTATACTGCCTGCCTTGAGCTCATCCATTGGCTCACCACCTAGATTAAACATGAAACATTTTTAAACATTTCAAGTGAAAAACCTCCAGCTTGACAGTTGATCCAGCTTCTGTAAGTGTGTGAGCCATTTTCCTAAGATAAATTTCTCTTTCTCTATATGTATATATAAGCTTTACTGGTTTTGCTTCTCTAGAGAACCCAGCCTCACACACCTGCTTTGTTTGGATGTTTGCTTTGCTGTTGGATGTGTCCTTGGTTCTGTGGCTTGCCTCTCCACATAACCACACCCAAGGTTAGACTCCAAAAAACTCTGCTGCTTGAGTACCCCCTTGGCTGGAAGGGATGTTCATGAGATCAAGGTCAGAATGACCAAACCCCATGAGAAAAGGGATTAAGGAGAATCCTGAAAAGCAAAGCCTCAAGATCAGGGAAATTAAAGTTTTGGTAATACATACAATAACTTCTACCAAGAAGTTATATTTCTAATATTATAGAATCATAAGGATTTTTTTTTTTTTTTTAAGTCATACAAACAACAAGGCAGTAGTGTTCATAGCAAATGTTCCTTGAGTATAGGGACTGAGTCTTATTTGCAGAGACAGCACATTAAGGAAGTAGATTAGGCCCATAATATGTTTGTTGAATGGAATCCATTTCCAATTTGTGTTGGTGTCTACTAAGCATTATGCAAATATTAGGTTGATGGAAGGATCTTTGAATCTGAAAAGGAAGACTAACTATGTTTACCAACTATTTCTTTTCACATTTGGAATGGAGGGAGAGATAAGTGAGTAAGAGAGGAGTTAGGATAAAAATCTTTCAGTATCTACACAAACTTCAGAAAATCTTGGTGTCAAGTTTTGGAGGGGAAGCAAGGTATTACTGATTATTCTTAGAATCAGGATTTGAAAGTGAGAGGAAGATGATTTTGAAACTGTTAACATCCCTGTAACATCCAAGATATTATTCTTCAAAATAGTTTGATCTATTGAAGTTTCATGTCCATAAAATACAGAGCTTTCTGGAGATCACTAGCCCTTACATATGCACATTAAGTAGATTTCTAACTCCAGGATCGTAGAGGGTGTTTGGAGACTACACATGCAGGTCCTTCATCTTCAGTAAACCTCACATTACTTTCACCTTACACACTCATTTGCATTTATACATACAGGTCCCTGACTTCTTCTGGATCAGGAAGGCATAGACAGGTGCCTTATCATCCAGTGATAACATGGGTCCTAAGGTAAGAACATGCAAGGGATTTAACTGTATGCCCGAATGGTTAAGTGTAGATGGCCTTTTTGTTATTTGAATCATCTAAAACATACTACTGTATCTCCTTAATTAGTGGTAGTTCTTAATGCTTTTTGAGTCATGCATCTCTTTAAGAATCTAATAAAAAGCTATAGACTTTGTTGTTGTTAGGTGCATCAAGGTGGATCTGACTCATAGTGACCCCATGTACAAGAGAAGGAAAACATTGCCCAGTCATGCGTCAGTCTCACAATCCATGCTATACTTGAGCCCATTGTTGCAGCCATTATGTCAGTCCATCTTGTTGAGGGTCTTCCCCTTTTTGCTGACCCCACCATACCAAGCACAATATCCTTCTCCAGGGAATGGTACCTTTTGACAACATGACCAAAGTGGGAGAGATGAAGTCTGGCATTCTCCCTTCCAAGAAGCATTCCAGCTGCACTTCTGAGACAGATTTGTTCAATCTTCCAGTAGTCCATGGTACTTTCAGTACTCTTCACCAGTGCCACAATTCAAGGGCATCAACTCCTCTTTGGCTTCCTTATTCATTGTCCAGCTTTCACATTCATATAAGGTGACTGAAAATACCAATGGTTGGGTTAGGTACACCTTAGTCTTCAAAGTGACATCTTTACTCTT
>NW_006921655.1:10776988-10802783 GCF_000298275.1 Orycteropus afer afer | reverse complement strand
GATTATCTTCTGTGTCTGTGTTAATTGGTTTCCCTTTTCTTTGTTGAAGAGGGTCTGTGCAATCCTTCTGCCTAGTCCGCCATCTTGCCCCGCCCTGACATCTGATTTCTTGACTGTTGCTTCCATAGGTGTTGAATGTGGATCCAAGTAAAATGAAATCTTTGACAACTTCAATCTTTCTCCATTTATCTTGATGCTGCTCGATGGACTTTTGTCCTAGAAAATTGAACTTAAAGACATAGGCACAATATTTTGTATATAATTCCAGAAAATTTACAGTCATTTCTGTGGGACAGTCTTTAGAACTTCATGTCAAAAACCTCTGGCAAAGGAACTGTGGGATGAATAATTTAATGAAGTAAGTAATCATTCTATAATCTATGTAGTGGCACGTGTGTATTTACACAGAGCTTTTGACTTAGATGTCTATGAGAGTTCTAGGCAGGAAAGTTGAATGAGTGACTCATCAAGGATAGAAGTAATAGAACAACGAGTGCTGAGGACTGTGGAGAACTCAAAAAAGCAGCCAGTGCTCAGCTCCATCTACTTTGGCATGTGGGCTCAATATTGCTCAATTTAGATTTTTACTGGAAGATAAAAGTATAAATTTTATTATTATTTTCTGATTTTTAGCAGACTATTTAAGCAAATAAAACATGACTGGCTACGCTTATTCCCCCTTCCTTCCAGCACTTTATTATAAAATTTTTCAAACATACAGAAATTAAGAAAGAACTGTACAGTCACCATCCATTGGCTCACCACCTAGATTAAACAGGAAACATGTTGCTATATTTATGTTATCACATATCTATACATCTATCCATTCATCAATTCATTTTAATTTTCATTCATTTCAATGTGAGTTGCAGACATCACTACACTTTTGAAACACCTCTGTCTATCCATTCTGGTGCCTATTTTGACAATTATTTTTATTATATCTGGGTGCTTTGGGGAAGACTGATGCTTGATGGTGCTACATCCTAGGATGGGGGTGAGGTGGGACAGAGTGTAATAATTTGGGAGTTCAGAATCCATTTTTCTGTCCAGAACCAAATCACGCATTCTTTCTATTAAAAGTTGCTAAATAAAAACAATCTTTTCATGGCCACAAAGAGAATCCTGAGGCTGAATGGGAGGAGCAGACAATGTATGCAGATTAAGGAAAGAGAGAGAGAGATGGAGATCAAAAGGCTCACAGAGATAATCAAACAAGTTGTTACTAAGGTAATCAATAGCAAAGAAAACACACACAATAAAAAATGTGTATAATCACATATGGATGGCATCTTTCAGGCATTGTGCCAGGCACAGTGCTAAGTGTTTTTGTCACATTTTAGTTATTAAAGAAGAAAAGAAAAATAAACTGTGAAATAGGCACTGTTTTCATTCCTATTTCACAGATGAAGAAACTGAGGTTTAAAGAAATCTTGTAACTCAAAGATTACACATAGGAAGTGGCAGAACAAAGATAGGGACACTTGTCTGTCTTGTTTCAAACGCATTCTCTTAACCACACAATTATCTGTGAATCTTGTAAAAGTTTTCAATAGTAGAAATAAGAGTTTTGGTAATAGGATATGACTAGGATCAGCCATATAATATGGTAGACCCAGTGGAAAATGAATTGCAGAGCCCCTTGTTCAAAAATTAAGAATTTGAAGACAGCTACAGTAGAGCATTAAACCAAGTATGGAATTCTTCTACTTGTGGGGCCCTATGGGACTTCACAGGTCACATGCCTATGAAGCTGGCCTTAGATATGGCATTACAACATGGAATGGACATAGACCCACACAAGATAAACTGTAGATCATGAGTCAGACAAAGGAAGAGAAATGCAGCTTAGACCAGAAGGCAGAATGCATGTTATCCCCACCAGCCTCCCTTTAATGAGTTGGAACTGGAAATTTATGTCAGAAACACACAGTATTATATTTGCAGTTTGTGGCATATAGATTATCTAGTAAAATCTATGTATAACTAAATGCCTAGAGTAGTTTCAATATTTTTTGACTTATTGTTTTATAGTTTGTGAAATGACTCCTCCAGTGTTCTACATACTGAGCTCTCTGGATTGCATGAGTTCTCCATGACCACTGTTCTCAAGATTCTGGTACCCCAGTGGGTGAAAATAGGTAAACCTCCCCACCTCAACCCTGCCCTTAGTAGCCCTCACTACAGAATATGGCTTCTGCCAGTTGCCAAAAGGGCATGGAGGTGGCATCCTCTGCACTCCTCTAACTTCACAAAGGTGTGAGAGAATCACCATCAGCAGCCCAAGGCTTACTCCTATTAGGCCACCCCCTCCAGCCTTTTTTTTTTTTTTTTAAATTCAATTCTGATACCAACAATCCCTCCTATGACACCCACTACTTCTCTGCTGGGTTTGTTAATTCATTGTAATGGCCACACAGAACTCACTGAAAATACTCGTGATTATGGGGTTTATTAGGGAAGTAATGTTCACAATTCAGGTTCAGGAACATGCTCAGAATACATTTCTTCGATCAGGAGAGTTTCCCCTCTGCTATGTCCTCAGGCATGCCTCTCTGGCCCTTGGCCTCTTGACCAGGCCTCTGCCCAGCTTGGACAAATGTTACAAAGCTCTTTTAGCTCTGCTGGTAGATGCCCCTAGGTACACTGCACTACACCAGCAAGCCTCCTGCCCAAAGATACTAGGCTTTCTTGCTCTGTTGGCTGGCAAGCCTGCTGCTCTGTCTCGTGCTAGTCTCTCAATTCTGCTGCCACTGCCGCCATTTCTCTGCTGTCTGCAATCTCAGCACAGGCATCTGGGGTCCAAGAATGCACTATATTCCTGCTTTTCCTTCTTGATGATAGTGAGATATCCCTTTCTGCCTCTGGGGTGGGGGGAGTCATCTTAAGCCTAGTGGGTTAACAAAACTGACCAATCCCCACATTAGGGTTCCATACACCTTATTTCCATGCTCCCACCCCCACCAATGTGCCATGTACCTTGTTTATATAACTAATAAGCTATCCCATCCACCAAGGGCCACAAGCACCTTACATTTGCATAGATCCACCCAGTACTCTGAGGAGGTCACAAAGACCATGGCTAGAAGAGCCATACAAGTAATCCACTGCACAGCACCAGTTTTATCACTTGATTTTTGTCCTTGAGGTGATGTTGCATATGCCACATATGACCTCTGTACAGCCCCTAAAGTCCTCCCACTCCCTCAATCACAGTCTTGATCTTCTGAGATCAGAATCCATTTGTACAGAAGGGACCTAAAGATAGATAGGAGGCCAGGGAGTCTTTCTACATGCAAATGAACATAACTCTTCCTAGGTAGTATAGTCAAGTTGTCAAACTTGTGTTCAAACCACTCATCCTCCTATTGATCTCTACCATCCTCTACCACCCCACCCTTTCACTGGTCATCCTTTTCCCCTTAGAAAGAAGCTATTCTGATGCAGTGATTAAGCACTTGGCTGCTTATTGAAAGATCAGTGGTTCAAACCTACTAGCTCTGCAGGAGAAAGATAGAGCAGTCTGCTTCTATAAAGATCTATAGCCTTGTAAACCCTATGGGGCAGTTTTACTCTGTCCTAGAGGTTCATTATGGATTGGAATTGATTTGACTACAACAAGTTGGTTTTAGGTTTCTCTTTGGTATGAAGTTTCCTCATGGTCATTCTGATTTGGGTCTCATCATACCTTATCTCACTCCTATTGGCCCATTTCCCATCTAGTCCACATCTGATCTTTTCTCTCTTCTTAACAACACTTAGCTGACCTGTCTTTTTCTATCCTTCAAGGTTGTCTTATGTGATTGGCCAGAGGAAATCAATCCCATGCATTAATGAGAGCTAAAATTAATGGCTAACACTAATTTTATGGATTACTCTCACATTATAATGCTATTAATGTCCATCTTTTAATGCCTACATTTTAATGCCTAGTTCAAGGATGAGTGATGAGAATGGAACATTAGGCACCCAGACTGAGTCTTTATAAGCGATATCGCCAGCAGAGGGGCTAATTCAGCTGTCTTTTAACTCATATTAACAGTATTGTACTTATTTCGAGGGAAAAGTCCTGCTCTCTGTGAAGCAAGTTATAAAACATTGGGAAGTAGTAAACAGTTGTTCATGGTTAAATGAAAGTTAAATGATACACCTTTTCCTTATCAAATGATGAAATTAAAAAAAGATCATGAGTGTTGAGTATGAAGTGAAATTGACATGCTTTGGCGTAGTGCCTAAGGCATTTGACTGCTAACCGGAAGGCTTGCGGTTCAAACCCACCAGCCACTGCCCAGAATGAAGGCTGGGCAATCTACTTCTGTAGTGATACCACATTGGAAACCCAAGGAGGGGTCGCTATGAGTTAGATGCGACTCGACAGCAGTGTACTGTACTACTACCAATACTGCAAGAGTGTAATCTGGTATACAGTTTTTGGAGAAAAATTTAGCAGTTTGATGGTAATATATAAGTATATGTATTCTGTATTTGATGTTAATATATACTATATATGCATATATACAGATATTTGTGCATATATGCTTAAATAAAACATCTGAAGGACCTATATGAACAGGTTGTCAATGTCCTATGTGATTTGGCCCCTGCCTACCTCTTCAGCCTCATGTCCTGTCCTTTCCTTCCAATTCTGTGAGTCTACCCACACTGGTTTCTCTCAGTTCTTCAACACAGTTCATGCTCTCTCCTGCCAAAAAGCTTTGCACATTTTGCACATTATTCCTTCTGCCCATTTTTTGAGTAATTAATTCCCTCAGATGGTGGCTTAAGAGTTGCCTCCTCAGGAAGTTTCTCAGACCACCACTCCCCTTCTACCCCCAAATGTCACCAAGTTCTTTTATATTTGCTTTTAGAGACCTACATTCCTTAGTTCATAATAATACTCTTTGTTTTTTTGTAATTATATTACTGTCTCCTTTGTGCACTATAGGCTCCCCGAGAGCATGTTTGTGTTCACCTTTTTGTCTCCTGTGCTTAGTAAATCGGCTGATATTTAAAGGGGTTCAAGAATTGCTTGATTAAATAAATGAACGATGTGTTTATAATTGATTTTTGTTTTCTTCCTTATGTTTTTCAAACGACAATGATCATGTGATACTTCATAATCAGAAAAGAAATCATAAGAAAGGTTTTCCTTTCTTCTTGAAGCTGCAGCTGTTCTCTGCAGAGCCTGCTGCCTTTGGCACTGATTCCTCTGACTGCAACCATTCTAGACTAGTTTGTGCTATAGGTCATGATTATGCTACATTATATGAAATTCTGCCCCAGCTGGGGATATTCTCCTTGTCTATCATCTTTGGGTTGTTCATCATAAAGCAGGTGCCTTGAAATCCTGCTGTTCTCTCCAGCTGACAGGGGTGCAGCCTGGTGGCTTTGATGACTCAGCAAATGACCCCTGACAAAGCTTCATGCCAAGCCTATCCTGCCAGCTAATGATGAGTCAGTGGGATTTCACTGATTAGAAGCTGTGCTGCAGTGTCTGAGGATACATCTCTTAGCATGAGACTCTCACTTCCTCCACTACACTTTCCTATATTCAAGAGAACTATAATCACTATGACTTTTCCTGTTGAGTCAAAGCTAAGCTTTTTCAGGGAATTAATAGGAGTGATTTAATGGAGGTAGCTTGAGATTTAAGTTCTTGGTTTCTTCATATGACATGACAGCCTAAATGAAATTTATGCGAAAGTAATTTCTCCATATGGTGCTTCAGGTGGTGTTAAAGATATTTTTAATACTTCTGTAGGCAAGTTAAAAAAATCTTGTCAGTCTGCAAACATTTTACCAGCCTCCACAATATTCACATACACAGTGCAACACTACAAGAGTAATTTGCCATTTCAAATCCTTTTCAGAATGAGTTAGGGAATAAATATGGATGATGCCACCTTCCATCTGAAATCATTCTGGTGATCTGAGTAAGTATTTTTAATTGTTATTGAAGTCCTGACTTTTCCGTGGCCCAATTTATCTTTTCTCAGGCTATGAATCCATGTTGGTGACGAAGCTGCAGAAGAAAGCTTTGTTTTTGTGTGTCTTAGTTCCTTGCATGTGTTGCAGAGATCAGCATTTTGATGCCATTAAGTATTTTCATAGAATTTGGGGGTGATGAATAGCTATTGATTGATAGAATGACATCTATATTAAGATAGATGTGGCAGCAGGCAAGTTGCATTTGTCTGGTGTTGAGATGAAAAGCTGATTATACAGCAGAGGGCAAATGAGGTGGAAACATCTTAGAGATTAGGTTTGCTCCCAGTGTCCTACATTTCAGAGGGATGTGATCACCGGTTTCATGTTTAATGTTTTTCATGGGTGGCCTTTCCCTCCCATAGATTATTTGTGTCAGGGTTGGAATAAATGCAAACTCTATCCTGGATGATGCTGCATGTGTAAATATGTACAAAGAGGAACATTAGCATTAGTGGTCCTGTGCCAGGGGCTTTGGGATAATTTTGTCATTCCCCATCAGTGACAGATGAGAAAACTGAGGTCCAGAGAGGTTAAGGTGATTTAGTGGGATAAAATGTTAAACAGTTTCTAGAATCATCTGGCAGGCTGTCATATCCTTCTCTGCAGGGGAGCACAGTCCATTTCCCTGGGAGTGCTCAATGGGATGATCTTCCTATTTCTGTTCCCTTTATACCTCCCAGTATCCACTTGGAGTGTCTGGTTGTCATTTTCACTCCTGCTGCTCTTCTAATGACATTCATACACCGGTTCTACAGATCTCCCTTTCCTGACATCAGCTCTGGGGTAAAAGAAGTGCCTTACTCCTGTTTATCAAGTACAGCGTCACCCAGCACATTCCATCTCTCTTCTCTCCAACTGGACTGTGTTGTTGTTATTGTTATGTGCCTTCGAGTCGGCCCCAACTCACAGCGACCCCTCCTTGGGTTTCCAAGAGGCAGTATCACTACGGAAGTAGATTGCCTAACCTTCCTTCTGAGGAGTGGCTGGTGGGTTTGAACCACCAGGCTTCTGGTTAGCAGTCAAGTGCCTTAGGCATTACGCTGGAACCACCAAAATGCTTTAGATCTTATCTCTGCCTCTATTTCTGTTTCTTTTTTGACTTCCTCTTCTGATTTTCTAGGTCATACACAGAAGTCACAAACTTCAGTGAAGGACAGAGATTCATTTCAGCCAAGTGATTACTTATTATATGCAAGGCATTGTGGGGGATGAAAAAGTAAAGCACAGACAAGCCCTTCCCTCAAGTTTCTTTGAATCCAGAGGAAGAAACAAATACACACACAGCCCTTTTTTGAGGCACAATGTCGTAGGAAAGGTATAAACAACATGCTACAGAAACACAGAGCTGGAGATGACCTCTGACAGGGAATAAGGGAAGGCTTCATGGAGAAAATGACATTGGAGCTGGACCTTGATTATGGAAGGTCTTATTAATCTCTTTCTTTGGAAGAAAGTAAGCAGTAGTTGAACTATGGCATCTGTGGTTTTCACACAGTGGGGAGAATGCCAAAAGATGGTCACAGCAGTAGGATTGGGGAGCCTCAGACATACTATAATATACACCCGAGCCCAAAGCCTGGATTAAATTCTTCTCTCTACACTACTTGTAGGGAAGGGGTTGTTTATTCTTTTGAGAGAAGTTAAGGGATCTGTGGGCAGTAATGTTTCTCTACATTGGAGGTAATGTAGAAGCAGAAGTGAGTACATGCACTGCAGGCCTCTCCCTTTCCCTCCCCTCCCCCTTCTCCCCATTCTGTACTCTCTCTGTCTGTCTTTCTCTTTCTACTTGATCCACAGTCAGAAGCAAGCTTCTTTGGGTGGTAAGCTTCTGGGGTTTATTAAATGCATTTCACACAGGTTAAACAGTTCTAAAGCTTTAGCACACAGGAATCACCTTGGGGAGCTCATAAAAGTGCAGATCGAATTAAGCGGGTCCAATGTGGACCTGAGATTCCACATTTCTAACAAGCTTCTAGATATGGTTACTCTTGCTGGTCTTGGTACTATACTTTGGAGTGAACTTCCCTATCTCATTTTACTAGAAGTGAGCTAATGATGTTACTCCTAGAGGAAAAAAAAAAAAAGGACAATTTGAAATTGGATGGGGATTATGCAAAATCCTTCTCCCTACCACTCCCTCCCAAAAAAACCATTCATTGTCATCTAGTCAATTCTGACTCATAGTTGAGTTTCTTCCATGAAGGAGCTGGTGCATTAGAACCACAAACCTTTTGGTTAGCTGCCAAATGCCTTAGCCACTATACCACCAGAGCTCCTTATTTCTACCACTAAGGCCTAAAAGAGAACATGTAAACAATACAGTAAGCCTCAGGTAGGCAAGAATCCTCTTTTACATTTTCTGGCTTTCATTCAGAAATAGATAGCAGGGTACTGTGAAAAAAAGAAATCAGTTCAGTATTTTAAAATTAACAAGCACTGCATCTTCAGGAGAGAATAGATTTCAGTGGGGGATTAATAGACATTCTCTTTCCTTAGGAGGGCTGCATGGTCTACTGCAAAAATAAGGGCTTCAGGGTCAGAAAGACTGGGATAAAGACTTTTTTTCTTAATTATACACCCTTAAGTGAATTGTCTTCTGTTGTCTCAGTTTCTTCATCTGTGAAAAGGGAATAATACTTTGCTGAGTGTTGTGAAGACTAGCAATTATGTCTATGATGTGATTTCTACACGGCTGATCCAGATTGTCCTCAACGAGGTCAGGAAATGGGTTTTATTAAACTGTATGGCTTCAGTGTCTAGTACAGTACCTATTATATATTCCAAAACCCACTTCCACTGAGTCAATTCCAACTCATAGTGATCTTATAGGATACAGTAGAACTGTCCCATAAAATTTCTAAGGCTGTAAATCTTTACAGACGCAGACTGCCTCATCTTTCTCCCTCATCTAGCTGGTGGGTTCGATTTGCTGAATTTTTGGTTAGTAGCCGAATGCTTTAATCACTGCATCACCAGACCTCCTTTAACATATATCAGGCACTTAGAAAGTGTTATAAAACAAGGAACATGTACTACTCTAAATGTCTATACCACTAATCTGTTAATTAGTTATGCACCTTTGTACTGATCTTTAACCTTTAACTTATTAATATTTTGTTTTTATAAATAGGATCTTTGGGAAAAATGATTATTTTTTTCTTTTCACACTACCTCCTATGCATTCCTCTTTCTGGAGCTTAGAGAAAGTACATATGTCTGAGTTTGATTAAAGGTCAAAATAGGATTTCTTCAGAAAGCCGATGGAGAAAAATCCTGGAATAGACTTTGGGTTACCATCCTATTTTTCCTTCTTTGGCTAAGCTCTCATAGCCATAGTATTATTTTCTGTTGTCTTACTTTAAAAGACTCCTGCATCAATTAGAATCTAGTTAGATTCAAGCCTTGGAAAAATTTCCTTCCTTCTCATCAATATCAAATCACACCTCCCTTCTTTGAGCAAAGCTGACTTGCAATTGCTCCTAACACATATCAGAGGTGATGGTTCACTCTTGGAAGAGCACTTAATGCTGCAGTTTCAAAAAGTTAGTAGTGTGGGAATTGAGGCCCTCTAGGACAGTTTTTCATGTTAAAAAAAAAAAAAAAAGAAGATGATGAAAAGAAAGAAAGAAGAGTTGTGTTAATGCTTCTAGCTCTTCCGCTAACTGATAATGATGACGCATTTTAACCAGGAACAGTAGTGACCTAGTATTGACTCAATTCTTAACTATGTGACCCGGAAACAATTACTTGATTTCTTTGAGCTTCAGTTTCCTTACCTATAAAATAGGATTTCCACAGGGTAAACGTGAAGATTGAAAACTATAACATATACAAAGTGCCTTTCAGTGTTCAGCCAACATTACCAGTAAGAATAAATCTTAGTTTCCATACACTCTTTTATTTCTGGGAGTGTGTGTGTGGGGGGTACTTTTAAGGAAAAACCATCACTTTAAAATATCTTCCTTTTTTTCACATTTGTTTAATATTTGAAAAAAAAAAGTCTGTTCAGGGAAGTACTAGGTGGATGAAAATTTTTGCATTTATCAGGCATGATAAGTTTTGCATTTATCAGTTAAAGGCTCTTTCTTACTTACTCGGAATAGATTCAAATACTCCTCAAAACACATGTATCACTGTATCATTAAGGCCTCAAATACTGTTATGAAAGGTTTGAAGGTAGGCCATTTCAATTATGATTAGACACTTACTTCAGGCAAAATGGTTTACTTTGGCATCAAGGTCTTCACTAATTCAGCAGCACAGACAGTGGCAACAAGATCTGAAATTCTTTGTTTTTCCAACAAGCAGGTAACCTCCCTTGTGAGGCCCAGGCCTCTTGACCTCCAGACTCAGTCTTCCTTTCCCGGGTCACCAAGGCCCTTCCTTACTTATTTTTTGTTTTGCTTTGTTCTCAGCCCAAACCTATTTGACTTTTAACTCCAAGTAGTTAACCTAATAAAGTCCCTGGTTGGTGCAAATCATCTATCCTCTATCTACCCTAACCTAAAGGTTTGCTGTTAGAACTCACCAAGCGCCACCCAAAAAGACCTGGCGATCTGTTTCGTATAGATTGTTGTTGTTGTTATGTGTCCTCGAGTCCACCTGAATCATAGCGACCCTCCTTGGGTTTCTGCTGCCTCGGAAACCCAAGGAGGGGTCGCTATGAGTCGGGTCCGACTGGATGGCACATGACAACAACAACAACATCACTACAGAGAGGCTGGTGGGTGTGAACTGCTAGCCTTCTGGTTAGCAGTAAAGTGCCTTAGGCACTACACTACCAGAGCCATGAAATCCCTATCGAGCAGTTCTACTCTAAAACACATGGGGTCGCCATGAGTCAGACCAGACTCCAAAGGGTTGGGGTAGGTTTGTTTAGTCAAAGTAATTGACCTGCCAGCAGGGCTGGTTAAAGAGTTATGGAGGGTGGAATTGTGTGGGGGAGGTGGTGGTAAACTAACTTCAGTGTTTACGTGTGATTTCTGTTCCTCGGGTGTTTCTCTTTGCTCCTTTTAGCAGGTAAGATCCATAATGACTACCCTGGGGGCGTAGGGTCAAGGAGCGCTGACCAGATCACTGGAGCGGCACAGCTCTGCGGGGGTCTCCTAGGCGCTGGAACTTCGGCAATCGTGGGAGTCATGATTCCCTCCCCTCATAGCGGTGAACCAGCCCAGAGCCTGCGCTCTGAGAGGTGCCCGGAAGCAGGCAAACTGTCTCTAAACTGTACCTGGTTTTGGGGACTGGTTATTGCCGAGGCAGTCCACTTTAGACTTACCCTAGAGACCACCTTCTCACCCAGCAGGACCTCGCAGCGTCTCCTAACAGCTTGACTCCCCTGCCACGCCCAGCAGCTCGGTTGCTGATTGGCTTCAGTCGCCCTCCCGCCCCGCTCTCCCATCTGCCTGTCGGGGTGCTGCTGCATGTGTCCATTGGCCGACAGCGGTGCAATCAATGCACTGCTCACCTCCCCCAAAACAGACGGTCCGGCGGGCGCGTGCTAAGGAGGCGGGGCCTAGGGGCTGGGGGCGTGGAAGGGGCGGGGCTTAGGCAGAGGCCAGCGCAGCGGTCGCTTTCTCAGGTCTGGACTGGAGCGCAGCATCCTCGCCGCAGCCGCTACGGCTGCTGCACCTGGCCAGGTAAAGAGAGCCTTGTCTGTCCTGCTGGCGGTCTGCCCCGTCTCTTCTTCACAACCGAAGGTTGCCTGCTCCACCTCCCCGGGCTTCAGGGGTCTGGAAATGAGGCATCAAATCTATTTTGCCTGGCTACCTTATCTTTCTCCCCTTCTACGTCGGTTCCTCCAGCTCCCGGACCAAGCTGCTCAGCTCCCCAACCAAGCTGCTTCGAAGAGTGTTGGTGGGGTCTCTAGATCATCCCAACGCTCCTTACCACAGAACTCCTGTCCTTAACATTTAGGTCCCAACATTCTTGACCCACCAGCGCAGTCTCATTCCCGGCTTGGCATAAGAAGGGTGGACTGGAGGGGGAGGGGGGATGCAGCGGTTTATTTTGAAGCTGAAAGTCCTTAGCTCAGAGGCTCAGAGTGGGAGCACTGCAGTGGGGTTGCATTGGGACTAGAAGCTGATTAATGATTATGATTGGCAGTGACTAGAAAGATATCTGTTGCTGCTCTGTGTTTATATTTATAGGTGACATTCACTATTACCCTTCTCTTTTTCATCACCATCATCACCACCACGACCACCACCACAACCATCAACAGCATCTCTCCTCTTCCATCAGAGCTCTCCAAGTTCTGCAAAAGCAGACACTGTTCAGGCATGTAAGTGTTGACCCCCAAATAACAAGCAATGCCCTTGCCCTCTGAAGCCAGAGTGAAGCCCTCATTGAACTCAAGGACAAGTAGCTGGGAGCAGAGTGTGAGGGGAGGGGAAGTTCCTTATTCCCATTTGCAGCTGAGACTGCCAAAGAAAACCCTTTGTTTTAATCACCCACACTGCTGCTTGCTGGCTTCTGGAGAGTTTGATGTAGCCATCCACACACTCCTGATGGGCTGATGCAGAGGCCAGGACCTGTGGTACAGGTCGTTCTGTGCAATATTGGTGCTTCTGTCACAGAGAAGGGAATGTCTGGATTTTAAGGGACCAAGTCAAGGAGCATCTAATTTGCACCAATTGTACTAAAGTTTGCTCCATGTTTGCATATGGGATATGGGGCACTTTGTGCTGTGCCGTCAGGGGGATCAAAGTCCCTAGAGGGAGAATTGTGTTATTTGCAGAAGGACACACCACTGGGTTTCAGTAGTTAAGGCTTAGCTGTTCCTAGCACTTACTGCCATATTTCTTGGATATCAGACTTTTTCAGGAAGAAAAACAGTAAAGCTGAGCATTGCATACCAGGTTCACTGGAATTATAGGAGATGTTGCTTTAAATGTGTTAGGGAAATATCAAATCTCTTGATCAGAGATGTCTAACTAATATTCACCTTTGTTTCAACTGTGTTTATAGCCCAGTAGCAGGACCAATGAATAAAATACCTTTAAATATACTGCAGGGACTAGGAAGTAGTGGCATCAATGGAGGGGAACAGTGGATAAGAGTTGGAAGGCAGTATATGATTAAACTCATAAATCTGTGAGACATGGGTTCAAATCCTGGCAAAGCCACTTACATTTACTAGCTGAGTGACTTAGGAAGTCACTTACCCTTTTGAACTTTAGTTTCTCATCTGTAAAATGGAGATAATATTACCTGCCTCATAGAAGAAGTTGTGCTAATATAAGTAAAATGAGGTAATATAAGTAAAATCCTTCATAGTTCCTGGCACACAGTAAGTGGTGAAGGAATTGTAACTGCTATTAATAATCCTAACCAACAATAATAATAAAGATTAGTGTTCTGTCACTAAAAGGTGTGCATTCTTTCCAATTTTCTTTCTCCATCTTATTTATGTCACAAAGCTGATGCTAATGGGGGATGATAGTCTTTAGGCTTTTTCACATGGCACTGATTGAAGGAGCAAGCATAGTGGTTAAAACATTAGGCTGCCAACAGAAATATTGGTGATTTGAACCCACCAGATGCTTGGGAAAAAGATATGATAGTCTGCCTCTCTAAAGATTTGTTGGTGTTACGTGCCATCGAGTTGGACTCGACTCATAGGGACCCCTCCTTGGGTTTTCGAGGCAGTATCACTACAGAAGTAGATTCTCCCATCTGCCTTCAGAGAAGTGGCTGGTGGGTTTGAACCACCAGCCTTCTGGTTAGCAGTCAAATGCCTTAGGCACTATGCTACCAGAGCTCCCCTCTAAAGAGTTAGAGCATTGGAAACCCTATGATGCAGTTCTACTCTGTCCTATAGGATTGCTATGAGTCAGAATCTACTTGACCGCAGTGAATGGGCACTGATTGAAGCTACCTGTGTTTGAATGGACATTTCTCTCACCAGCCTGTACCAGTGCTTAGCAAGCTCTCAGTTATGATGCATTAAAGATGCAGCTTTGGAGTAGGTTTCTGGGCCTAGACTGCTGCTTTCTCTCTGGCTGTCAGTACGTTGACTTGATAAATTATACTTTTTACAGACTCACTAGTGAATGCATTGAATGTGTTAGGAAACACATTTCTTTTCTACCCAGGAAAAGTAAAACTGCTTTTCTTCAAATGTCCCTGGGATTGAAGAAACTCTAATTTGCCAATATAGAAGAACATGTTTTACAATATTTTTCTTCTCTAAGAGTAATTTATTTCTTCTTGCCCATGTAGAAAACAGCAAGCAATTATTACTGAATGTTTATGCATTTCAATTTTGTTTAGAAAGTGAGGTTAGTAGGGATACCTTGAAATTTAGAATATATGATCAATTATTATAGAAAAAGAATCCAACAGAAAGAATCCTAAGCAAAAATGAGCATTTCTCTCTCTCTCTTTCTCTCTCTCTCTCTCTCATAACTATGTCACACCAGGCTCTAATGTCTTGGTGAGGAAGCTGGCTTATCCCCAACTGGGTCCTGAGATTCAGAAGCTTTTGAAGTTGTTAGCTTGTTTTTTTACCTCTTTGTCTCTTTTGATTCTGTCTTTTGGTTCTGCTCTTCTTTCTCTGTGTTGGCCTTATTCTGTCCTCTTGGTGCCTTCATAAGTTCTAGATTCACACCCTTCTTGCTCTGTAACCAGAGGGAAGCTCTTTTCTCCAGCTCCAAAGTGAGAAATCACTGGGAAGAACTGGCTGATCAGGCCTCAGTCGCAGGCTTAGCTCTGCTGAAACTAAATGTCATAGTTAAAAGAGTGAAGTCTTGTTTTGATGATTATTTGGGGATAGGTTGCGTATCCTGGCATGCCTCCCTCTCCAGACAGAAAATTGGTGAAACTATCCCCAAAGGAAGGGAGATGGGACAGACTGGAACTTTATGTGAGGAAAGCAAACACCCTTGAGAGAGAATTCAGAAGTGCTTCTCTCCTACCTCACACACTATGGCTCAAAGTCTAGTTTTATGGTTAAAGCTTTGGACTCATGCATGTTATCCCAGGCAGCTATGTGTTTTAGACTGGCTTGCCTTTAATCATTTTCTTAATAAAACTTTATTTGTGTAATTGTGAAAATACATCAGAGATTTTTAATAACATGCAGTGATTCCACTGTTGGCAGTTTAATCATACTTAGGGAATTACTCGTAATCTCCTGTTGGGACGTAGTTTTAACAGGAGCCATTATTTTTAGATGTACATAGTGTCTGTCTTAAAAATCAGCTTTTATTCTCAGCAGGTCCCAACCTGTGTGTTGATAGAGTTGCAGCTATTAATCTGATTTGCTTGATCTTGCAAAGATGTAAACCATGGGAATTGTGTCCTTGTGGATCAAACATAAGCCTGCACCAACAGGCTAGGGAATTGAAAAACAACTCTGTGTTTAGTGTCAGTGCTAAAGTGCTGAACAAGTAGGTAGCTGTATGCCCTGTAATGTAATAATTTCTAAAGTGTGTGTGTGTGTGTGATGTAAAGAAGGCTATGAACCTCCTTACTTCATCAACATAGAAAAAGAGGGGTCAGGGAAATGCCCTGTTCCCTCCCACTTAGGTTTCTCAAGTCCTCTGGCTAAAAGAAAAGAAATGTACCTGAGAAATTTCTATGATTGTGTTATTTTTTAGGCTTTGAATGCATAATGTCATAGTATGTGTAAAGAGGTGGAGGAGAGGGAGGAGTGAGTTCCTCCCTCCTCATCTTACCACTTTCCTGAAATTACCAGTATCTCTGTAATTTACTTCTGTAGGAAGCAAGCTACTAGTTAAGGCTTTTTTTTTTTTTTTTTTAAATGGAAACTAGTACTCTTACTGTGCCTAAAAACACATATGAGCTATGTTCCGTCTTTTAGAGCTATGCTTGTTTTGCTTTCTAGAGTGTTGTGGTGTTGTGTGCTGTCAAGTTCCAACTCAAAGCCATCCTGTGTGACAAAGTAGACCTGCATCACAGGGTTTTTAGACTGTTTTCTAGACTGCTGGGTGCGTTCAGACCACCAACCTTTAGGTTAGCAGCTGAGTACTTAACCATTGTGCCACCAGGGCTCCTTTTAGAGTGTCATACCAAACCAAAAACCAAACTCACTGCCTTCGAGTCGGACCCAACTCGTAGTGACCCCTCCTTGGGTTTCAGAGGCGGTATCACTACGGAAGTAGGTTGCCCAATCTTCCTTCCAAGAAGTGTCTGGTGGGTAGATTATTATTAAAGAACAACATCTTTCAAATATATATATTTATTTTTAACCTTGGCCTTTTTAAGGATCTCTGGTGGTATAGTGCCTAAGGCATTTTGACTGCTAACAAGAAACTTGGCAGTTCAAACCTACCAGTCTCTCTGTGGAAGGAAGATGGTACAATCTACTTCTGTAAAGATTTACTATCTTGGAAATCCAATGGAGGTCGCTATGAGTTGGAATTGACTTGAAAGGAGTAAGGTGGTTTTTTTTGGTCTTTTTAGAGACAGAATTTTGGTAGAAATATTTTGGAGGTAAGGAGGACATTTTAACGATCATTTTAGTCATCAAGAGGATCTAGACATTAATGGAGAAATAGCAGATACAACTAGAAGGTAGATAAGGCTGCAAAGTCAGCACAAGAATCACCATTATGTGTCTGCTGTCAGGGTACTCATACTAACATCCTTGTTGCAGGCTTTCCGTATCACAGTAGGAGTGCTCTAGTATATATTTTTTTGTGTGTGAAAGAAGCACAGAGACCATGATAAGACCTTAGTCAAACAGAGCAGTTCTTGGCTCTTCTCCTTTAGCCATAATTGCCCCATTTTTTGTTGAGGATTTTTTTTTTTTTTTTGGACATTTCTTTTTTTATTGTGATAAAATATACATAACATAAAATATACCATTTTAATCACCTTTAAGCATTAAATTTGATGACATCAAGAACATTCACAATGTTGACCATTACCACTATCTATATTACAAGAACATTTTTGTCATCCTAAACAGAAACTGGGAGCTCTGGTAGCATAGTGCCTAAGGCACTTGACTGCTAACCAGAAGGCTGGCAGTTCAAACCCACCAGCTGCTCCTCGAAAGGAAGGTTGGGCAATCTACTTCTGTAGTGATACTGCCTCGGAAACCCAAGGAGGGGTCGCTAGGAGTCGGGTCCGACTTGATGGCACATAACAACAACAAAACAGAAACTTTGTCCCCATTGAGCAGTAACTACCTGTTACTCCCTTCACTTAGTCCCTAGGAACTACTATGCTACTTTATTTCTCTGTGAATATGCCTATTCTAGAGATTTCTTCTAAGAGGAATCATATAATATTAATTCTTTTGTATATGGCTTATTTCACTTAGTATAATGTTTTCAGGGTTCATCCATGCCATGGCAGTTATATGAATTTTATTTCTCTTAATAACCAAATAAGATTTTATGGAATACATATAGTACATTTTGTTTACCCATTCATCTGTTAACGGACACTTGGGGTGTTATAATCTCTTGGCTATTGTGAATACTGTTGCTATGCGCACTGACATATACAAAATATCTATTTGAGTCTCTGATTTTAATTCTTCTGGGTATATACTTAGGAGTGGAATTGCAGGATAATATGACAAACCTAGGAGCTCTGGTAGCATTAGTGCCTAAGGCACTTGACTGCTAACCAGAAGGCTGGTGGTTCAAACCCACAGCCACTCCTTGGAAGGAAGGTCAGGCAATCTACTTCCGTAGTGATACTGCCTTGGAAACCCAAGGAGAGGTCGCTATGAGTCGGGTCCGACTCAGCGGCATATAACAACAACAACAACATGACAAATCTGGGGAGCTCTGGTGGTGTAGTGCCTAAGGCATTTGACTGCTAACCAAAGGGTGGCAGTTTAAATCCACCAGTCACTCCTCAGAAAGAAGGTTGGGCAATCTGCTTCCATAGTGATACTGCCTCAGAAACCCAAGGAGGGGCCTATGAGTTGGGTCCGACTTGACGGCTCACAACAACAACAACAATTGGTCATTTGTACATCTTTTTTTTTTTGAGAAATGTCTATTCAGATCTTTTGCCCATTGTTGCGTGTGTTTTCTTAATTTATTATAATTTATAGTAATTATAGTAATTTATAGTAATTCTTTATGTATTCTGGGTATTAATCCCTTATTAGCCGTATTTTCTCCCATTCTGTATATTGTCATCACCACAGCAATTTTGGGAAACCTTTAGTTTCCCTAACCTTGACGTGTACAAATGATACTCAGATGAAATTGTCTAAGTAAATGGTATCTGTGAGTGAGAGAAAATCCTTCTGAGCAGGACATAAATGATCATGGTTTTGTCTTGTGCTCCCAGGAGCTCTTCTTTATAATCTCAAGAACTCTTTGTAGTTTTTCAGTTCCTCTAAGTATTAGTGTATTTTCTGCTCTTTGGCTTACTGAGATAAGATGGAGAAAGTATTGTGGAGTGAAAATTGCTGTTATAGCCTTTAATGATCTTTCTCCTCTGTGATATTATATTAAATGTGTTCAGTCCCCAGGGGGCATTAAATAGAATCTTTATTTGTCACTGTGTTCAAAGGATGCCTTGCTGTTTTGATGTTCACTGACTGAAAGCGCATCCCGAGAAGTGCCACGGTCATAGCCCCATCAGTACTAATCAAGCTGATTTCTCACCACCACCCCAGAGTTCCTGCAAGTGGAATGTTGATGTTCCATTCAGAGAAAAATGTCCTCAAAGTCTATCCCAAGGACAAGCAGTGAGCATGAATCCTATGTTCCCACTATGTCTATCTCTGGCCTTCATACTGAAGATTTTAACACCTTCCTTTGATTGCCGAATCTGCTGATACTTTGTGTGGTATATAAATGGTACCATAGCTTCTGCATAGATGAGGAAATCGGGACACAGAGAGATTAATGTGCTTGCTTACAGATACGACACTATATGGAATCTGGGTAATGTTTTCTCTCCCTGCAGGGCTTGCGTTCTACCTCTGTCTGTTTTCTACTAAGCCACGAAAGAACATCTCTTGCTTAAATTTCTTGCTAGTGAAAAGCAAGAGGTTTTTTTTGTTTTTTTAATTTTTTTTCCCCAGCTATTACAATTACTGGTAGCTTAGTGCCTAAGGCACTTGATGGCTAACCAGAAGGCTGGCAGTTCAAACCCACCAGCCACTCCTCAGAAGGAAGATGGGGCAATCTACTTCCATAGTGATACTGCCTCAGAAACCCAAGGGGGGTCGCTATGAGTCGGGTCCGACTCGACGGCACATAACAACAACAACAACATTACAATTACTAAGTGGAAGATGAGGATAGCCACTTTAGAAAAATTTCTAAGCCTAGCTCATATTTGGAAAGCCTTGATATAATTGTTTAAAAGCCACAGGTCTGCAGAAAATGGAATTCATCTACAGAATTGGCATCAGTCCTATTCCCACTGGCTAATGTCCTTATCCCCTTTATTTCTGTTTCTATCCTTGCATCTTCTACTTTCCAACAAAAACAAAACCCAATCTGTTGCTGTCAGGTTGACTTAAATACCCCTTTTCCCACCTACTTAACCTTCAAATAAATATGAACAGAAGAATCACACTTAACACAAGGGTACTGTCCTTGTGTTAAAGAAGTCATGGTGGCACAAATGTTAAAGCACTCAGCTGCTAACCAAAGGTAGGTGATTTGAACCCACCAGCTATTCCATGGGAGAAAGATGTGATAGTCTGCTTCCATAAAGATTTACAACCTTGGGAACCCTATGGCATAGTTCTACTCTGTCCTATAGGATTGTTATGGAGAGCTCTGGTGGTACAGTGCCTAAGTCATGTGACTGCTAACCAGAAGGTTGGCAGTTCAAACCCACCAGCCACTTTGCAGAAGGAAGACTGGGTAATCTACTTTTGTAAAGATTTACTGCCTTGGAAACTGAAGGGGGTATTCTATAAGAGTCGGAACCAACCTCGGTGGCAGTGAGTTTGATTTGGTTTTGGTATAGGATCATTATGAGTCAGAATTGAATGCACAGCAGTGGGTTTATTTTTTTGGTCCTTGTGTTAAAGTCACTTTCAGATTTGTCTTATGCTGATTCTGATTTATTTTAGGCTCTGAAAACATAGGTTAATTCTATTTTTCATGATTATTTAAAGAACTGAAACTCCACCATATACCAATATCAAAAGGGAAAACTACCATGTTAAAAAAAACAATTTAATCTTTTTTCACACAGCATTATCTTATTTATTACCCTATACTTCTTGTACCCAGAATTATTCTTTAGGTAGGTGACAACATGTTTTTCTAGTTGTACAGTGGACAAGACTGAGATGGGGAGATAAAAAGTGACTTGCCCAAGGTCACTCATGGTCAGTAGCACAGCCAAGAATAGATCCAGGTCACCCGACTCCCAGGGCTTTGTTCATTACATCACTAAATGTCTCTTCAGGAAATAGCAGCCCTGCTGACTACAAAAATGAAGAACACAGTCAACTCTCAGACTCAGTTTTTGGGGGTTGGCTTTTTTTTTTTTTTTTAACATCTTTGCCTAGATGGATCAATAGCTGTCAAATTGCAGCACTGTCAGCTAAATCCAGGATCTTAACTAACTCAGATTTAGTTGAGAAAAACAAAATTTGGGTATCATAACCAGACATTGTGCAAATGACAAAGCAGAAGGGAAGGTAACTGGTGTTTAAGGTGAGACTCCAAAGTGCATAGGGAACTTCTGATGAAACTGTAATCTAAGAAGGAAGAAACACACAAAAGAGGGAAAATGGTTGTGCAGTCTAACAGTACATATATAGATATAACACAGACCCAGGAGAATAACATCAGGAAAACTATAGTCATGAATAAGAAGATTTGGAAAAAAAATGCTAAGGGCAAAGCTTTTAAAAGTGTGTGTGTGGGAACCTTTTAACATTTTAATTAGTGAATGACAAAGTTCTGCTGCTTGAGAAGATAGGTTCACATTAACAGAGGGAGAGAAGGCAAACTACTCAAATCTCATTTGCTTCTGTGTTTTCCCTTCAAGTGTAGTAGATAAGAATTTCCATCTATAGAGACATGTGTAGGAGCTCTGGTAGCATAGTGTCTAAGGCACTTGACTGCTAACCAGAAGGTTGGAGGTTCAAACCCACCAGCCACTCCTTGGAAGGAAGATGGGTCAATCTACTTCCGTGGTGATACTGCCTCGGAAACCCAAGGAGGGGTCGCTATGAGTCGGGTCATAACAGCAACAGCAACAGAGACGTGTATAAGAAACATCTCATTATTATTATTTTCTAAAATTTTAATTGTGATTTCGGTGAAAGTTAATGGAGGAAATTCATTTTCCATACAGCAGTTCATACACATTTTGTTTCATAACAATGATTGTAATCCCCCAAAATGTAACAGCTGTCTTCCCACTTCATCCCTGTAGTTACTTTTTCCCTGTGTCCTTCTTTCCTGTGCATTCCTGCCTTTCTCCCTGTGCAAATACTGCACTGCTCTCCCATGATTGATTGTTCTAAGGATATCTACCTGGTGTAAATGTGCCCTATATGCCTGTCTATTGTTTGGCTGCAAGCCACAGGAGTGAGTTCAATTCCAGGCCTAAAGGCTAACTAGGGGCCATGGTCTTGGGGGTCTCACTAGGGTCTATCAGACCAACAAGCCTAGTCTTTTTTATGATTTTGAGTTTTGTTTCACATAGTTCTCTCAGTCTATCCAGGATCTCCTGCACTGATCCATTTCCATTTCCATGTGGTTGATAGTGGTAACTGGGCACCATCTAGTCTCATGGTCATATAGGGTGAGGTTTGCATAGTCCACTAGTCCCTTGGACTAATTGTCTCCATGCATCTTTGGTTTTCTTCATACTTCTTTGCCCTGGATGAAGAGAGACCAACTGGTGCATCTGGATGACCACCTGTAAGCTTTTAAGACCCTAATTGCTATTCATCAAAGTAGGAGGTAGAATAATATTTTTGTGTACTCTACTATGCCAATTGAGCTTGGTGTCCCCTATGACTATAGTCGTAAGCCCACAGGTCCAACAACTTGCTCCATCAGAGTGGTTGACTGTGGCTAAGAAGTTATCATAAGTTAGACCACTGTGGTAGTTAAGTTGTTTGTCAACTTGGCTGGGCCTAGTTTTGAGTGGCTGGGCAGCTGGATGTGGTTATTCCCCATGATAAGACTGGTAATAAACTCCATAATGGAATTTACTGAAGCAGCTGAGTAGGGATGTGGTCTGCTTCCAGTGTGTAAGAAGACAGCTTTGAGAAAGTTCCTGAGATTTTTGGCATGCTTGGACTCTGAATGTAGCCGAGTCTTCATTCAGCAGCCTGGCATGTTGTCTGCTGATCTTGGGACTGTTTGTGGACTTGCACTAGTATTGCTTGTTTTATTATGAAGCTGTGTTGCTTGATAATTTGGTACTGTGCTATTTTACTTGTAGACCATAAGTTTGTCAGCTTCAGCAACCAACAGCTGCCTGAGTTAAGAAAAGCCTCCAGCTTCAGTGGACTGGGAGCAAGAGGCAGAGCTGAAGCCCAAGGCCAAGGGACTTTCATCCAGCTCCTAGAGATGGCACTTTGAACTCAGATTTCTAGCCTCCTAAACTGTAAGAGAATAAATGCCTGTTTGTTAAGACCACCCTCTTGTGGTATTTTCTGTTAGAGCAGCACTAGAGAACCAAACACCCACTGTTAATTCTATTTATATGGGCATTCTTACTGCACATACAAAGACATATGTACAAATATCATCTGCCAACCTTGTATATGTTAATGTGTGTATTCCCTTTTGCTTACATATACTTGATCACTCAGCCTGTCTATGCATTTATTTACCTATAGATTAATGTTTGCTATCACTGGTAATGCAGTATATCACATATTTCACATATTGTTTATGTGAAAGAGTTCATCTTTGTTGTCTGTACCTCTTGTGCCCCTCTCTGTCTTCCTTTTCCTTAGTGTTGTGTTGGTCACTCAATTTGTTATATTGCCTTTTCCTTGACCCAAATCAATACTTGTCTCTTACCTATCTAGCAATTTCCCCTCTCATTCCTGGTAACCAACAAAGAAAGTTTCCTTCTATTAACCTTTCCTTGACATTTTACAATAATGGACTGATACAATATTTGTCCTTCTGTGATTGTCTTATTTCACTCAGTATAATGTCCACCAAATTTTTCATGTTATGCAGTGTTTCATGGATTCTACATTATTAGTGTTGCATAGTATTCCACTGTGTGTATGTACCATAGTTTGGTTATCCATTTTTCTGTTGATGGGCACTTAGGTTGTTTCCATCTCTTTGCTGTTGTGTACAGTGCTGCAATGGAACATGGGTGTGCATATATCTATTCATGTCCTGGCTCTCACTTCTTTAGAATAGATACCTAGTAATGGGATTGCTGCATCAAATGATATTTCTATTTCCAACTTTTTAAAGAATCATCATACAAATTTCCACAGTGGTTGTATCATTTTATATATGTATAAGTGTCCCAATCTCTCCACATCCTCACCAGCATTTATTATTTTCTGTCTTGTTGAATTTTGCTATTGGTGCTGGAGTGAGATGGTATCTCATTATTGTTTTGATATGTGTGTCTCCAGTGGCTTATGATCATGAACATTTCTTCATGTGTTTCCTGGACACCTGAATATCTTTGGTGAAGTGTCTATTCATGTCTTCTGTTCATTTTTTAATTGGATTGTTTGTCTTTTTGTTGTTGAGGTGTTGGAGTTTTCTATAAATTTTAGAGGTAAGTGTCTTGTCAGATATGTCAATGCCAAATATTTTTCCCCAATCTGTAGGTTCTCATTTTACTCTTTTGTAGAAGTCTTTTGATGCACATAAAATTTTAATTTTTAGAAGGTCCCAATCATCTGCTTTATCTTCTGATGTTTGTGCTTTTTGGGTTATGCTTGATAGTCAATTTATACCATAAATTAGGGCCCCTAAGTTTGCCTCTGTTTTTCCTTTGATGAATTTTATAGTGTTGAATTTCACATTTAAGTTTTTGATCCACCTAGAGTTAGCTTTTGTGTATGATGTAAGATATGGATCTTGTTTCATTTTTCTGCAAATGGATATTCAGTTTTGCCAGCACCATTGGTGAAAGAGACCATCTCTTCCCCATTTAATGGATTTTGGCTCTTTGTCAAAGATCAGATGACCATAGGTCAATGGACTTATTTCTGGGTTCTCAATTTTGTTCCACTGGTCTATATGCCTATCATTGTACCAATACCTGGCTGATTTGACTACTCTGGCTCTCTAGTAGGTTTTGAGGTCTGGGATTGTGAGATCTTCTACTTTGTTCTTTTCCAGTGGTGCTTTGCTTATCTGAGATTTTTTTCCTTTCCATATAAAATTAGTGATTGGTTTTTCCATGTCTTTAAAGAATGTTGATGGACTCTGGATCAGGATTGCATCGAATGTATAGATTGCTCTGGGTAGAATTGACATTTTCACAATGTTCAATCTTCCTATTCATAAACATGATATGTTCTTCCATTTATGTAGATCTCTTATAGTTTCTTGAAGTCCTATTTTATAGTTTTCTTTGTATAGGTCTTTTGTTTCCCTGGTAAGATTTATTCTCAAGTATTTTATCTTTTAGTAGCAATTGTAAAGGATATTGATTTCGTTTTCAGTGATCTTTGTGCTGGTATAGAATAATACAACTGATTTTTGTATATTGAGCTTGTATCCCACCATTATGCTAAATCTTTCAATTAGTTCCAATAGTTTTCTTGCTGAGTATCTTGGGTATTCCATGTATAGGATCATGCCATCTGCAAATAGAGATGGTTTTAGTTCTTCTTTACCAATTTGGATGCCTTTGATTTTCCTTCTTGCCTTATTGCTCTGGCTAAGGCTTCCAATACAATGTTGAATACAAGTGATTATAGAGGACATTCTTGTCTGGTTTCCATTCACAAGAGGAGTGATTTCATTCTCTCTCTATTGAGAATAGTGTTGGCTGTTGGTTTTGCATATATGCCCTTTATTATGTTGGGGAATTTCCCTTCTATTCCTATTTTTCTGAGAGTTTTTATTAGGAATGAGTGTTGGATTTTTTTACATCGATTGATGTGATCATGTGGTTCTTTTTCCTTTGTTTTACTTATATGATGGATCACGTTGATTGTTTTTCTAATGTTATACCATGCTTGCATACCTACTACAAATCTCACTTGCTCATATTATCTTTTGATATGTTGTTGGAGTCTATAGGCTAGGATTTTGTTGAAGATTTTCATGTCTATATTCATGAGGGATATTGGTCTGTAGTTTTCCTTTTTAGTGGTGTCTTTGCCTGCTTTTGGTATCAAGGTTATGCTTGCTTCATAAAATGAATTTGGGAGGATTCTATCCTTTTCTATGTTCTGGAATAGTTAGAGTAGGATTGGTGTCAGTTGTCTGAATATTTGGTAGAATTCTCCAGTGAAACCATCTGGGCCAGGATTTTTTTGTTGTTGATAATTTTTTAATGACCTGTTTAATTTCTTCTTTTGTTATGGGCCTGTTCAAATTTCTTAACATCTCAGTGTATGTTAGTTTAGGTAAGTAGTATGTTTCTAGAAGTCTGTCTATTTTTTCTAGGTTTTCAAATTTGGTGGAGTACTGTTTTTCATAATATCCTGATATTATCCTTTTTATTTCAGTTGATTCTGTTGTCATGCCATCCATTTCATTTCTTATTTGTATTATTTGCATCTTCTCCTTTTTTTTTTTTCAAATTAAGTTTGCCAGTGGTTTGTCAATTTTTTTTTTTTTTTTAAATTAGGATTTGGGTGAAGATTTACAGAGTAAATTCACTTTTCATACAGCAGTTCACATATACTTGTCTCATGTCATTGACCAAAATTTACAATGCAGCA
>NW_006921655.1:10770101-10775968 GCF_000298275.1 Orycteropus afer afer | reverse complement strand
CTCCCCTCCCCTCTCACCCCTGGTAACCAACAAAGAAAATGTCCTCCAATATATAAACCTTTCCTTAACTTTTGGTTTGTCGATTTTTATAATCTTTTCAAAGAACCAACTTCTAGTCTCATTGATTTTTTCTATTGTCTTTCTGTTTCATTTATTTCTGTTCGAATCTTTATTATTTCTTTTCTTCTGGTGACTGTAGGCTTATTATGCTGCTCTTTTTCTAATTGAGATGTTGGGTTAAGATGTTGATTTTGGCTTGCTCTTCTTTTTTGATGTGTGCATTTATTGCTATAAATTGCCCTGTGAACACTGCTTTTGCTATGTCCCAAAGATTTTGTTATGTTGTGTTTTCATTCTCGTTTGATTCAAGGAATTTTTAAATTTCATTTTTTATTTCTTCTGTTACCCAGTTGTTTTCAAGGAGGATGCTATTCAGTTTACATGTGTTTGCTCTTTTTTCCATTGCTCTTCCTATTGCTGATTTCTGATTTTATAGCATTGTGCTCTGAGAAGATGCTTTGCAATATTTCAATGTTTCTAAATTTATTGAGGCTTGCTTTGTGGCCTAACATATGGCATATCCTGGAAAATATTCCATGTGTGCTGGAAAAGAATGTATATTATCCTGTTGTTGGGTGAAGTGCTCTGTAGATGTCTGTCTATAAGGTCCAGTTGGTTGATCATAGTGCTTAGTTCTTCTCTGTCTTTGTTGAGTTTCTTTCCAGTTGTTCTTTCATTGTAAATAGTATATTAAAGTCTCCTACTATGCTAACCAGAACCCTGGTGGTTCAAACCCATCATCCACTCCTTGGAAGGAAGACTGGGCGATCTATTTCCATAGAGATACTACTTTGGAAACCCAAGGAGGGGTCGCTATGAGTTGGAATCAATTTTATGGCAGTGAGGTTTTTTTTTTTTTTTTTTTACTATTACTATGGAGTCATCTATTTGTCTTTTCAATTCTGTTAAAATCCGATCTATATTTTGGGTCTCTATCATTGGGTGTGTAGATATCTATTATGATTATGTTCTCTTGTTCAGTTGCTCCTTTAATCATTATATAATGTCCTTCCTTGTCTCTTATGCTGGTTTTTGTCTTAAAGTTTATTTTATCAGACATTAATATTGCCACTCCTGCTCTTTTTTTTGATTGGCATTTGCTTGATGTATTTTTTCCCAACCTTTGATTTTTAGTTTATTTTTGTCTTTGTGTAAAAGATGAATCTCTGGGGGACAGCATATTGATGGGTCATGTTTTCTTATTCAGTCTGCAACTCTTCATCTCTTGGTGCATTTAATCCATTTACATTCAGTGTAATTATCAACAAGTGTGAATTTGTTTCTGTCATTTTGTTATGTGTTTTTTCATGATGTTGCTGATTTCTTTGTTCCATATAATTTTCTGTGCTGAGCTCATTTTGTTTATGAGTTGTGTTATCATTTCCTTCACTGTTATTGTTTTCATATTTGCTAAATTTTTGTACCTGCCTTCTTTTTCATTTTGATATGAAGGTTTATCATTTTTCTTTGAGGTTATCCTGTGATTTATTTTCTTCCCAAGTTTAGAATAGTCTATTCTATCTCTCAATTGTCTTGACTTCCTCACCATTGACAAGTTCTGTAGCTACACTACTTATTCCCTATTTTTGGTTTATAATTTTTCTCATTTACCAATTGATGTCTCTGGTTCTCTGTTTACAGTCTTGTAAGCTTATTTTACTTTGGATATTTCTGTATTTTGGTTGGGTTTCAGGGTTTTGTCATCATGTGTGTTAATCATCAGTTGTTGTCTGCTATTGTTAGTTCTTTGTTCAAAAGACTCTCTTCAGCATTTCTTGTAAGGTTGGTCTGGTTTTAAAAAATTTCCTTAATTTCTGTTTATCTGGAAATGTCCTTATGTCACCCTCATATTTGAGGGACAATTTTGCTGGGTATATAATTCTTGATTGGCAAAGAAAGAAGAGTGCTATAGAAATAGAGTGATACACATTTATTTCTTTTTCTAAATGGTGTCACATATATGTTTTATGGCTTGCTTTCTTCCCATAAGGAGCTCTAGTGGTGCAGTGCCTAAGTCATTTGACTGCTAACGAGAAAGTTGGTGGTTAAACCTACCAGCTGCTCTGCAGAAGGAAGATGGGGAGATCTACTGCCATAAAGATTTGCCATCTCTGAAACCCAATGGGAGTCTCTATGAGTTGCAATCAACTCTATAGCAGTGAGTTTGAGTATTTTATTCGCATCTGTTTTACTTTCTCTGAGAATGACCCTTAATATATACATATAGGCTTGGTTTATACAAAATCTTGTCTCCTGACCAGAGCTTGTTGAACCAGGTATAGACCTAAGATGGGTCAATTGTAATCCCTTTCCCATGAATTAGAGTTTTATATTGAAGGCATATAGTGACTGAAATCCTTGCAGCTAAGTCACAGTAAGACAAGTGTTTGACAGATGGTCATGGCCATGAGCCCTGTTGTAGAGGTCATTGGAAAGCTCTGCTTTATACTCTTCCTCCTGCTCTTGGCTTTTCAATTCTTCCTTCAGCTGCATGACATTACCCAGCATCTCTCTAATATGCTTAAGAATCCAAGGTTAGTTGTAATTGCTTGCAACAAAAAATAATTTAAAAATCATCTTCAAAGTTGCGAAGAGAGAAAAACATAGTTAAAAGAAAACTGAAACTTAAGATAAAATTGAGATAGTAAGATACATCTGAGCTATTTAAGATGTGTTTGCTAATGATTTAAAGTGACAGTTACAGGAATTGTATTTGTGATCCTGGAACAGCTTTTGGCATTTTGAGGAATTGTTTGTAACTGTGGGCACTGCTTTGTAATAGGGCTGTGACACACTGGAAAACAGTTGGATAGTATGTATGATTTTTGAAAGATGAAAGCCCTTTCATTTGAAGGCCTACAGAGGAGTCTGGGGTGGTTCAATCAGGATAGGAAGATGGCTAAGGAACTTGCTTTCAGATGTTTAAAAGGACTGTTGGGTGAAGAAGGAGTTGAATTTACTCATTGCAGCTTTGGAAGTAAGAGCAAGCACCAAGGGAAAGAAATTAATAGATGCAGATATTGGCTTAGAATAGTGGAAAAATGTCTTACATTTAGAGCTCTCTGAAATGCCATGAAGATTCTTTGTGGGGCAAAGGACATTTCAGAGTGAGATTGGATGGCTGTTCAAAAGGATACCCAATGGAGAGTAGAGAGTGTTTGTTATTGAGAGGAAGATAGGGTAGAATGGATAACTTCTAAGTTTTGTTTATATCTAAGAGTCTGTCATTTTTACTACAAATATTATTAACTCCTAGACTAGAAATGCTCACCCATAATTTGATAGACAGTAATAAGAACTAAATCATTTCACAAATATAATTGTATGAAACCTTTTCTCCTTTTATAAAAAAAAAAAATATTTAGGCTTCAAACTTTCTTTGAGAGAAGATATTTCCAAAAATTAAGGGAAACAAAAATGCATTTTTTAAATTATCTAAATTGGTATTAATAGTGATTGAAGGTTTCATAGCCAGGTGGTTCACTGAAATGAAAGTTTTCTGTAATACTAATGTATTGATACAAGCCTCAGGAAATACTGAATTATATTTTGTCTGAACTTCTAGACTGAAAATGAATGCATAAGTTGAGTTATTTTAAAGAGCTTTCAGAATCTCAACTTCTCCCCAAAATCTTTCCTAAATAAATTAAAAAAAAAAAAAAAAAAAGGAGAAAAAGTTTCCATGGTGCCTTTTGCCAAACGCAAATAGGTAGCTCAGATATTTCATCCATCACTCTTACCATGCGTGAGCTAGTCTTTTAAAAACTGCATGCAGCCATTGTGTCTTTTAGATTATTATTGTTAATGAGGGAGGTAAGAACTAGATTGCTCTAATCTATCACTTACCATAGCAAGCAGATGTTGATATTCACTAATTATGTCTTAATCAAGAGAGGACAAGGAAGGCCACTTAGTTGAAAATCCTGGTCTTAAGGACTCCATCAAACATAGTCTGAGACCATGAAGCTTTTCATAATCTTTCTCTCCTCATGTAAAATCCATAAAAATGCAATCATGCATATTTGCCTTTCATTAGCTCTCTACCCTATTTATTTAAGTAGATTGAATTTATAAAAAGCTTTCAAAAGAATCCAGTCTTTACTGCTTTGCATATTGGGTTCTTGCATAATTTTAAAGACACCATTTACAACATAAGTAAACATACTTTTTATCTTTTTAGAGTCTAAATTAAAGGAAAGAATCATAATAATGTGGAATCTGATATAAAAATCTTTTACAAAATAATTTTGGAAATGTAAGTAATGCTAAAAGGCACAAAGAAGGAAATAACAATTATCCATATTTCCACGTCCAAGAATTAACTACATCTTGGCATATTTATACTCTCCCTCTAGTTTTAGGAAATGCATGTAGATGCTGATTATTGAGAATTTTAAGAAGGCGGAAAGTTACAAAACAAATTTTTTAAATTCACCCAAAATGGTACAATTCCAATTGTTAACCTTAGTAAACACCATTTCAGATATTGTGTTGTTGTTCTTAGATACTATTGAGTCAGTTCTGACTCATAGAGACTCTGTGTACAACAGAATGACATACTGCCTGATCTTGTGTCATCCTCAGAATTGTTGCTATTTTTGAATCCATTGTTGTAGCAATTGTGTCAGTATATCTCATTGAAGGTCTTTCTCTTTTTGGTGACCCTCTGCTTTACCAAGTGTGACCTTCTCCAGGGATTGATCTCTCCTGATAATATATCCAAAGCATGTGAGACAAAGTCTCACCGTCCTTGCTTCTAAGGAGCATTCTGGCTGTACTTCTTCCAGGATAGATTTGTTCTTTTTGGCAGTCCAAGGTATATTCAATATTCTTCAACAACACCATAATTCAAATGCATCAATTCTTCTGCAGTCTTCCTTATTCATTGTTCAGCTTTCATATGCACAGGAAGTGATTGAAAATACCATGGCTTGTGTCAGGTGCACCTTACCTCAAAGTGTCATCTTTACTCTTTAACACTAAAGAGATCTTTTGCAGCAGATTTGCCTAGTGCAGTATGTTATTTGATTTTTTGATGGCTACTTCCATGAGTGTTGATTGTGGAGCCAAGAAAAATAAAATCCATGACAACTTCACACTTTTCTCCAATTATCATAATGTTGCTTATTGGTCCAATTGTGAGGAATTTTTGTTTTCTTTATTTTGAAGTGTAATCCATACTGCAGGCTGTAGTCTTGATCTCCATAAGTAAAGTGCTTCAAGTCCTCTTCACTTTCAGTAAGCAAAGTTGTGCCATCTGCTTATTGCAAGTTGTTAATGAGTCTTTCTCCAATCCTGATGCCTCATTGTTCTTCATATAATACAGCTTCTCAGGATTATTTGCTCAGCATATAGATTGAATAAGTGAATTGAAAGGACACAGCCCTGATGCACACCTTTCCTAACTTGTAACCAACCACCCAGAATATTGTTCTTCTGTTTGATAAACTGCCTCTTGGTCTATGTACAGGTTCTCCACGAACATATTTCAGTGTTCTGGCATTCCTATTCTTCACAATGTTAACCATAATTTGTTATGACCTATATAGTCAAATATGTAGCCAATAAAACACAGGTAAACATCTTGCTGGTATTTTCTCTGATTTCAGCCAAGATCCATGTGACACCAACAGTGATATCCCTTGTTTTGGTTACCTAGTGCCACTCTGATTCCTGTGTGTTCCATCTGGTGAAGTCCACGTGTACAGCCTCCATTTGTGTTGTTGAAAAAAGGTGTTTGCAATGAACAAGTCATTGGTCTTGCAAAATTCTACCATATGAGTTCCAGCATTATTTCTGTCACCAAG
>NW_006921655.1:10762404-10767066 GCF_000298275.1 Orycteropus afer afer | reverse complement strand
AAGGAGATGGATTGATACGATGGCTGCGATGATGGGCTCAAGTATAGCAGGGATTGTGGGGCTGGCGCGGGATCGGGCAGTGTTTTGTTCTGCTGTGCATGGGGTCGCTATGAGTCAGAAATGACTCGACGGCACTTAACAACAACAACAACAGTGCCACTATGACAAGAATATACCACAAATGGGATGGCTGAACAAACAGGAATTTATTCTCTTACAGTTTGGGGGCTTTAAATCTGAGTTCAAAGAGCCAAGCTCTAGGGGCTGGGTGAAAGCCCCTTAACCTTGGACTTCAGCTCTGCCTGCTGCTCCTGGCCCACTGGAACTAGAGGCTTTTCTTCACTCAGACTGCTGATGGCTGCTGAGACTGAGAAGCCCAAGGGTGAGAAATAAAAAGGCACAGCCCCAACCGATGTTACCAAACCACATAGAAGGCCTTTAATTCAAGTCCATTGAAAGTCTCAAGGTTAGCAGAGCATGGTAGGCTGTTGAACAGTGACACGGCTACATGCAGGGTTCATGCATGCCATAAGTTAGAGAGACCATTGCCAAAGCTATTTCTCATATATGGGAAGCAGACCACATACCCAAAGCAGCTACTCAGCTGCTCCAATAGATTCCACCATGGAGTTAATCTCACCATGGGAAATAACTACATTCAGCTGCCCATAACTCAACCAGGCCCAGCCAAGTTGATACACAAACTTAACCACCACATCCCTCATTTCATATCCTCTTCTGATTCAGTCTTCAATTTCTGGCAGTTACCATTCAGTCTACTGCTAACAACTGTTTTTGAATGATCTCCAGCAAAATTTTACTTGTGTAAAATTGTGAACACAATTAAATGTTTATTCCATTTATTAGCTATATGACATTAAGTACCTTTCTTCACTTCTCTAAGCGTCAGTTTCCTATTAATGATATTAGTAATATTGTTTGATAATTTCTGCATTTTGTTGAATTGCCTTTCTTTGGGATGCACATAAATATGAATCTCTTCCCATCACTTTGTGTGAATATAGTTATATATTTAGGTATAGACACACATACATAGAAGAATGGATATATTTAAATAGAAATACTTTAAAAAATATTATCAAAATAGAGATACTATTTATGACAAAAAACACATTAATATATTCTTGAATTTCTTGCAATTAAAAAAAACTGAATTGAAACTAAAAGTATGGTCAAACTTCAAATAGGTTTATCTCAGCTTAAGATATGGTATTTCCTAAAGATTTCTTTTATGATTAGAAAAAAGAATCATGAATAAAAACATTAAGAGGTTGGAGTCATTATACTGCTTTTTTTATGAACTACTTTCTCTTTCAGGCACTATCAGTTGATTCCCTTTTTTCAAAGATTAACACTTTTGGAATTTCTTCCCTCTCCCTTCTTCTCACTTCTTGAGTTTTGTTAGATATATTATTGCTTTTATATTATTCAGGATAAAACACTTTATTTTGATCTGTAAATATAATCCTGAGAGTTATTTAGTAGTAGATTTATGCTTAAGTGGATTTAATGCGTACAATCTCTGAAATTGAAATTTTTGTGCTTTGCTTTCAGCTGTTTCACTTATTGTCTAATAAATGTAAACCCAGCAATTTAATATAATCATCAATATAAGAGCTCTGGTGGCCTAGTGCCTAAGACATTAGATTGCTAACCAGAAGGCTAGAGGTTCAAACCCACCAGCCACTCCTTGCAAGGAAGGGCAATCTACTTCCTTAGTGATACTGCCTCAGAAACCCATGGAGGGGTTGCTATGAGTTGAATCTGACTCAATAGCAGTGTTTTTTTGTTTTTTGGTTTTTTTTGGTTGAAAATTGGGTAAACCATTATTACCTATTCATCGTTTGTTGAATATCTGCTTGTTGCGAGGTATTACTGCAGTTTAGAAATTCAGTGTTGAATAACACGTTGAGTCCATGTCCTCAAGAAGTGAAAGCAAGCAATAAATATTGAATTCCTAGAGTATTAGCTCCATTAGAGCTTCTTCATTGTTTCTTCTTTCCCAGTGCCGTCATAGGGCCTGGCATCCCGTGAGTCCTCAATTAATAATTGTTCTATCACCTTTTATGTGCCAGAAGCTGTGGTAAAGGCATTAAAAGTTATATCTAATTTTATCTTGACAACAACTCTATTAGATAGGCACTTTTGTCTCCATGTTATGGCTGAGTCTCAGTAAGAAACATCCCAAAGTTATGCAACAGGTTTGATTGTAAAACTCATTCTCTCTTCTTCACATCAGATATGGGTGATTTATGTTGGAAGCAATAGATGAAAGAGGCACATGAACTTCCGATTATAATACAGTGGAATGAGTCATATAATAGTGTATATATACAGTCTAGAGGTTAAGAGCATAGTTTGCTTGGTGTTGAAGTTCTACTATTCCATTTATTAGCTATATGACATTGAGTAAGTACCTTTCTTCACTTCTCTAAGCCTCAGTTTCCTATTTGTAAAATGGGTTTAGCTGTGGAAGGATCAAATGAAATGATTCAAGTAAACTATTTAGCATGATGCCTACCACACTTATGCAAGAAATAGTAGCTATTAATATTTTTATAAAGTTGTCTGAATGCTGAAAGGAGGGAACCATATTTTTCTCTGGATTTCCAGGAATCCTGTCTTGGACATAGGTGCTTGAACTCATCTGGAAGTATAGGAATTCATCAGGTGAGAGATAGATGTAATCTTGGCAGAATGAGCAGCATGAAACATAGTGTGCTAGAAGTCCTGCTGAGATATACCTTATCTGCATTACCCTTTGTAATTCCTGAAACTTCCTTCCTTCACTTGTATGTGCTGTATCTCGAGGTGTCCAAACAGGAGATTCTGTGTTTAGAGAGGCTGATTTGCAAATGGACTGTCTTATCTTACTGGACCATCTTCCCATTGAGAAGGTATGAATTAGTGTTTGTACAGCTCTGAGGAAATATGAGGTGACAGGGAAGTAAGTTTCAGGGCTGTTGGTCCAGGAGGCCAGAGGCTATCCCAGGCTGGCTTAAGAGAAATTGATGGCCTTTAGAAGGAACCTACAGCCTGATTGATACCTTGAAAAGTGTTTCTCAGCCTTATTTTCATTGTTGTACCTCTTTTTATAGTTTTTTAATAATTGCCTTCCACTCCAGAAATTTTAATGCAGCACACAAATTGCACATATATCTGTTTATGTACTGTATGATTTGTGTATGCTTTATACATAAAAATAGTAATATTTTAACACTCTCCCTAAAACTGATGGCTCTTGGTGGCTCAGTGGTTAAGTGCTCCATTGCTAACAGAAAGATTGGCAGTTCAAACCCACCAACTGCTTTACTGGAGAAAGATGTGGTAGTCTGCTTCTGTAAAGATTTACAATGTTGGAAACTCTATAAGGCAGTTCTACTCTGTCCTATAGGGTCACTGAATCTGAATTAACTCAATGCCAGCAGATTGGGTTTGGTTTTAGTGGCTGAGACTTTAATTCTTTTAAATTCAGACGTCAAGAGATAGGGACTAGTTAGATATTGTTTAGATATTACCTTTATAACTTCTGACCTCCTGCTGAAGTTGGTATTTGCTTAAATGTTTGAGTAGATATAGTTCAAGTGTCAATGCCACAACCACATTCCTGATGAAGAGGGAAAGCTGCTTCCAAGACTGGTGGTTCTCTGACACTCCCCCTCCCTGTTTTTTTTTTTTTACCTCTCCTGACATAAAAATTTACTGACATCCAGTCAAAATTGTCTTCCTTCATTTGAGGTAAATTTAATGCAAATTTTAACCTTTCTTACCTCTTCTAGGACATTATGGGACAAATCCTTCTCTTGGCTGTAACAGAAACTACTCCATGAACACAAATATACTTTCAGGCAAAGAGGGACTCCTAATGGGAATTTTGCAAGCACTCTATGATTATTTTCATTGCTGCAATATGGATCATTTATATAGTGGTAAAAGGTACCTCAGCTCATAGTATTACTTGCTTAACTATCCCAATCTCTTAATTTTTTTTCCCACAAGAAAGAAAATAATCATCATGTAGAGGTGTTAGAGGTCTTCTGAGAGTCTTCCGTACGGACTCATAATTAATCCCTGAGTTTTAGGAAATATTTTACTTTGTAACTTCTACATGAAGAGATTTTTAAGATAGAGATACTTGGGTTCAAGTTCTAGTACTGAGAATTAATAGCTTTGTGACTCTGGGCAAGTTACTTAACCTTCCTAAGCTCCCATGGTTTTCATGGGTAAAATGAGAGATTTACTCGTACACAACTCCTGGGGCTGTGAAAGTTAAATGATTGAGGCATTAAATCTTTTAGACTAGTACCTGGTGCTTGGTAAGCATTCATGAAATGTTGGCTAATACCATTCTTAGCCTTAGGATTTTCACTACTTCACCTAAGTTATTATCTTTCTGCCCCTTTGTTAATTTACTAAAGAAAATGTGCTTGGCAGAAAACATTGGTGATTCTCAGTGTTCTTACTGAAGCAGACACGGACACTGGATTGGGAGGCAGTAGTTCCAACTCGTGTTTCAATGTTTTACTTAGCAGGTTACCCTATCCCTTTCTTGGGAGACCCTCTGTTTCTATATAAATAAATAACTAAATAAATAAATAAATAAATGTGTGTGTGTGTGTGTTCAGTGTATATATACACACA
>NW_006921655.1:10756948-10762229 GCF_000298275.1 Orycteropus afer afer | reverse complement strand
CTTAGAGTCCAAAGACCAGGTGGTTTTGCAAAAATTGGCATTATGCAAAAATGAAGGATGACTACCTTGGAGTGCAAAATGGAGGATGACTGCATCATTATATAACTGCTAAATTATCATTGCATAACTGCAAATTAAAGCAGTACATTACTGTCAAATTATAGCAGTACATAATCTCTGACAACTTCAATCCTTTCTCCATTTATCATGACATTGCTTATTGGTCCAGTTGTGAGGATTTTTGTTTTCTTTATGTTGTGGTATAATCCATACTTAATACTGTATTCTTTAATCTTCATCAGTAAGTGCTTCAAGTCATCTTAACTTTCAGCGAGCAAGGTTGTGTCATTTGCATATCATAGGTTGTTAATGATTCTTCCTCCAATTCTGATGCTGTGTTCTTCTTTCGATAGTCCAGATTCTTGGATTATTTGGTCAGTATACAGACTGAATGAGTGTGGCTAAAGGATACACCCTTACTGGTTTTAAACCATGCAGTATTAAAATGACAGCTTCTTGGTCTATGTACAAGTTTCTCATGAACACAATTAAATGTTCTAGAATTCCCATTCTTTGCAATGTTATCCATGATTTGTTATGATCCACACAGTTAAATGCTTTTTCATAGTCAGTAAAACACAGGTAAATATTTTTCTGATATTCTTTCCTTTCAGCCAAGATCCACCTGCCGTCAGCATAATATCCCTCATTCCTCATCCTCTTCTGAATCCAGCTTGAATTTCTGGAAGTTCTCTGTCCATATACTGCTGCAAGCATTTTTAAATTATCCTCAGCAAAATTTTACTTGCATGTGATATTAATGATACTGTTTGATAATGTCCACATTTCATTGGATCCCCTTTGGAATGGGCATAAATATCGATCTCTTCTAGTCAGTTGGCCAGGTAACTGTCTTCCAAATTTCTTGTTATAAATGAGTAAGCACCTCCAACATTGCATCCATTTGGTATTCTCTCAATTCCTGGAGCCTTGTTTTTTACCAGTTTCTTCAGTGTGTCTTGGACTTCTTCCTTCAATAGCATTGATTCTTGATCATATGCTACCTCCTGAAATAGTTGGACATTGAACCATTCTTTTTGGTACAGTGACTCTGTGTATTCCTTCCATCTTCATTTGATGTCTCCTGCATCATTCAGTATTTTGTCCATAGAATCCTTCAATATTGCAATCCAAAACTTGAATTTTTTTCTTCAGTTCTTTTAGCTTGAGAAATCCTGAGTGTGTTGTTCATTGTTCTCTTTTGGTTTTCTAACTCCAGGTCTTTGCATATTTTGTTATAATACTTTACTTTGTCTTCTTGAGCTGCTCTTTGAAATCTGTTCAACTCTTTTATTTCATCATTTCTTCCATTTGCTTTTGCTATTCTCTGTTCAAAAGTAAGTTTAAAGTCTCTTCTGACATCTATTTTGGTCTTTTCTTCTTTTCCTGTCTTTTGCTTTCTTCATGTATGATGTTCTTGATATCATCCCACTACTCATCTTGTCTTTGGTCTTTGGTGTTCAATGCATCAAATCTGTTCTTCAGATGGTCTGTAAATTCAGATGGGATATAATCAACTTGATCTGATTCCTGTGTATTCCATCTGGTGAAGTCCAGGTGTATCACCACTGTTTATATTATTGAAAAAATGTATTTGCAATGAATAAGTCATTGGTCTTGCAAAATTCTATCATGCAATCTCTGGTATAATTTCTATCACCAACGCCATATTTTCCAGCTACTGATGTGTCTGCTTCAAAGTTTCACATTCCAATTATCAATAATAACCTATACATCTTGATTGCATGTTTTGTCAATTTCAGACAGCAGAAGTTAGTAAAAATCTTCAATTTATTCATATTTGGCTTTATTCATTAGTGTGTAAATTTGAATAGTCATATTAATTGGTCTTCCTTGTAAGCATATGGATATTATTCTATCACTGACAGCATTGTACTTCAGAATAGATGTTGAAATGTTCTTTCTGACAATTAATGTGATTCCATTCCTCTTCAATTGGTCATTCCTGGGATAGTAGACCATATAATTGTCTGATTAGGCCAATACCAGCCCATTTGAGCTCACTAATGCCTAGGATATCGCTCTTTATGTTATCCACTTCATTTTTGACAACTTCCAATTTTCCTAGATTCATATTTCATACATTCTGTGTTTTGATCATTAATGGATGTTTGCAACTGTTTCTTTCCATTTTGAGTTGTGCTCCACAGCAAATGGAGGTCCTGAAAGCTTTGCTCCCTCCATGTCATTAAGGTCAACTCTACTTTGAAGTGGCAGCTCTCCTCCAGTTGTGTTTTGAGGGACTCATCTCCCAGCGCTATATCAGACAATACTTCATTGCTATTCATAAAGTTTTCCAGGAATATATTAGACACTGTTTCACTGCTATTCATAAGGTTTTCAGTGGCCAATATTTTCAGAAGTGGATGGCCCTGTCCTTCTTCCCAGTCTGTGTTAGTATGGGACCTCTGCTGAAACTTGTTCACTATGGGTCGCCTTGATGGTAGTTGAAATACTGGTGGCATAGCCTCCTGCCTCATAGCAACATACAAACCACCACTGTACAACAAACTCACAGAAGAGTGGTGGAATAAATACATATGCATTAATAATTACACTGAATGTAAGTGGATTAAATGCACCAATCAAGAGATAGAGAGGTGCAGAATGGATTTGAAAACCTGACCCATCAATGTGTTGTCTATAAGAAACATATCTTAGACACAAATAAAAAAATAGAGTGAAAATCAAAGGTTACAAAAAATATATATCAAACAAATGTAGATCAAAAAAGAGCAGGAGTGGCAATACTAATTTCTGATAAAAGAGACTTTAAGACAAAAAACCACCATAAATGACAAGTAATGATTAAGGGATAAATTGAACAAGAAGAAATAACCATATAGGGTATCTATGCACCCAATAGAAGAGCCCAATAATACATAAATCAAACTTTAACACAGATGAAAAGGAAAACAGATAACTGCACAGTAATAGTAGGAGACTTAATATACCACTTCATGAAGGACAGAACAAGTAGAAAGAAACTCAACAAAGACACACACAAAAAAACTAAGTAACACAATCAACCAATTTGACCTTATAGACATATACAAAACTTTTCACCCAACAACAGCACAATATACATTCTTTTCCTGCATACATGGAACATTCTTCAGAATAGACCATATGTTAACCCACAAAGCAAGTCTCAATAAATTTAAAGACATCGGAATATTGCAAAGCGTCTTCTCAGATAACAATGCTATAAAATTAGATATTAACAATAGGAAGATCAAGGCGGGGGAGAATACCAAACACATGGAAACTGAATAACATCCTGCTTTAAAACTACTGGGTAATAGAAGAAATAAAAAACAAAATAAAAAAAGTCCTTAAATCAAATGAGAATGAAAACACAATGTACCAAAATCTTTGGGACACAGCAAAAGCAGTGATTAGTGGGCAATTTATAGCAATAAATGCATACATCAAAAAAGAAGAAAGAGCTAAAATCAACACCTTTACCCACCATGTCCAACAACTAGAAAAAGAGTAGCAAAATAAGCCTAAAGTTACTAGAGGAAAAGAAATAATAAAGATCCAAGCAGAAATGAATGAAAGTGAAAACAGAAAAATAGTAGAAGAATCCACAAGACTAGAAGTAGGTTGTTTGAAAAATTAATAAAATCAACAAACCACTGGCAAATTTAACAAAGGTTAAGGAGAGGATGCAAGTAACATGAACAACAAATAAAATGGGTGATGCCATAACCGAACCAACTGAAATAAAAAGGGTAATATCAGGATACTATGAAGAACTGTACTCTAACATATTTGAAAACCTAGAAGAAATGGACAGATTTCTAGAAACACACTACGTACCTAAGCTCACAAAGAACTGAGGTAGAAAATTTGGACAGACCCATAACAAAATAAGAAATTTAATAGGTCATCAAAAAAAAACTACCAGAGTCCTGGCCTCAGCTGGCTTTGCTGGTGAGGTCTACCAAACATTCAGAGAAGATCTGACACCAATTCTATTCAAACTATTCTAGAATATAGAAAAGGAGGGAATACTCCTGAATTCATATTATGAAGTGAGCATAACCCTGATACCGAAGCCAGGCAAAGACACCACTAAAAAAGAAAAGTATAGAACAATATTCCTCGTGAACATAGAAACCAAAATTCTTAACAAATTCTTAGCCAATAGATTCCAACACCATATCAAAAAAAAAAAAAATGACAAAGTAAGATTCATACCAGTTATATAAGGATAGTTCAATATTAGAAAAACATCAACATAATCCACTACATAAATAAGACAGAGCAAAAGAATGACGTGATCATAACAATCAGTGCAGAAAAGGTATTTGACAAAATCCAACACCCATTTCTGATAAAAATGCTGAGCAAAATAGGAATACAAGGGAAATTCCTCAACATAATTAAAGGCATATATACAAACCAATGGCCACCATTATTCTTAATGGGCAGAAACTGAAAGCATTCCTTTTATGAACAGGTCCTAGACAAGGATGACCTTTATCAGGATTCCTATTCAGTATTATATTGGAAGCTCTAGACAGAGCAATAATGCAAGAAAGGGAAATAAAAGGCATCTAAATTGGAGCTCTGGTGGCCAAAACTCATTAAATGGGAGATAGTGTCTTTTGTAGATGATGCAGAAAAATGAAATAGGACCTATATCTCATACCATATACAAAAGTGAACTCAGGTTACATCAAGAGCCTGAAGATAAAACCTAAAACCATAAAGACCATCCAAAAAAAGAAAAAAAAAAAAAGTGGGACAAGCTTAGGGGCCCCTAATTCATGGCATAAATACACTATTGAACATAACAAAACGTGCAAACACCAGAAGACAAAATAAATGATTGGGACCTCCTAAAAATTTGACATTTATGTGCAACCAAAGATTTCACCAAAAGAATAAAATGATAGCCTGTACACTGGGAAAAAAAATTTGTCAACGACATATTGGACAAGGGACTAATCTCTATACATTATAGAAAACTTCAAAATCTTAACAACAAAAAGATGAAGTAATCGAATTGAAAAATGGACAGAGACATGGACAGACACTTAACCAAAGAAGACATTCAGGAAGCTAACTAACTCATGAAGAAATTGATCATTAGCTGTTGTTGTTGTTATGTGCCGTCGAGTCAGACCTGACTCATAGTGACCCCTCCTTGGGTTTCCGAGGCAGTATCACTACGGAAGTAGATTGCCCC
>NW_006921655.1:10748774-10756205 GCF_000298275.1 Orycteropus afer afer | reverse complement strand
AGTCAAGTGCCTTAGCCACTATGCTACCAGAGCTCCTTATGCTGAGTGAAATTAGTCAATCCCAAAAGAACAAATATTGTATGAAACTACTAGTGTAAAAAGTCAGGAAAAGTGTTTCACACAAAAAAAGAAATATTGGATGGTTACCAGGGGTGGGAGAGGAAGGGAGGGTAAGCCACTAACTAGAGTGTAGACACATATTAACTTGGGTAGGGGAGAAGGTTAAAAAAAAAAAAAGAGAAAGAATGTGGTATGTACAGAATCCTTTTTAAAGTCATGATAGGGTGTTCATTCCTCTATGAACGTATTCATTTATCTCATAGATGATAACGTAAACCAGGCATAAGTTCAGAGGTGTGTTGAGGATATCATCTGTTATTCTCAAGGAGATCACAAGGAAAGCTGATATTCATCTACTTTTATGTAATGAAACTCTGAAAGGGAAGGGAGAGGTCAAGAAAGGATTTCCTGAAGTCTGTGAAAGAATCTTCAGTGCTCACACCTTGTAGCATGTCTGGATATCTGATTGGGTTGCTTTATAGGCCAAAAAAAGAACAAAACAAGGCAGCCCTTTCTTTTCCCCCTTTGATAACCAGCTGTGACTTTGGCTAGAAATTTACTGAAGAAAATAATGCTATTGACCAAAATTTGGTATTTATTTTATTTTATTTACTGGTAACAGTGTGTTACATGATCTTGCGTGGAGTGTTGGTGGTTTCACAGACAAACCAGAGTTCCAAAAGCAGGAATTTTGCTTCTGTGGTATACATTGGTTTAGTGCTTTCATTCTTGTGACATTATAAGAATGCAAAGAAAATCGTAAAGTTATTGAGTCTCTATGAGGAAAACAAAATTTTTTGAGAGAATATGTAAACTCTTTATTTCACTGCTTTCTATATTATAATCATTTTTCCTTTTACTTAGCCCTAGTCTTTGAACACTCAGAAGGAAGGTTGGGCAATCTACTTCCGTAGTAATACTGTCTCGGAAACCCAAGGAGGGGTGGCTATGAGTCGGGTCCGACTCGACGGCACATAACAACAACAGTCTTTGAACAGGAAACAGCCCTTTTCTTGCCAAAGCTAATTCCTCCCCATGATTCCCCTTCTTCTAGGGCCTTCCAGCATCTATTGTCCCATATTTTAGCCCATCTTTCACTTGTATCATCTTTACTACCTCCTTTTCAACCTAAAAAGATTGGTTTTCTGTGTCTTAAAAAAATGAAACAAAGACAAAAGCAAAGACAAAGGCCTGATACCTGTACTGCTTAATATTATTTCCTTTTCTTCTTTATTGCTCTTTGTTGTTGTTATTTTTGTTATGTGCCGTCAAGTCGGACCCGACTCATAGCGACCCCTCCTTGGGTTTCCGAGGCAGTATCACTACGGAAGTAGATTGCCCCATCTTCCTTCCGAGGAGTGGCTGGTGGGTTTGAACCACCAGGCTTCTGATTAGCAGTCAAGTGCCTTAGGCACTATGCTACCAGAGCTCCCTTATTGCTCTTTAGAATATAGTTTTGCATTCTATTTTGCTACTAAAATTACTATCTAAAACTTTGTATACAATCTCCTCTTTTAATTTGTTTCTCTCTATTCTTGAAGCCCTACTTGATCTCCTTGCTTACCTATTCTGACACTACTGCCTAGTTAATCTTCCTGAAGTTTTGTGCTGATGATACTTTTTCCCTATTCAAAACCCATCAATGGCTTTCCATTTGTTTATGAGACTAGTGTTAATGTCCCACAACCTGGATCCAAGACTTTCTATAATGTGATATTACTCTATCTTTCTTGAATTGTCACCCTTAATATGTACCTAAAAACAAGACAGAAAATATTTTTTTCCTTTGTACATATTAGCTGATTTCCCAATCTTGTATGATGTTCCCTTTTCTAGGAATTCCTTTCTTTAATTTCTCCCTGTCAAAATCCTACCATTTAGTGAAGAACTATTTCAAATGCTTTTTTCTTCTTGAAAGATTTTCTGTTCTTGCAAACATAATGGGGTCTCTCCTTTCTTTGAACCCCTATAATTTGTTCTTTGATGTTTTATAGAATGAATCTCTTTATACTTTATCTTGTAGTAATTTAGAGCTCTGGTGGCTTAGTGCCTAAGGCATTTGACCGCTAACCAGAAGGCTGGTGGTTCAAACCCACCAGCCACTCCTCAGAAAGAAGATGGAGCAATCTGCTTCCGTAGTGATACTGCCTTGGAAACCCAAGGAGGGGGAACTATGAGTGAAAATTGACTCAAGGGCAGTGAGTTTGTTTTGTTTTGTATAGTTTGTAAGTTCTTTGAAGGCATATAACAATACCTCGATGGGGAGAAGAACTAGAAAGCTATTGCAGACATACCTTTATTTTTATTTTTTCTATTTGAAGAACAGTAACTGTGCTGTCCTCCAGAGGTGGGTAAGAAGGAGACAAATAGGCAATGTCCAAGTTCACATATGAGAGGCAAAAGAAATGAGAGGCCTGAAGAACAAAGGGAGGGAGCAGTAACTGGTTGCTAGGGAAAGTAGCTGTAGCTGAAGGATGTCTACCTATGAGTAGCTTTTGTCTTCACTAGAAAACATGCCAGACAATAGCCAAAGATGGAGGGAGCCAGGAAATAAATATCTTGACTCTTCTTCCAGTTAGCCCTCTGATCTGCTGCTGGTGTTTCCCACTGGCTAAACCCAGTGGAAACCAGAGGACAAGGAAGCTTACTGAGTCCATAAAGGTCAGTCTCCTGTTGCTTAGGTTGGTGTGGAAAAGGATGGAGCATAAATCTAGACAGACAAATGGATATGTTCCAGTTTAGTAATCTATCTTAGCAGTATTGGGATCAGATGGAATCATAAATCATAACTGTTTCAATGGCTGAACAAAGAGAGCTTTGCACTGGCCTTTTGCGGCCAGAATCAATTAGGAAATCTACAGTCAGCAGACAGAATGACTGCAGCTAATTCTTGGATCTTATTTCAGGCATTAGTGAAATATGTTATGAATACTGGATAACATCAACTAAAAGGCAGTCATTTCACATTATGATGAAGCACAACAGATCCTTCATTTTGGGTATAGTGAAATCTACTTATTGAATAAAGAGTCAAAGGAACAAATCACCACAGCAGTGTTGTGGAGAGAATGTCATCTGGAGTTTGCAAGAGGAAATGGAAGACATGAAGACTCCCCAGGAATCAAAGTGTTTTGCATTGAGCACAACTGGAGAAGGTCACTTCATAGACAAAATTAAGATGCATAATTTAGTGTGTAGCTCCTCAGAGCTACTGCATTTTAGTTGAAGCAGATTGAGGCACTGCTGCTTGAAATAGTCCTGTGAACCCAGCATGGAATTGTAGTGCTGGTGGATTTAATCCCACTCAATATATCTTTTCTTGTTGCTTTTTTCTCCTAAGTTTTATGGGTTTTTTTTTTGGGGGGGGGGGTCTGGTTTCTCAGATGGAAAATATATGTGATGACTCAGCTCTGCTCTCTGACTTTCTAATGGATTGTTGCAGAGAGGGGTTTACGGTACTCTAAATCCTTCTGTTGATGTTGATTGACATGGTGCATTGCTGAAGAGTTGAGGTTGAAGTTCATTTGTTCAACACAGATATTTTTCTGCTTTCAAGAGGGGCTTTTACAATTTCTTGGTCATCTAGTAGATTTCATCAAATGTTTAATTAGGGAATTGGAAACTTATTATTAAATTTCTAATTCCACAAAGGACATGACATCTATGTGGATGTGGTACACTTACCCAGATACTGACACTAGTAGAGATGCCAGGGATGCTAGGCTGACAGTTGAATCCTGACAGTCTTTTTTTTTTTTTTTTTTTTTTTGAGAAGTAAGTACTTTGAAAGAGCTATAAAGAGTTACTCTGTGCTTCCAGAGATAATTTTATTTAATTGATGATAGTGGACAGTTTGCATAACTATTTTGACAAAAATAATCTCAAACTATGGAAGGGAAGTTGGAGTGTTTGAAAATGTTTATGTTTCTTTGTAGTAATCTATCTTAAATTGTTTAGGCCCTGGATGTGCAAAATTGTAGCAAAGCTAATTCTAAAACATATACTAGGACCAGAAAACATAAGACAGTCTTTTTTTCATAAGTGTCCTCTAAGATGCCCTGTGTTGCCAAATTCCAGGAAGTTGGATATGTTTTTGTGCCACTGATGAGGCAGGCACACCTGTGCTCTTGTGTGTTCAGAGGAGAAACTTGCTTTTTCCAAGTGACTCCATCTTACAATTAAAATAGTTCATTCTACCTCATAGTGCCTACCATTCAATTTCAATGACTTTTGTTTGAACTTCTCTGTTAAATGCTGAGATCTTGAGAGAGAGGAACTGTGGGCACCTTCCCTACTTGCTTATAGAAGTCTTAAAATCATAGCATGAATAGCTCATCTGCCCCTGTATTTAGATCCTCAGGACCTGGTATAAAAGTATTTTATCTTGGCACTGGAGCACAAATCTTGCAATAAATCTAAACAAACAAATGGAAATGTACCAGTTCACTAATCTATTTTAGCAGTATTGGGCTCAGAATTCCACAAATAGGATACATTGCTTTTAAATTCACAGTGGCTTATTTTTGCCATCTATCCTACCACAAACTACATGACCAGTGTTGATATCTACAACCCAGAAATCATTGCTTTCATCTTCTACACCCTATGGTTTGATCCCTAGTTGTCTCTATCCAGGATCTTCAGATTTGATCTTCTCCTGAGTGGTTGGCATTGGTAGCTGGACACCATCTAGTTCTTCTGGTCTTGAGGGCCATCATGTCCTAGGGCTGATTGCTTCCAAATACCCTTGTTTTTTTTTTGCACTCTTCTTCACTTCTGTAACAGGTCTTTAAAATGAGGTTCGAAGAGGTTGAAGCTAAGAACTTAAGGATACAAAACTGGGTATGTCTGTTATTGTGTTACTTTCAGAAAAATGGGGAGGAAATACTTGGCTGTTTGATGGGAGGCCTTACAACTTGATAAAGGTCCCTTGGTGGCTGGCACAAGCAGTTTGTTCTCGACTATAAACTAAATGTTGCCGATTTGTACCCACCCAGTAACTCTATGGAAGAAAGGCTTGCAACCTGCTTCTATAAAGATTACAGCCAAGGAAACTTTATGGAACTGTTCTACTCCATAAACATGGGGTCACTGTGATTTGGAATTAACTTGGTAGCAACAGGTTTTTTTTTTGTTGTTGTTGTTGTTATTGTTGTTTTGGTTTATAGAATTGTGGGTTGACAAGTATTTTATTTCAGTACTTTAAAAAGTTGTTTCACTTCCTTTTAGCATCTGTGGCTTTTGATGAGAAATCTGCAATCATTGGAGTCATTCATTCCCCCTCCCCATAAGCAATGCGCCATTTTACTCTTGCTACTTCCATGATTTTCTATTATTTTTCTTTAATTTTCAGAAGTTTGATTATGATTTGTATAGTAGTTAAGTTTGTGTGTCAACTTGGCTGGGCCTGGTTGAGTGGCTGGGCACCTGGATGTAGTTATTCCCCTTGGTGAGGTTGGTAATTAACTCCATGGTAGAATCTATTGGAGCAGCTAAGTAGCTGCTTTAGGAATGAGGTCTGCTTCCAGTATATAAGAAGCAACTTTGAGGACAGTCTCCAGCTTTCTGGGACACTTGAACCTTGCATTTAGCCAAGTTGTTGTTCAATAGCCTGGCATGCCCTATCGATGGGACTTTTTCTGGACTTAAATTAGTGGCCTGCCATGTTATTTGGTGATATCAGGACTGTGCCTTTTCAATTATCCACCTTGGGTTTGTCAGCCTCAGTAGTCAGCTGCTGCCAGAGTGAAGAAAGCCTCTAGCTTCAGTGGGTCAGGAGCAAGATACAGAGTTGAAGCCCAAGGTCGAGGGGCTTTCACCCAGCCCCTAGAGTCAGGCACTTTGAACTTGGACTTCTAGCCTCTAAAAATTGTAAGAATAAACTCCTATTTGTTCAAACCATCCCATTTGTGGTATTTTCTGTTAGAGCAGCACAGAGATAACCAGATCAATATGTCTTGGCATGGATTTATTTGAATAAATCCTCTTTGTTTGAATAAAATTACCATCAAATTGATCCAACTCATAGCAACCCTACGTACAACAGAAGCAAACACTTCCCAGTCCTGCAGCATCCTCACAATTGTTATGTTGGAGCCCATTGTTGTAGCTACTGTGCCAATCCATCTTGTTGAGGGTCTTCTTTTTTTTTTTTTTTTTTTGCTGACCTTCTACTTCACCAAGCATGATGTCTTTCTCCAGGGACTGATCTCTCCTGATACTGTGTCCAAAATAAGTGAGACGAAGTCTTACCATCCTCGATTCTGAGGAACATTCTGGCTTCTTCCAAGATAGACTTGTTCATTTTTCTTGCAGTACTTGGTATATTTAGTATTCTTTGCTAACACCATAATTAAGAGGTATAAATTGTTCTTTGATCTTTCTATTCATTTGCTGTCCAGCTTTCATGTGTACATGAGACAATTGAAAATACCACGGTTGAGGCAGGCACACCTTTGTCTTCAAAGTGACGTATTTGCTTTTTAACATTTTAAAGTGATCTCTTGAAGCAGATTTGCCTAATGTGATACGTCATCTGATTTCATGACTGCTGCTTCCATGAGCATTGATTGTGGATCCAAGCAAAATGAAATCCTTGACAACTTCAATATTTTCTGCAATTATCGTTATGTTATTTATTGGTTCAGTTGGGAGGATATCTGTTTTCTTTATGTTAAGGTGTAATCCATACTGCAGGCCTATAGTCTTTGATCTTCATCAATAAGTGCTTTAAGTCTTCTTTGATCTCAGCAAGCAAGTTGTGTCATCTGTGTATTGCAGGTTATTAATAAGCCTTCCTCCAATCCTGATGCTGTGCTCTTCTTCATATAGTCCAGATTCTCCTATTATTTACTCAGCATATAGATTGAATAAGTATGGTGAAAGGGTACACTCCTGACACATACCTTTCCTGATTTTAACCCAAGTAGTCAGCCCCAGGGTTACAGGTGAGGAGAGACAACGCAGGGACGCCAGAGTAGCAGGCCAGAAGAGCAGGAGAAAGGGGATGAAAGCCTTGAACCCGGACAGAAGAGCAGTCAGCCCCAGGGATGCAGGTGAGGAGAGACAAATCAGGGACACCCAAAGGAGCAGGCCAGAAGAGCAGGAGAAAGGGGATTAAAAGCCAGGAAGCCAGACAGAGGAACAGTCAGCCAGGTGGGGGTGATATGAGAGGTCTCCAACAGCAGGACAAACTTGTCTGTCGGTTTGTCCTACTGTAGTGACATGTAGACGTGAGTTTTGAGGCTGAGTCTCTGGTGTTTAAAACCCAGCGAGATGCACCTGGTGCACAGGTAACAGCCCAGCTTATAGACTGAGACAGACTAGGAAGAAGGAAGAGGCCATCCACTTCTGAAAGAATTGGCCAGGGAA
>NW_006921655.1:10726996-10745615 GCF_000298275.1 Orycteropus afer afer | reverse complement strand
GTCGACGAAAGAGGGGGAGGCCTTCAAGGAGATGGATTGATATGGTGGCTGAAATAATGGGCTCAAATATAACAGGGATTGTGGGGCTGCTGTGGGATCGGTCAGTGTTTTGTTCTGCTGTGCATGGGGTCACTATGAGTCAGAAATGACTCGACGGCACTTAACAACAACAACGACAGTATTCCTTGTTTTACTCAAATGATTGCCTCTTGGGCTATGTGCAAGTTCTGCATGAGCACAATTAAGTTCTCTGGAAATTCCATTCTTCAAAATATTATCCATAATTTGTTATGATCTAAGTAGTTGAATGCCTTTGCATAGTCGATAAAAGACAGGTGAACATCTGTCTTGTATTCCCTGCTTTCAGCCAAGATCCATCTGATATCAGCAGTGATATCCCTCATTCCATGTCTTCTGAATCAGCTTGAATTTCTGGCAGTTCTCTGTTGAGAAACTGCTGTGACTGTTTTTGAAATATCTTCAACAAAATTTTACTTGTGTGTGATATTAATGATATTGTTCAATTATTTTTGCATTCTATTGGGTCACCTTTCTTTGGAATGGGCACGAATATAGTTCTCTTCCAGTTGGTTGGCCAGGTAGCTGTCTTCCAAATTTCTTGGTGTGGATGAATAAGTTTCCACTGTTGCATCCATTTGTTGAAATCTTTCATTTGGTATTCTGTCAATTTCTGGAAACTTGTTTTTTGTCAGTGCCTTCAGTGAAGCTTGGACTTCTTCCCTCAATACTATCAATTCTTGATCATATTCTACCTTCTGAAATGGTTGAACTTCAACAAATTCTTATTGGTACAGTGACTCTGTGTAGTCCTTCCATCTTCTTTTATGTCATTTATTGGGAGCTCTGGTGGTGTAGTGCCTAAGGCATTTGACTGCTAACCAGAAGGCTGGTGGTTCGTACACACCAGCCACTCCTTGGAAGGAAGGTTGGGCAATCTACTTCTGTGGTGGTACTGCCTCAGAAACCCAAGGAGGGATTTCTATGAGTCGGATCCAATTCGACAGCAGTGAATTTGGTTTGGTTTGGTTTACATCATTTATTATTTTGCCTGCAAAATCCTTCAGTATTGCAACTCAAAGCTGGAATTTTTTCTTCAGTTATTTCAACTTGAGAAATGCCAAGTGTGTTCTTCCCTTTTGGTTGTCTAACTCCAGGTCTTGGCATATTTCATTATAATACTTTGTTTTTTTGATCATTCCTTTGAAACTTTCTGTTCAGAACTTTTATTTCATCATTTCTTCCATTTGCTGTTGTTACTTTACATTCAAGAGCAAGTTTTAGAGTCTCTTCTGACATCCATTTTGGTCTTTTCTTTCTTTCCTATCTTTTTAATGACCTTTTGCTTTCTTCATGTGTCATGTCCTTGATATCATCCACAACTCATATAGTCTTTGGTCATTGGTGTTCAATGCATTAAATCTATTCATGAGATGGTCTCTAAATTCAGGAGGGATAGCCTCTATAATATTCACTGAGATTCTTGAATCTCTAAGTTTATGTCTTTTGCCAAATTTCAGAAGTGTTTAACCATTATTTTTTCAGTACTTTTCCTTTTTCTTCTCTTTGTTAGTCTCAGATACCATAAATATTAATCCTTTCATTTTTGTCTTACAAGTCCTAGAAAATCTGTTTTCTTATTTCTTCCAATTTTTTTGTCTTTGTTGTTCATATCAGGTAACTTCTATTTTACTGTCTTCAGATTTATTGACTCTGGCCTCTGCATCACCATTCTTCTATTGTGCCCATCCAACTAGTTTTTTTTTTTTTTTTCCATGACTAGATTTTTCAGCTCTAAAATTTCCATTTGATTCTTCTTTTTTATTTTGGGAAGTTTATATGTAACAAAACGTTTTCTATTTCAGTATTTTTAATATATACTCTTCAGTGATATTAATTACATTTATCATGTTGTGCAATCATCACCACTATGTCTTACCAATTTTTTTCTATTACTCTTAACAGCTGTTCAGTGCTTCCTAGGCAATATCTTCCTCTTTCCTCTTTCCTCTATTCCTGGTAATTTTGGTTTTTATATATTTTCCAGGATCCCTGGAGGCACAGTGGTTAAACTCTAGGCTGCTGATAGAAAAGTTTGAACCTACCAGCTGCTCTGTGAGAGAAAGATATGACAGTCTGCTTCTGTGAAGATTTATAGCCATGGATACACTATGGGGTGGTTCTACTCTATCCTTTAGAATCTCTATGAGTGAGAATTGACTTGATAGCAGTGGGTTATAAACTTGCCTCTTCTTGATATTTCATATAAGTAGGATCACACAATACTTTTCCTTTACTGACTGACTCATTTCATTCAGTATAATGTTTTTAAGGTTTGTCCTTATAGCATATATCAGGACTTCATTATTATTTCTGATTTCTTTGCTGATACTTTCTATCTTTCCACTCATTTCAAGAATCTTTACCCCCTTCTTGGAGCTTTTTCATTATAGCTGCTTTAAGTCCTGGTTAGATAATTCCAATATCTGTATCATTTCAAAATTAACATCTTTTCATTGATTTTCCCATATAAGTTGAGATTTTACTGTTTCTTTGTATGCCAAGTAACTTTGGATTACGTCTTGGGTATTTTGAATACAGGTAGTCCCCAAATTACAATGAGGTTCGTTTCTGACAACTCTATCATAAGTTGGTTCTAACTTAAGTCAAATACCTCATTAAAAAAAAAATATTGCCTTTAGTACCAGTATCTTTATAAATGTGGTAGCATTTTGAACAGTACATCATAAAATTGAACATATGCATGTGCAAATCATAAAATGATAACATCAGCAAATTACATACTGCAACATACTACTAATGATAAAATGTACAAAAATATGGATGGTTGTATGTGCAGTTTATTGTAACCTGTATGTATCCTAAGTAAGTTACTACCTGTATTATAAGACTGGATATTGTTTAAATTCTAAGGAAAATGTTGATTTATTTTTAGCAGGCAGGTATTTTGGTTCAGACCACAAGTTCCAATGAGTTTTCTTTTGCTTGTAATTTTAATGTCAGTTACGTTTTCAAAGACTTTGAAATGCTCTTTGGATCTGTACCATGTATGTAACATTCAGTGACCAGCCTGGAATTGGGAAATGGTCTCTCTTATTTTTGTTTTCAAACTAAATAGAATCCTTTATATTCTGTTTAGGACCAGACCCACACATGCATAACTAGGGGGTGAACCCAGGTGTTCTTAAAATCTGTACAGGGTCACTTTATAAGCTCCTCCTTCTCTGAAATCTCCTCTATACTTTTGAGATTCCTGGAGCTCTGCTTTTCAGTCTTCCAGCCAGAAAGCTGGAACTTTCTTTATCTTGTTCTGCTGCATACTTGCAATTATATCCAGGGCCAAGCAATGGGAGAACAGAAAGAGACAAAAAGCAATGAAGATTTGCTCACACCCTCTTGAGGCACTCCTCAGAAGGAAGATGGGGCAATCTACTTCCGTAGTGATACTGCCACGAAAACCCAAGGAGGGGTTGCTGAGTCTGGTCCGACTCAATGGCACATAACAGCAACAACAACTTGAGAGTACATCTCCTCTGATAAAAGAGGAATGTTCTCCAGCTTCAGAGTTTTAGTTGCCTACAGGCTCCCATTGCCACTGATGTTACTGACAGGAGACTTTTTTTTGTTTTGTTTTTTCTTTTTTCACTTCTGTTCATGAGCTAGAGGGCTTCTCCCGGAGCATTCTTCATGCTAATGCTCACTTCATGTTTCGAACTAGTTTGAGTCCAGGCTGGAGGGATACTGGAAGAGAAAATAGGTAAATTATTCTGCTTTATAGTTGAGTGATACTTCAAATCATGTTCTTTCTCATCAATCTACTTGCTACCATTTACTTTTCAGAGCACTCAAATAGCTGCTCCATGCATTCTATAGCTATGGTCAAAAGGAGAGATGGGATAGGGTGTGATTACATAATCTTAACTGCAACTGGAACTCTGTTATATTGTATGATTACTTCTAAATGTGTAAACCTAGTCTAGATCTCTTCCTGAGCTCTAGCCTCTTGCATCTAACAGTCTACTCAATATGTCTCCTTGAATGTTTCACTGATACCTCAAATTCAAGGTATCCAAAACTGAATTCATAGTCTTACATTTCTTACCTTGTAAATAGCACTATAATCTGTCCTCAACTAAAATGAGAAACCTAGAAATAAACTCTTCTCTCTCACACATATCCAATCAATTCTTTCTTCCTAAATCAATTGCCACTTCTCCATCTACATTATCACTTAGTTCAGCCTATAAACACTTCTTTCTGGTCCTTCTGGGTGGTTTATACCTCAAGACTCATCCCCCACTTATCTATTCTTCACTTTGCTTCTTGAGTAATCTTTCTGTCATACAAATCTAATTAAGCAACATTCCTTGCTTAGGATTCTTCAGTGACTACCCATGGCTTCTGGAGTATTCAAACTCCTTAGCCTATGTCCAATATATAATCTCTTGCTACACCTCTGGTTCTCAGTTTCTGGGCTGAAAAGTCAATAATGTGAAGTGGTTTGTTCTTAATAGTAGCTTTATGCATTGCATAGTGTCTTCATTCTTATAAAATAGAATGTTATAATTTCCTAAGCATTGGCTTTAGTTTCTCAACCATAACTAATATACAGAGTACTAATCATGACATTTTCTCCTTTTAAGCAACCAACAATTAAAAATATCAGGAGGGAAAAATTGCTTAGCCCTGTAATAGAGCACTAGAGGTCTGGCATAATCATCTCTCACAATGGATATAGCCTTCATATGAAACTCCTCTTCCCTTAATTTCTGAACTAAAGTCTTATTTGGGTTGCATTTGACAGGCACAGACAGTTTTCACTTCCAGAAACAATGAATTTCTAGTGCTCTTATCCTAGATGATATTGTTTATAAGACAATTTTAGGGAGCAGCACTTTATCTGGTCGTATGTGCTGACACTATCCAATAAGTGCTAAAAATAGCACAATGAAAGGCAATGTTGAGAAATTATGTGAGTAACACCAAGTAATAAAAGGAAACTCTTCTATTAAAATTTCCTTGAAAACATAATGAAAAGCCAGTTAGATGAGGAGTAAATCTATGAAACAATAAAATGAGACAGATCTAGGTTTGGAACTTGCTCCTTCCAAACCATATGACCTTAGATCAGTTCCTCGAGCTCCCTGAATTTAATTTTCATCATCTGTAAAAGCAATATTTGCTAATGAAATGAGATAACAGAATGCATATAGACATATGTGCTCAATATATAAGAATTTCTTCTCTAAGGGAATCAGGCTTTTAGAATAAGCATTCATGGTGTGAATTTTATGCAGAACACTAAAACTTTGACCAGATTGTGAAAAATTTTAACTCTTCTCACTTCCCACATTACACACTCTCCTAATCCAGGGAATCTGAGGAGGCAAGAAGACCTAGAGGAGAATGATCCTTGAAGACAGAGAAGAACATCTCCTACCTTTATGTACCTCAGGATAATACTTCTGCTGCTCCTCTTTGGCTTTCTTAAAAGAAATATGACTAGGTGAATGAGAATACAAAACAAACACATTGCCATTGAGTCGGACCCAACTCATTGCGACCCCTCCTTGGGTTTCTGAGGTGGTATCATTATGGAAGTAGATTGCCCAAACTTCCTTCCAAGGAGTGGCTGGTGGGTTTGAACCACCAGCCTTCTGGTTAGCAGTCAAATGCCTTAGCCACTAGAGCTCCTGTGAATGAGAATAGCTGCTAAAAAATGTGAAAGAGGCGAACACTCTGCTGGCTTCCCATCTTTTGTGCTTTTTCCTTAATGCCCTTCTAACTCTTTTTGTGGGTACTCTGAGTCCTCCAAGAATTTCTAGGTTGACTTGATGTCTCCATTTTTTACCTTCATTTTATCACTATTAGTTTCATCTGCCTTTTTCAAGGAGTGTCTACTACAAAATTCTCTCCTCATTTTCTCTTCCTCCTCTCAAAAAATTGTACTCTTATGTAGCTTTCTCCTGTTTAGAAAGACCTGAGGAAAAAAATTCACCAAAGATATCCATGATTAATAAATGGTTAATATGTTACCCTTCCTAGGAGGTTTTCTTTTAAGGAAGGTAGGCTTGAAGACTGGGCAATACCTTAATTTAAAAATAAAAAAATAACTATTTTAAAATATAGAATTCTATGTCCCATGTTTTTGTGAGGGGATGTTAATATTTGAGGCCATGGAAGACTTTCCTAACATCCCTCAGATCACATGAGGGAGCAGCCACTTCACTGCTTATGTGTCATTTCAGCCAGTACTGTGGTGAAGTCATTGGAAAGCCACACAGGGCTAGCAGGGGCTTGGAGATTTTTGCTTTTCTTGTGTCATTCCATTTGCCATGACAGACAAGAAGTAGAAACAAACAGTCAAAAACCTTGATTAAGACTCCTAAGGAGTTAGTTATTTAGGACCTTTCTAGTGTTCACTTTTAGCTCTTTTAGCAAAATATCTGAGTTGTGTTCAAAAGGGATTCCAAGTTTTTAGCCTGATGCTTTTGCCCTCACATTGTGCTTTAATTAAATAGATAGCTCATATCAAGTGTTAAACTAATTGTCATCAAGTAAATTCCAGCTCATGACAACCCCAGAGTAGAAATGTGTTCCATAGGGTTTTCAGTGGCTGATTTTTTCAGAAGTAAAAGCCAGGCCTTCTTTCTGAGACACCTCTGAGTGACTTGTACCACCAACCTTTTGGTTAGCAGCTGAGTGTGTCAACCATTTGCACCACCCTGGGCCTCCTATCAGGTGTTAGAAGGTACTTTTTAGAGAGTAAAAGGCTTGACTCATGTTTGCAAAATAATATTCTAAACATGAGTTATTAAAATGGCTATGTTTTCTAAGGATCTGAAAAGCCCCCTTTCTTCAGGAGTTGTGGGAGGTATGACGACTGTATTTTATAGAAAAATAAACAAAAGCCTGGAGACATTGAGATCTGCACCAGGATATACAGTGAATCCCCATGTGGGCAAAGTAAATTTTTGTATTAGGGTTAAAATTAGAGCACTTCCCCTTCTTTCAGCTGAGGAAAGTTCTGCTAGTTAAGGCTGGGTTGAGAGTGGGGAAGATGTTAAAATAAGCCTCTTGGCCAATGCCTTAAGGTGGTTGAGGTCATCCAAAGAGGAAGGATAAATCATGGTTTTGCTTTGATTTGTTCTGGTGTGTGATATTGTGCACTCTGTTAGACAAGCTGCTTTCTTCCCCTGTTCCTCTAACAGGCAGTCTCATTGCTGGAAATGACTGTCAGCTGTTTTCCTTGTGTACCCATCATCACATGGCCCACAACCGGAGCCTGGGAAGCCTGACCACAGACCGACATCTCCAAGGCATGAATAATTAGGTAGGCATAATGGAAGGCACTCACTGCACCCTCCAATTGCATAAGCCCATTACAGAACTCTGCTACATCAGCTTCTGTCTTCCAAGGGGAGAAGTCAGAGGATTTTCATACAAGGGCACTGTAACTATAGACAAATCCAATAAAGGCTTTCATAACTGCTACCAAGTCAGGGAGGGGTCAGACATCATCAGCCTCAGCCAGCAGCCCAACGAACATCCAGGCGACATATTTTTCAAGCAAACACCCACAAAAGACATTCTAACTGAGCTGTACAAACTCACAGCGGAGAGGGAGCGACTGCTGGCCAACCTGCTGAGTTCAGACTACATCCTCGGGATTACGATGGGCAACCAAGAGGGGAAACTGCCCGAACTGTCCGTGAGCCTGGCACCCGATGACGACTGTTTCCAGAGTGCTGGAGACTGGCGGGGGGAGCCCCCGTTGGGATCTCTCAATAAGAGGAGCACCCATGGGAACAAAAAGCCCCGGAGATTCGGCGGGAGGAGAGAGAGCTTTCAGACACTTCCACAGAAAAGGATAAGAAGAAAAGGACATGGAAGCCAGGAATCAGCTGCTCAGATGGGGAAGGACCGGATCTATTCCAGTAACTCATTTTCTCCTTCTCAAACAAGGCCTAATCTCTTAGAGGAAAGAGGGAACCTACTCCCAAATAGGGCACTTACTGCATCCCTGCAGAGGAAAGAGAGCTGCCCCCCAGAGATTCCCAGGACACTGGATGCAGACCCCGGCTTTGGGAGCTTTGGGGTGGCTTCTGAGAATACTGGGTTTGGGAGAGTGGTGCCTCCTGACCACAGCTCCACTGAGGCCAAGGCAGGCCATGATGGTGTTCAGGGGATGCAGAGGAGGCAAACAGGTTTGTCTGAAAGCCACAAAGACCCTGAGAAGCATCCCAAGGCAGAGAGTGGCCGGAGGGAGAAGTCAGCTGAGCAGTCTTGCAGGAAGAAACCTGTTTCTAAAGTGGTGGCCAAAGTCCAGAATCTGTCTGCTCAGGTGCAAAGAGTAGTTCAGATGCATCCTGAGGGTGAAGAAAGGATTGCCATTTGTCCAGAAGCCCAAGCTGAGTTTGTATTGAAAGCTGACTTGCTCACCCTCCCAGGAGCTGAGGCTCAGGTTCAGTGTCCTCAGTGGAGCAAAAGGCAGCAAGGGGACCAGTCACTGGTTAGATTAAGAGCCTCCACTTTTAGTTCATCAGCCAGTGCTGAGGGGGCTGTAAACAAGATCCTTCTGAAGGTGATAGAGAGTGAGAAGTTAGATGAAGCCACTGAAGGGAAAAGACTAGGCTTCCCCCTTAGCACGAAAGCCACCCATACCCTCCCAGAAACCAGAAACAAGAGGAAAACTGGATTGCCTCTGGGTGGCCACAAAACCTTGTTTCTGGGTCTGCCCCACAGCGTAGACCCTGACTCCTCAGAACCCAGAGGTGATGAGAAGAGGCCATCTCCTCCAGCACTGCCAGCTCTCGGCATAGTATTTAATAATTCATCCCCTCAGTCCCAGTCCGGCACACACAAACGGATGCCACCTGTTTCCTCTCCTCTGTCTCCAAGGCTGCCCAGCCCTCAGCAACATCATAGGATCCTCCGGCTCCCTTCACTGCTTGGTGAGAGGGAAGCTGCTCTTAATGACTTACCTGCTAGGAAGAGTGGTGTCATCTCTGGGTCCCCCTCTGCTGACACCTTGGAGCCACCATCCTCTGCAAAGTTCACGGAGACCAAAGGAGCCAGCCCAGCCTCCCTCAGAGCAGGCCAACCTTGGTTGGTTCCTGGGGAACCTTTGGAAAAGAGCTTGGGGCCAGGGAAGACCACAGCTCAGCTTCAGCACCAGTCACCTTCAGGTTAGTTCCTGTGTAAAATGTTTTAAATCTGTTCCTGGGTAATTAAAAGACTATCAGTCTGCTTATGCTATTCAGAGATTGGCTAATAAACAATGAACCCAAATCTCTAGGCCTCTTAGTCAATTCGGCTTGTAGCAAGAAAAGTGGAAATGGTAGAGGGGAGTATGGAGATGTAAAGATGATGCTGACTTAGGGGACAGAGAGTATAGTTGTTTCCAGAAAAAATACCTTTAAATGTCTCTCTCTCTCTTTTTTTTTTTTTTTTTTGTTACACTCTAAAGCTGCCTCCTTGGTTACTTAATAAAGGACTCTCGAAGAAAACATGAACAGGCAGAGAGAAGTAGCCACTTGTCTCTGCCTTTGGTGCTAACACTGGGTAATTGGCTCCTTGACCTAAATTTTTCTGCTGTTCATGCTGCTGGTTCTTGGGTTTGTTGGGATACTCTGAGAAGAGGAGCAAAAGCAAAGCACACTGTATCTTTGCCCACTTGTGTAATTGAAAGGTTTTCTGTTTTTGATAATTACCCCTGTAAGCTCCATTATTTTATGGCAAAAAACATTTTTTTTTTCCTTTTACCAGAACATAGATGAATTCAGTGAAAATTTTGGTTCACATTTTTTTTTTAAACTCTAAGTTTTTAATTCCTAAAACAATCATGATATAACTGTTTGTTGGAAAGTTATATTTTCTTTATGGGCTACTCCTGTTGCTGATATAGCACAGTTTCTTACTTAAAAGATGCTGCAGAAGTAATCTGGGCTGTGTTCTTAATGTGATTGAAAACTTTGCAGGAAAATAATTTTGGAGGTTCAACAAGTAGCCTAAAGACCAAAAAAGACAATATATAGTGTCAGTCCTGTATTCATTACCTGTTCCAAGCCAATGTGGTAAAATGTTCAGGATTTTGTATGCCACTGTGTAGGCAATATGTTCTTTTTCAGTAATCCTTTAACGGTATGTGGTCAGTGCTTTGTCTCGGAAATAGATTGTAATATGCTCTATGGAATCTCTGGGGCTTTTTGTTCCCATGGGTGCTCCTCTTATTGAGAGATCCCAACTATGCTATATGGTCTGTTAAAGGTTAGAGAAAACATCATGCCTATGTTTTGAGATTAAATTATCTATCTAGGAAAGGAATTTCAAAAGCTGTCTGCATTTTCAACTCTTGTCATTTTATGAGCTTCTATAGATCATTGATCAAGGGAGTGTTGCCTTACAAATGTCATAAATGTTTTTCATCTTCCTTTTGCAATTTATTTTAATTTGGTAAGACTTGCTACCTTCAATACATAACCAGTAAAGTCATAGTATTGTGAATTTTATATAGTATATCACAGACCCTGCTGATGAAAATTCTTTTTCTCTATGAACATTAAAGCCTTGGGATTACTTGGCAAAGAAGGTCTCCAGAATTATTAAGTGACAGACTTCTGCAAACATGGACATGGAATAGCCCATGTCTTAACTCCAGAGGGTTCTTTTTAGAAATCATACCAAATTCTAGGATTGTATGAGCCCCTCATCCTGAAACTGTGCCTTAAATACATTGATCTTTAATAAACCTTTTATTTTCTGACTTAGGGTAATCTTATTATTTTGTTCTTCTTTTTCTATATTAGAAAAATATATAAAAAGCTCCATTGTATCTGGGTCAAGACATGTACCCAGAGAATATTCAGCTTCTCTTGGTGGCTGACCATGAGCCCACTGAGGGATAAGTTCAACAGATGATCTCCCTTTCCCTTGGCTTCTCCATACAATTACCCATAACCATTCCGTTTAGTTTGGCATATGCCCTTCACATAGACCTTTGGTGATACTTTCAGGAGCTGGTCATAAGAATCATAGGGATGCCTTGCCACGGAGACCTCGCTTGCTTCTAACTTTATAAAAGCAGTAGTTGGAAGGAGAAGGAGAGTAGGAGTGGGAGAGGCCTACTTTCCTGGCATGGATAACTTCTCCTACACAGAGACTTTCTACCAGGAGTTCTCTCTTATTGGCCCTTCTTTGAGAGCCATGAGCAAAGGAGTTCTCCAGGTAGGATCTTTGATTTATATCCAAATATCTGTGGCTGATGGGTTGGAACTGTCAAATTTTTGGTAGCAGCTGAATGCCTTAACCACTGCACCACCAGAGCTCCTTTGTTTAGAGAGAAATAGGATTAAAAATTGCAGATGCTATATTATTATTGTAAGTGCTGTTGTGAGTCAGCTCTGACTCATAGCGACTCCATGACAACGGAACAAAACACTGCCCAGTCCTGTGCCATCCTCACAATCCTTGCTATACTTGAGCCCATCATTGTAGCCACTGTGTCAATCCATCTTGTTGAGGGTCTTCCCCTTTTTCACTGACCCTCTTCTTTCCCAAGCATAATATCCTTCTCCGGGGAACAGTCCCTTTTGACAACATGACCAAAGTAGGCAAGATAAACTCTGGCCATTCTCTCTTCTAGCATTCTGGCTGCAGTTCCTCCAGGACAGATTTGTTCATTCTTCTGGCATACCATGGTATTTTCAGTATTCTTCACCAACACCATAATTCAAAGACATCAGCTCTTCGGTCTTCCTTATTATACCACATTATTTCCATATAAAACAAATATGGAAATTAACCATTGCACCACCAGGGCTCCTTCTGTAGCCTTGAGTCCCTTTTGTATTCTGGATCCTTTGACTTTCTGCAGATGGTGGTGGGTTCTGCAGGGAGAATTTTCCTGATTCTAATTGTTTTGGTCTTTCACTTAATTTCTCCTCCCACCAACCCCAGAAGAGGCCTCAGAAAGCCCCCAGAAGTTCAGATGGAGGGATATAATTCATTTGTCATTACTGCACCCTGGCCTTTTATTTGAATCCATCTCCGGCCTGCTCCCATGTTAGCTATTAACCAGATCAAGTTTATGGTCTGTAGACATTTATATCCTGTGGAAATAACATCTAGGTATTTTATTGAAGTGATGTGATTAAGATTATCAAAAGGTCTCATTAACTACTCAAGTAAGAGATTAAGTCTGGCAAAAGTAATCAGATCCCTTTCCAGTTGGAGGACTCTTTAGTGTTATAGGCAAATAGTAATTCCCAGGAAAGAGTGAAATCCACTTTTCCTTCTCACGGGACCTTGCAGTAAAAGCCAACATTACCATCTACACAAGAAAGAAATAGGATAGAGGTATCAAAGAGGCTTTCGACCCATGCACAATTGGCTTTGTAATTTGTCCAACTCTTCATTTTAAGGCCCATGCACAGGAATGCCTTGTCTGGGGGTGATATGATCAAACAGATTGCATATTAGCAGTAAATGGCAGCCAGGTTGTCCTCTCAAGGAACGATTCCCCCACCCCCAAACCTTGGAATTGATTTTATAATATTTCATTATGATGATAAGCCTGCTGCAGAAGGTTCCCAAGACTTTGAATTGACTTGATGACAGTAGATTTGGTTTTGGTTTTTGGGAGTTGTGCTTACTTGCAAGGCAGTTTTTGTGGGGCTTAGTGCTGGAATTGCTTTCCTTTTTACTGGCTTTCATTTACCTTTGATATGAATAGATCCTTCTAGTGCCAAAGGAATCACATGGAACTTGGACCATTTTACTCAGGAAAATGCCCAGTGCTTTAGATTGCTCTTGAACAATCTCATGATCGTGTTCCTTTGATTGAAGTCACTGAAAGGGGAATGGAAGCATTTGCCCCAGGCATAGTTCTTGTAAGTCATTTGATCAATTCTTGTGCTCATCAAAATATGTAATTAATGTCAACTGACTAAGGATTGATAAAGCATACTTGTAATATATTTTATTATATCTAGTACTACAATGAAAGCTTTGATTTCTCTCTGGACATACATCATGAAGAATAGATATAAATTCTTTCCATATTAATGTGGATATTTGATGCAATTCTAGTAAAATTTAAAGGAACTTCACAGCATTAAGAGATATATGTAGTAGTTAAAGATTATTACAGAAAGCGTATAGTACAAAGAAAATTATCTGTAGTTAGTGTTTAGAGATAAACCAAACCAAAACAAAACCACTGTTATCAAGTGGATTCCAGCTCATAGTGAACCTATAAAACAGAGTAGAACTGCGCCATAGGGTTTCCAAGACTGTAAATTTTTACAAACGCAGACTGCCTCATCTGTCTCCTATAGAGTGGCTGGTGAGTTGGAACCACTGACCTTTTGGCTAGCTGCTGAATGCCTTAACCACTGTGCCACCAGAGCTCCTTGTTTTAGAGATAAAATAGGTTTTAAAATTGCTTATACCATATTTTACCTATATTAAACAAATATAGGAATTAAATTGATAGGAAATGCATTGCTATATACTCTTAAGAAAGTAATAGGATTATAATAGAAAAGATAAACATTTAGCAATCCAGCTTTGGTGGGTGTAGTGGGCGAAGCATTTGGCTGCTAACTGGGTCAGTGGTTTGAACCCACCAGCCACTCCATGGAAGAAAGAAGAGGCAGTCTGTTTTTGTAAAGATTTACACCATGGGAAACCCAATAGGAGGTCATTATAAGTCAGAATCTACTTGATGGCAGTGAGTGAGTGAGCTTACATTAATATGAACACCAGTAATAATGTATGCACCAGAGTAGTGACATTCTTGTAGTAACAAAAACATCTGGAAACAATTTGAATGTCTGTCAGGAAAGAAATGGTTAAATAAGTTATTGTGCATTTGCTTTGTAATATTATGAGGTTATAGTATTGAACTAGATTTGTATCTAGCAATTTGCAAAATAGTATATAGAATGCTCTTAGCTTTTTAAAAAGCAAGTATTCCCCTACTTATATGCGTGTATACGTGTTTGGAATGGAGTTGAATATCATGGAGAAAAGTATGGAAAAAGACCTGTCGGTGGTTGTTCACATTCCTTGTTCAGATCAAAGCAGGGTAGGGTGGGGAGGGAGGTAAATGGCAAGGAGGCAAATGCAGTGGGGAGGAGCACTAACTTTTTCTTTACATATTTTTGCATTGCTTCCCTGGTTGTGGTAATTGTGTCATTTTTATAATTTTAAAAGGCTGACTCAACTACTTTTTTTTTTTTTTTAAGAAAAAATACACCTCCTAGAGGTGTGTGCACACACCCTTATGTGTGTTTTGGAGAGGGTAGGATTATAGCTAAACCACACTATTTTGTATTTTCCTCATGTCCTTTAGTGAGGCAAAGAAGCCCAGTGCTAAAATTGTAGCATTATTACCAAGAGAAATGGAAGTTGCCATAGAACTGTGAAAGCAACTGCCAAGGAGGAGTAGTCAGGACATAGGATTAGATAAAGATAATGTGTAATCCAGAAACCAAGAGAAGAAAGCAACTCAGAAAGACTTCTGAATTGGACAAGGTCCTGACAGTAGACAAACTCCTCTAGGACTAAAGGAGCAAGAGAAGGAAGTGCTCACTGGAACTCAGAATGAGTAGCTTAATGGAGAAGACCACTTGGCAGGAGCAATAGTTGTGGTAGAGGTACCTAGCAGGGAAGAAGTTGGGACAGTAAATGTCTTGACTTCACTTTCCCTTGATCTTCTGTCTGTCAACCCCTTTTGAATGAATGAACTAGGAGGCAGAATGTAATGGAGCAGGTGGTTGCAATTGATAAAGGTCAGCCTCCCAAGGCTAAGAGTAGAGTAAAGAAGTAGAGTAGAGAAGTAAAGAGTGGGTCTGGAGAAACAAAAGGAAGATGAGATGATGCAGATAAATTGAGGGCCGTGAAGACTAAGAAAGGACTGTTGCATTTAGCCCCTTTGAGAGAGCTATTTCAGTTATAAGAATAGGTGGCGAGGAAGTAGAAGTGTTTGTGACTTTTATCCCAGTCCCCCAGTTTATTGCTGAACGGATGTAGAAAGATACAATGGTATTTTAAATGGGAAGCAAAGTAAAGAAGAATGTATGCATATATGTGTGGTGTATGTTTTGTTATTGAACAGTAGTTTTGTTGATAATACATGATTATTACAATATTTCATTTCTTTGAATGGTGACTTTTATATCTCTGAATTTAATTAGATTGAATATCTCTTTTATTATTAAAAGTTCAAACATGCATGAAGTGTAAGAATTCAAAGATCTTATGATACAGTTTTCATTTCATGGATTTGGGGGGGGAAAACTGGTTTTGAAAAGCTCTTTTACTTAATGATGATTGATATCACATTGTGCTTTGTTGCTTTTTGTGAAAAGCACAAATAATTTAAAAATATCTTCCCCAATTATCTTAAATGAAGAAAAGCTAATTAGCATTGAAATAGAAAATAAATTTTCTACCAATGAAAACTTTGTATTTTGAGGTCAGTTTCCATATAAAATAACTGACAAGTATTTCTCCCATTTGAATTTTGTTTTTCAAAAGGGAATGAATATGTTTCAAAGGCAAGGGCCATGGCCAAGATCTGACCTTTCAAAATCCCAAATCAGCTCTATATGGAGAAATTTTTTTCCAGATGAATGTTAAATTGTGCTTTGAGAGTAGCATCTTCTATTTAATATTGTCTTATGGTTTCTTCAGTTGTCTGTTTTCTGGTCTTAGATTCAGAGCATAAAATTTAAAGCAAGGGTGGCAGGCTGTTGTCCTAGGCATACACACCCATGTAACATATTATAAAGAAGTGCAGAAATGGTGGAATTAATGCTGCAATTAATATTAGTAGCCATTGAAAAATCTAAAAGAGAAACAAGTGTTTATAAATATTTATTAAATGTTGAAGAAGAATTTATGGCATACTTGTTCATATAGCTCAGGCATTCTCCCTCATACCATCATTAGTTGGGGCATTAAAAAAATTTTAATTTTTGAGATTGTAATTGAATTACATGCCTTTTATCACTTAATAAAGTCCTGAATATTGAAGGTGTGTGTTTCCTTTTATTCCTCATAGACTCTTCTATGAGGGGAGGCTTTTTGGAGATAGTAGATACTACCTTGAGCTCAACCTCTTCCTTTCTATACTGTTATCAGGTAAATGACTCTGTTATTGCCTATCTCCCTTAATCCACTTTCTGAACACTTAGAAATAGATGGCCAATTCTTTGAAATTATTCCTAAATGGAAATAGAACTATATTTTAATGCACATGTGTGGCTCCTGGGTTGTGATATTAGGCCGTATGATCTCTCTAGAGTTCCTCAGTTTACACTGGCATCCCAGTTTCCTGTCATAATATGTTACAGTTTCTTCATGCTCCTAGTAAGTTCTAGAAGTTTTTTCACAGTCATGGATTGGTCTGGTACATTGAACTAGATGCTTTTCCTGGGATTCAGAACTTGATAGATAAGAACTTGAAAACAGGTCAGAATTAAGATTCAGACATATATGAGATGTAGAGGAATTTATAGGATCCTTGAAAGATGTTGGGCAATAATGAGGATCATTGGACAAATGAAGAAGTACTATAAAAGAAGAACAAGTCTAGGCCAAAATTTCTGTGTACTAACATCACATAATCCGTGCTTTAGGGAGAAGAGACTTTGGCATGAACTGAAGGGAGAACTTGGTCATTAGAAGACTATCAGTTTTGCCGTATAGAAGAAGTACAAACTTTCTTGCTGTCCAGAGGGAGAGAAAAGCCCTGCTTCAGTAGTCTGAAAGAGTTTGGTAGCATAATGACAAGAGTAAAAGAGCAGAAGAATGGCAATAGCAGTGGGCCCCCAGGCACAGAAACCCCAGGCAAAGACAAACACTTGAGTACAGAGATAATATACTATATCTGTGTTTCACTCCCCACTGAGTCTAGCTTAAAACTGGTTCACTCAATAGCTTTTATAAATATAAAATTTTTGTTGTTGTTGAGGTGCTTTCCTATCTGCTCCTGGAGGGATGGTCTGTGGACCCCTGGAAAGCATAATTGAGGAGAAAGATCCTCAATTATGAGAAAAGACTAGACATCGTGGTAAACGAATGAGGGCTTCAGATGTTAGTATTCTGGTTTTATAAATCACGTAACACAGTTTTATTCACAATAAGGTGGCATCAGCCAGATTTCACAATTTTTTCCCTAAAAGATTTTTCTTTAAGCTAGAATTTTGAGTTTGAGTTTATAATTTGGAGAGAGAACCCAGAAATAATCTTGTGACTGATTAAAGCTGTTGGTTTCCATGTTATACAGAGGAAAGCACAGAGGAATTATGGAGGGAGTAAATAATATGTGCAGCTAGAGCCCCAGCTGTATTTGTCCTAGGATTCAGGCATGTCTAGGCTTATTTAGATAATTAGAGAGTTGAGCCTGTCAAAAATCTTTTGCTTGAGAGGTCAGAAGATTGTCACAGGAAAGAGCTCATCCTGAGGAAAACAGGACTTAAGGCACATTAGAGTGTCAGCTTCAGAAGGGAGGGGCACTAAAAATAACAGCATGTACATCTACCATATTTTCTGTTGACTCAGCCTGCATGGACTCATGCTTCTAGGGAGAAGAGGCTGCAATTAAAAAGCAGACTAAAAATTGAAAAAGTAATTTTATTAAAAATTTTTTAAGACATGCTAAGCAAAGTCCGCTTAAAAGAAAGTGGCAAATGGGTAGATGAATTGTCCCTTCCTGATATCCGTTGCTGTGGAAGTATGGTACAATAGGCAGCATGGAAGAATGAACGTAGCAGGACTAGACCAATATTATCTCATCAGTAGGTAGACAGTAGTACCTTGGGCAAGGACATCTGGCTCCGTTGGCCAAGAAGCCCTGGTGATAGTTCCAAAGTGTTAAGAGGCATCTTCAGCATCAGAGCATTTGAGGATAGTGGTGATGGTGGGTAGGATTATATTCAGAGCATGTGAAAATGCTAGCATGATTCTAGAGAAATTGGTGTGTGAGGAAAGGGAAACCTACAATTGTTCCACTGCCATTGAGTTGTTTCTGACTCATAGTGACCCTACAGGACAGAGTAGAACTGCTGTATGGGGTTTCTAAGGCTATAAATCTTTATGTAAGCAGATTGCCACATCTTTCTTCTGTGAAGCAGCTGATAGGTCAAACCACTGACTTTTTGGATAACATCTGAGTGTTTTAACTACTGCATCATGAGGGCTCCTTCTGCAATTTTCAGAGCCTGAGAAGTACTGATTTTGTACCCTGTTAATGAGAATCAAAATAAATTAGCTAACATTATAAACATACAGAATTATAAGATATTAGCTTTACTGTGATTATGGATTAATATTGGCTCATGGGACCAGAAAGGCTTTTAGTCATGTACTTTTTGGTGTTTTAATTCTAGTGATGAAACGATGCTACAAATAATAGTTGTACAACTGTTATTCTATGCACATTTCCTGATTTGTTCTCCATTAAAGTTGCTACATTTTCTTCTATTTTTTTATTTTTATTTTTTATTAGGATTTGGGTGAAGATTTACAGAGTAAATTCACTTTTCATACAGCAGTTCACATATACTTTGTC